>NW_024423343.1:98897704-98922432 GCF_017311325.1 Ursus maritimus | reverse complement strand
GCAAAGGCACAGATAATTCAAAACAGCAAACATTCCAGAATCCATTTTTATAATGTAAAATTACTATTCAAAACAGATTTCTGGTGATCCTTGGCTGGCCATGCACACACAAGAGTGAGTTGCCAAGAAGCTGATTGAAAGTTCTGTGTTTCTGCAACAATTGTTGGAGAGGATGTGGAGAAAGGGGATCCCTCCTACATTGTTGGTGGGAATGCAAGTTGGTACAGCCACTCTGGAAAACAGTGTGGAGGTCCCTTAAAAAGTTAAAAATTGAGCTACCCTATGATCCAGCCATTGCACACCTGGGTGTTTACCCCAAAGATACAGACGTAGTGAAGAGAAGGGCCATATGCACCCCAATGTTCATAGCAGACAGCCAATCTTTTCTAAGCAACCCCAAATATTTTTGGGTGGAGTCTTGAAAATGGTCACTGTGATTATCTGGCAGTTGTATAGTGCTGAGAACAAACACTAAAATCTTGAGAAGCACGGGCCTGAATAGCAATGGTCCAACTTTCGTGCCTGGCATTCAGTGTTGCTAATGACCTGGGTAATGACTATCTAGCAATAAGTCATCACTTAGCCCTGCGTTTTCTCATTTCTGCAGCTTTCCTTGTATCAGAACCCAAGGATTTCCTCTTCTCTGCTTATCTAAATCCCACTTCTCAGGGGGGGTAATCAGAAGGGGGAATGAAACATGAGAGACTATGGACTATGAGAAACAAACTGAGGACTTCAGAGGGGAGGGGGGTGGGGGAATGGGATAGACCGGTGATGGGTAGTAAGGAGGGCACGTATTGCATGGTGCACTGGGTGTTATACACAACTAATGAATCATCGAGCCTTACATCGGAAACCGGGGATGTACTGTATGGTGACTAACATAATATAATAAAAAATCATTAAAAAAAAAATAAAATAACTAGAGTGGATTGAAACATATCACATATGTTTAAATCCATAATTTCAGAATAATATCAAAACAAACAAAAGTATGAGGTCACCAATGGAAGAGGCAAGTGAACCAACTCCTTATATTGAAAAATTATAAAGGGAAAGCATTAAGTGTTTATCTTGCTTTTCCTATACTGCCTTATGTACCACTGCCTGTTGGTTAACCAACAGCAGATGAAAAGTTTCTCTTTAAAGAAAGAAGTACTACAGGAGAGAAAGAGAGAGAGAGAGAGAGAGAGAGAGAGAGAGAGAGAGAGAGAAAAAGAAAAAGAAAGAAAGAAAGAAAGAAAGAAAGAAAGAAAGAAAAAGAAAAAAAGAAAGGAAGAAGGGAAGGAAGGAAGGAAGGAAGGAAGAATAACAGACTATCACCACGCGACAAGCCCCATCAGTTAATGATGCAGGCACTCCCACCCAAAGCTACTAACATCATAAAAAGAAAGACAACCAGACATTAAGTGTCTCTTGAAAGAACAGAATATCACCTAATTTGTTGAGGTTTACAGACCCATTTACCACTTTTAGGAAATACAGAGAATACTCAGTTTGTTCATCAAATAAGCTGCAAGAAAAAAAAGAGATGCAGGAAGAAGTGATAGTTTAAAAGAGATTTAGGAGACATAAACCAATCAGTATTTGTGAATTGCATCTGAATCCTAACTTGTTATACAAACAGTAAAAACAAAACCAAAAACTCATTATGTATGATATAATCCAAAATATGATTTCTGGGTATGTATGTATGTATATATATATAAAAGAATTGAAAACAAGATCTCAAAGAGACATTCACACATCAGGGATCATAGCAGAATTATTCACAATAACCAAAGGGTGGCAACAACCCAAATGTCCGTTGGCAGATGAAAGGATAAACAAAATGTGGTCTATACACAACGAAGTATTTTTCAGCCTTAAAGAAAGTAAATTCTTACACATGCTACAACACGGATGAACCTTGAAAATATTATGCTGAGATAAGCCAGTCACAAAAAAACAAAAACTGTATGAATCTACTTATATGAGGCACCTAGAGTAGTCAAATTCATAGAAACAGAAAGTAGAATGCTGGTTGCCGGGGGATGGGAAGAGAGGGATATGGAAAATTATTGTTTAATGGGTAAAGAGTTTTAGTTTTGCAAGATGAAAAAGTGGTGGAGGTAGGTTACCCAACAGTGTGAATATACTTAACACTACTGAACTGTATACTTAAAAATGGCTAAGATGGTACATTTTATGCTGTGTATTTTACTATAATTAAAAATGCATTATGTGTGAATATAGAGACAAAAACCTCAAGAAAATACTAGCGAATCAAATCAAGCATCATATAAAAAAACTGTATACTACGTCCAAGTAAAATTTATCCCAGGAATGCAGGTTAGTCTAACATCGAAATTAATATAATATACAACAACGAAAGACTAAAAGACGAAAACCACAATCATTTCAATAGATATAGAAAAAGCATTTGACAAAACCGAACACCTTTTCATGATAAAAATACTCAACAAACTTGTAACAAAGCGAACTTTCTCAACCTGATAAAAAGCACGCCTAAGAAGATACTTAGTAAGTGAAAAACTGGAAGCTATCTCCCTAAGACCAGGAACAAGACAAGATGTTTGGCTTACCACTTTATTTAACATCATACTGGAGGTTTTATTTAACATCATACTGGAGGTTCATCCAAAAATGAAATTAAGAAAACATTTTCCCTTAAAATAGCACCAAAAAGACTAAAAAACTTAAGAATAAATTTGATAAAAAAACTGCAAGACTTGCACACTGAAAACTGTAACACATCACTCAAAAAAATTTAAGAAGACATAAGTAAATGGAAAGACATTTTGTATTCTTGGTTTGGAAGACGAAATTCATTAAGATAGCAACACTCTCCAAAAAGGATAGATAGATTTAATGCAATCCATATCTTGCTTTTTTTGCAGAGAGAACAAACTAATTCTACAATTCATATGGAAATGCAAGGGACTCTGAATAGTCAGAATAGTCTTGAAAAAGAGGAAAAGAGTTGGGAGAATCATACTTCCTGACTTCAAATTTTATTACAAAACTACAGTAATCAAGACAATATGGTACTAGTATAAGAAAAGGCATACACATCAATGGAAGAGTTGCAAGTCCAGAAATAAACCCTTACATTTGTGGTCAACTGATTTTTGACAAGCGGCACAGAGACACAACAGAATGGTCTTTTCAACAAATGGAGTCGAGACAACTGGATGTCCACATGGAGAAGAATAAAACTGGAACCCTACCTCAAACTATATGTAAAAATTAACTCAAAATAAACCGGACGTATGATGTGACACCAAGGCTATGAAACTCTTGGAAGAAAACAAAGGAATAAGCCTTTGCGACCTTGTGTTTAGGCAATGATTTCTTAGATATGACACCAAAAATACATGTGATTAAAAAAATATATAAACTAGACTTCATCACAATTAAAAACTTCTGTGCTACAAATGACCTAAGAAAGTGAAAGAACAGCATGGAAGAAAACATTTGCAAAACAGAGATCTACAAGACACTTGTATTCAGAGAATATAAAGAAGTCAACATAAAGAAGTCTTACAAGTCAACAATAAAATGACAAAAAAAACCAAAAACCAAAAAAACAAATTGGAAAAAGGTCAAGGAGCACCTGGCTGGCTCAGTTGGTAGAGCATGTGACTCTTGATCTTGGAGTTTTTAAGTTTGAGCCCCACATTGGATATAGAGATTACTTAAAAATAACATCTTTTTTTTTTTTTTTTTAAGATTTTACTTATTTATAGAGAGAGAGAGAGAGAGAGCACAAACAGGGGGAGCAGCAGGGAGAGGAAGAAGCAGGCTCCCCACTGAGCAGGGAGCCCGATGCAGGACTTGATCCCAGGACCCTGGGATCATGACCTAAGCCAAAGGCAGAAGCTTCACCAACTGAGCCACCCAAGTATCCCAAAAATAAAATCTTCCAAAAAAAGAGGCAAAAGATTTGGACAGTTTCCAAGATACACAGATGAATGGCCAATAAACACATGAAAAAATGCTTGATATCATTAGTTATTAAGGAAATGCAAATCAAAACCATAACAAGATACAATTTTATGTTCAGTAGGATGGCTAAAATAGAATAGGGGTGCCTGGCTGGCTCAGTCAGTGGAACATGTGACTCTTGATCTCTGGGTTATGAGTTCAAGCCCCATGGTGACATAGAGATTAAAGTTCAAAAAAAAAAAAAAGACATAATAACACATGTTGACAACAACATGGAGAAAATGGAACCTACACGCACTGTCAGCGGAACTGTAAAATGGTATAGACACTTTGGAAACAGTCTGGCAGTTCCTCAAAAGTTTTAACAGGGTTACCATATGACCCAGCAATTCCTTTTCTGGGTATATACCCAAGAAAAATGAAAACATATTCACATAAAAACATATACACAAATGTTTATGGTACCATTATTCATAATACCAAAGAAGTTGAAATGATTTAAATGCCCATAAATAGATGAATGGATAAATAAAATACAATGGAATATTATTCAGCAACACCCCAAAAAAAGAGAGAGAGAAATGAAGTACTGATACAAGCTACAGAATGGATAAATCGTTAATATTATGTTAATTAAAGAAGCCAATTACATAGAATACCAAATTGTATGATTTCATGTATATGAAAGGTCCAGAACAGGTAAGCCTGAGACAGAAAGTAGATTAGTGGTTGCCTTATTAGGACTGGGTGGAGGGGAGGTTGGAGACTGTATGAGGGAAAATAGGTATGGGGTTTCTTTTTGAAGTGATGAAATGTTCTAAAATTAGATAGTGATGGCTGCAAAACTCCGCGATATACTAAAAACCACTGAATTGTACACTTTAAAAGAGTGAATTTTGTGGTATGTGAATTATATTTCAATAAAGCTGTTCTAAAATAAAAAAAGATACAATTTATATGAGACAAATGGAAATCTGACTATAGATTATTTGATAACATTAAGAAATTGTTAATTATACTTACATGTGATAATGGCTTATGATTTTTTTTTAGAAGAAAAACCACTTCTTATCTTTTAGAGATACACACTGAGATATTTATAGACAAAATGATCTGATGTTTAGGATTTGCTTCAAATACCAGGAGAGTAGGTGACAGTATAGATGAAACAATATGGCACATGTTGTTGGGTCTCAGTACCCAACATAGTGTTCGTTTTATTGTATTGTCTACTTTTGTGTATGTTTGAAATTTTCTATAATTAAAAGCTAAAAAAAAAAATGACAGGCATTTATTAGGTCATATAGGTTAATTCACTTCAGTAACCTCAATGCCACCAACACTGCTAACATTTCACCATGCCTTAATATAAAAAATAATCTTAACATCAAATTTCCATGATTCCTCTTTTAATTCCTGGAATATAATTCAGAGTCTGTGTAGAATACAATAAGCTAGTAGCTTGATTTCCATGACTTTTGTTGTTGTTGTTGCAATTCAAATTCTTATGTTAAAAAGAAGGTGATTTCACCACAGCTGTTTCATCAAGAACAGGTCTACCAAGATTCTCCAGTTCAGGGATGCTATTGTTCTTGGCGTCCCACCTGACTAACAGAGGGAAAGTTCTCCTCTGTACTTGTTTAAGCACTCAAGAATTAATATAAGGTGGTACTAGCAAACAGTTTCTGTAAAAGACCAGTTAGTAAATATTTTAGGTTTTGCAAATCCTATGGTGCCTGTTACAACTTCTCAACTCTGGTATTTTAGTTTGAGAGCAGTCACAGACAATATATAAACAAATGGGCATGGCTGTATTCCAATAAAACTTTATTTACAAAAACAAGTACAGGCCAGATTTGGCGTATAGGCAATATTCGCCAACCACAGTGCTAGGGATTATTGGCTCCTGTCACGGAATTAAAAAGACAAATATATGGTTTGCCATATACATGGATAACAGAAATCATCATATTGAGAATACACATATGAAACATGAAGTGCAATACTTACAGGTGTTTGGATCATCATGGCTCGCTGATCTCTCATTGTTCTTACAATGTCTAGTGGATAAACTGGTTGATTGCATTCAATGAGACACATGGCTGTTTCCATAGTAATAAGAACCCCAGTTCTTCCAATTCCAGCACTAAAAAAGACAAGGGACAGTTTCATTGATACTATTCTGTTAAACTTCTTGTGGCTTTTGTGCAGTAAATTAGAGTACTGAGATATAATACAGTAGAAGAATAATTTGATTTTAATTAAAAGTTTTATATTACAAAAGTAAAAAACCAACTAAAAAATACTTTGAAAATTGAAAAACATTTTACACTTAATACAGATTAAATGGTTTGTATCTACCCCTTACTTTAAAAGAATTACATTTCAGTTTTTAAAATCTGAACAAGGTATATAAGCTTATTGGAGCAGCCTCCCTTTAAAATGCAAAATTAGGGGCGCCTGGGTGGCACAGCAGTTAAGCGTCAGCCTTCGGCTCAGGGCGTGATCCTGGCCGTTATGGGATCGAGCCCCACATCAGGCTCCTCCTCCTGCTTCTTCCTCTCCCACTCCCCCTGCTTGTGTTCCCTCTCTCCCTGGCTGTCTCTATCTCTGTCGAATAAATAAATAAAATCTTAAAAAATAAATAAATAAATAAAATGCAAAATTAATGGGGCACCTGGGTGGCTCAGTCATAAGTGGCTGACTTGCACTCCAGTTATGATCTCAGTGACCTGGGATGGAGTACCACATCAGGCTCCCCACTCAGTGGGGAGTCTGCTTGTCCCTTTGGCCCTCCCCCTACTTCTACTCTCTCTCTCTCAAATAATGAAAATCTTAAATATATAAATAAATAAATAAATAAATAAAATAAAAATAAAAATAAAAATTCGGGTCGCCGGGTGGCTCAGTTGGTTAAGCATTTGCCTTTGGCTCAGGTCATGCATGATTCCAGGGTCCTGGGATCAAGTCCCACACGGGGCTCCTTGTTCAGGAGCCTGCTTCTCCCTCTGCCTGCTGCTCACCCTGCTTGTGCTCTCTCTCCCTCTGATAAATAAATAAAATCTTTAAAAAAAAAAAAAGAAAGAAAATGCAAAATAACAAAATTACAATAATAAATCATTAACAAATGCACAAAAGACGACAATATTTTCCACACTCATTTTGGTTTTTAAAAGTAAATTTAATTTTGACTGAATTTTAGAACTAGGATAGTCAAGAACAACTTTTTGAAGTATTCTTTGTGAACAAAATAGCTATAGCAGCTGTTGGGGACTTAGGATATGAAATGGCCAAATGTGTTCATCGATCCTGCCACGTTGCCTCTCAGACATTTGGTCTACAATCTGTTTTGATGATTTGAAAGTCTGCTCTTAAAAAAGTGCTGGAAAGTTTAAGGATGAGGAGATACCTTTATTTATTTATTCAGAGGATTCGATGCAGCTTCTGAATAAATCACTTTAATAACAGAAGTGGCTAGGATAAGGAGAAGATAATTTCAGTTTCCTAATCTGGGTCTATGGCAGTGAAGGCTGGAGTCATTTTATTTGGCCCTTCAGAAGGCAGAACAGGCCTGAGTACGAAAGGAAGAAAGGGTAGCCTACATGTTCACCTGGAGCTCCTGGGAGTGGCATATCCTGTGGTGGTATTGGGTAGGGCACTTGGAGAGAGGGAGTACACTGCTGGGAGGAGGAAATCTAAACCTTAGGCTGCAACTGAATGCCTGCAATATTGGATTTCATCAAATCTAAGATACCATCCATTGTAAGACACCCAATGTCTGAGATGTTAAACTATGAAAAAGATAAGTTTCTAAGAGTCAGTCAATGAAGTATTATTTTTACTTCCTATGATAAAGAGTCTGACAATCCTATGTTAACATACCCTTTGCCTTCCAGCTTCAGATCAGAGCTTTGGATTCCCTCTAATTACCACAGTGATGATCACAACTTAAGGACAAAATAAAATACACATTCCCTTTTAAAAGTGACTTATCAGGTCAACTATTCAATCATAAAAGACAGAAAATAGAATACCTGCAATGAACAACAATAGGTTCTTCCTTGCCAGCCCTCTTATTTCGTACATGACCAACAAAATCCAGAAAGTCACTTGAATCATCAGGAACTCCATGGTCAGGCCAGGCTATGTACTGGATCTGAGTGAGTTGACGACTCTCATTTTTCTAAGTGTAAATGAAAAATTATACACCTTAACTTAGGAATTATCTTTAAAATATAAACATAAATATTTGTGTCTTTTTTTATATAATAATTTTTTATTATATTATGTTAGTCACCATACAGTACATTCCTAGTTTTTGATGTAAAGTTCCATGATTCATTACTTGCATATAACACCCAGTGCACCATGCAATACGTGCACTTCTTATGTGTCTTTTTAATTTTAGAAGAAAAGCAAAAGAAACTACTCCCGCTACCCCCCCAAAATAATGTATAAATTCAATAAACCCAAAATTTCAATGAAAAAGAAAGAAACCATTTTATAGAAACAGTTGTATCCATTAAGTGTCGGCTACTTGGATCACTACTCTTCTTGTAACTAAATTTCTGCATTTGTATTTTTCAGATGACAATCATATAAATAGGCAAAAACAAAGATACAGAGAAATGTTTAAAGAAAACTAAAAAAGTGGTGAGCAAAAATGGTAGAGAAAAAATTTGAATATTCAAGCAAAGTTGGGCTAATTCTGAAAAACACAGTGAAATCATGGAAATTAGGAAAATGAAATTTCAAAATAAATGTAGATTAAAAACCGGAGATCACAAAACATAAAGTCAAATCAAGGCTTAATTCTTTTTTGGGAGCCAAGAGTCAGTAAAATAGAGAAAGGTATTATTACTGGATTTATACATCTTGGTTTAAATATTGCCTCTGCTGGTTAAGGCACTTAATATTTTTTTTGAGCCTTATTTTCTTCAACTGAAAAATAAAAATAAAATAACATCTATACCTCAAAAGGATAGTCTTGTGTTGAAAGGATTCATCTAAATCACCCAATCAGCTATTAAGAATCATATTTTCAAAAACTGGTAGCTATAGTCATTCAACACTATGAAATCTGGTTATTGTCATTTACATTAAAGGGGACTTCCAGAAAAGACCATTAAAGTACAAGGTAATTAAGAAAAGGACTAATGAACGAATTCCCAAAGAGATCTCAGTATAACTAATTTTTAAGAACCCTGTGAAATGAATTGAAGGTATCTAATACAGACTACCTTTGATTATTATTGTTGAAAGAATTTAATGGTATCAATAATTACAAGAATGGGTAATGTTAAATGGATATTTATTACATTCTGGGGTATGTCTGTCTGTCCATCCATGTATATATGTATTTGGTATGTAAGCAAATGTATTTTCCCAATTATATTTGTCTCAAACTTTAAAAACTAATTTGTGTCTTGGCATAGTTCTAAGGTGCTCAGGGTTTGCAAAGAAAAGCCACTGTAAGTTTATAAACTGCCACAGGTAACCTATAGGTGGAGCATAAAGAGATTATGCTGAAGAGATAAATATTATTTTATATGGCCAATATACAGTCTTTCATACCCATTTGGGAAAATGAAGAAATATCTTTCTAACTTACCTTGTTACACTGGACCATGAGCTACACAAGCCCTAAATCCATTCTGATGGAATCTCTAGTCCAGAAGATTTTGAAAATTTAATTTTTTATGTCTTGTAACTTAGCTTTATTCAGTGCCAGATACTTTTACTATAAATCCCCTTGGGTCAGTAAAGCTTCTTCCCTTTAGGTCAGTAAAGCTCTGTCTTGTTGGGCTCCTTTATTCATACACAGGGAGGTGGAGTGGGATGGGGAGGGGGATATGAAGCTTTCATTTCCAAAGGCTCAACCACTGATGGGATAGGCATGGGTACTCAAAGCATGTGGTATCTGCTCTTCTCTAGCAATTACTTTTTTCTTCTTCAAGCCCCCTTCAAAACCAAAGGTGGCTACAGGGGAATATCTAGCTGTAGGCAGTGAAAGTGGGGTGTACTATCTTTAACAGCTTGACAAGACTGGCAACATGCCACGCTCTACACACATCTTCCAACTGAGTTACTGAGCCATCATTTACTAATCAGTTTCCACTTCTGGCTCTCGATTTGGAAGCCAAACAGGAGTGACCCAGGTGGCAGAAGGAACTAGCAATTACAAAGCTATAATCTGTCTGCTGTCAGAGAATCCTGCCTACAATCTTTTCCTTCTTAATACTGGGGAGACTGTGAAATTGTACTCCTTTACCCTTTTACAAAAAGGAAAATAATTTGATAGCTCTCAATTATTCTTTGTATTTCCACAGATGTACTCAAATACTTTATTGATATTACTAGCAGGAAGAAATCAAACACAACCCTGGCATAATTTTTGTGACTAGGCAAAATATTAAGAGTAGTATTATTTACTACAATCTTTTTTTTTACTGACCATATTTACCTAGAGAAATTGAAAATACATTTAATATAGTAGGAGAATATACTTCATAAGATTCCAAAGCATTCCAATGAAGCAAATTCAGCATTTTTAAAATATTATTTCCTAGTAACCAGGACTCAAAACATTTTCAGCTTTCAAAGTTTTTACCTTGAACATAACCATTCTACTGAATGGATGGATATACTGCCTTCCTACCTCTTGGTTAAATAGTGTCATCTTCCTGAAGATATATGCTGTATTTCCTTCTTCTGAGTGGCAAGTGACTTGATAGCATCCATAGGATGAACTTCCTGTGGGTTCTGGCCAATACTGGTGACACTTAACCTGACATCAATAGATTTAAGAAAAATATATAACTTAGGGTCTCCAATTTTAAAACGTCTCAGTTTTTAAAAACTTTCAAGCCTACAGAAGTTACAAGAATAATTTGATGAACCCTCATATATCCTTCACCTGGATCTGCCAACTATTAAAATTTCTTCATCATTTTTTTTCTCTTTGTAATAATAATCTGTTTGGATATATTTAGAGACTGCAAATATCCTGTTTATTACAAGTTTTCACCCAATGTTTTACCATTGTTGATTAATTCTTGCCCGAATCATTTACTACTATGAGAGTGGCAAAAAGGTGCACTAAATTCAATATATTTTTAGATTTAAGTTAACAACGAGAAAGAATCTCTAACTAAAATGCCAATCTATTTATTCATAATTAGGATATTTAAAAAAAAACAGCTTTAGTGTCATACAATTCATACACCATACAATTTACCCATTTAGAGCACACAATTGTCTTCAGAACTGTACAACTCTCAGCACAATCACTTTAAGAACATTTTTTCACTCCCCAAAGAAGTTCCATACCCATTAATAATCACTGTGTGTTCCTCTATCCCAACCTCTTCTCTCACTCTGGACCTAGGCAAGCATTAATCCGCTTCCTGTCCTCTATGAATTTGCCTACTCTGGACACTTCAGATAATGGAATCACATAGTATGTGGTCTCTGGTGACTGCCTTTGTTCACTCAGCATAATGGTTTCTAAGGTTGTAGCATGGACCATTTCCTCATTTCTTTTTACTGCCAAATGATATACAACTATATGATTACCCCACATTTTTTTTGTTGTATTTCAGTTGTTTCCACCTTTTGGCGATTACGACTAATGTTGTTATGAACATTTGTGTACAAGTTTTTGTGTCGACATATGTTTTCATTTTTCCTGGGTCCACCAAGGAGTGAAACTACTGAGTTATTAACTCTATGGTTAGCCTTTTGAAGAACTGACAGTTTCCTAAAGTGGCTGCATCATTTTACAAATCTATCAGCAGTATAGGAGCGTTCCATTTTTCCCACATCACTGTCAACACTTAGTATTATCTGTCATTTTTATTTTAGCCATCCTACTGGATATGAAGTGCCATCTCTTTGTGTGTGTTTTTTAAAAATTTTATTTATTTATTTATTTGTCAGAGAGACAGAGAGTGAGCACAAGCAGGGGGAGCAGCAGGCAGAGGGAGAGGGAGAAGCAGGCTCCCTGCTGAGCAAGGAGCCTGACGAGGGACTTGATCCCAGGACCCTGGGATCATGACCTAAGTGAAAGGCAGATGACTGACTAACTGAGCCAACCAGGTATCCCTCTCTTTGTGGTTTTGACTTTGCATTTCTCTGGTGACAAAATGATGCTGAGCATCTTTACATGATATTGCTGGCCATTTAAATGTCTTCTCTTGAGAAACATGTACTCAGAACGTTCGGCCATTTTTAAATTGGGTATTTAGCATTTCATTGTTGAGTTGTAGGAGTTCTTTATATATTCTACATACAAATCCTTTATCAAATACATTTTAATTCACTTAGATAGTAACTGATAATAGTAGCTAACACATATCACATTTATTATGTGTTAGTCACTATGATTTTAATAACACCACAAGAAAGTTAAAGGTTACAAAAAAGACTAAATCAATGTGAATTTTTTTTTTTAAGATTTTATTTATTTATTTGACAGAGATAGAGACAGCCAGCGAGAGAGGGAATACAAGCAGGGGGAGTGGGAGAGGAAGAAGCAGGCTCACAGTGGAGGAGCCTGATGTTGGGCTCGATCCCACAACGCCGGGATCACGCCCTGAGCTGAAGGCAGACGCTTAACCACTGTGCCACCCAGGCACCCCCAATGTGAATATTTTGACCATATATGCAATGTAAGTTGAAAAAAGCCCAAGGGGGGGGGGGAAGAAAGAAAAAAGCCCAAGCAATGTGTAAGATTCAAGTATGACTTACTCTGCCACGTTCAACTTGTGTGGTCAACATTACAACCATAGAGGAGCCTTGTTCCCAAGTCATTTGCCAAAAATCTGTACAAGTGTGTGGTAATGGCCCTTGACAAGCAATATACTGATTTATAATGCTAGAAGAAGGTATTTCCATCTAAAAAAGCAAAGGACACAAAATTCAAGTGTTTTACATTATTATTTTTTGCTATGATCAAGTATATGAAAATCATCCACCAAATAATAACTGAATACAACTAATCTAAATAAACTGCAAAATCAGTAAAATAAGCCTTTACCAATGATATCTTTAAAAAGGGAAAAGAGAGAGGGAAACGAACCGTAAGAGACTTTTAATGATAGAGAATTGAGGGTCCATGGAGGGAGGGAAGTGGGGGAGGGGCTAAATGAGGGACGCGTATTAAGGAGGGCACTCATTACGATGAGGACAGGGTGTTGTATGTAAGTGATGAATTGCTAAATTCTACTCCTGAAACCAATATTATACTATATGTTAACTAACTAGAATTTAAATAAAAATTTGAAAAAGAAAAAAAAAACCCTATCTTTAATAATTTCTTTATCTGTAGAAGAAATTTCTCAGTAGTTATACATATTTATCTTTTAATTATTGGAAACAGAAAGTTAAATATTTTCCAAAGCACTCTTACAGATTTAAGAGCGGCTTTACAGGAAACTCTGTTTTACATGCAGAGAGTTGGTATAGAAATAAAAATACTTGTCTCTAAACACCTTATTGGTAAAATTTGCAAGGAGCAAAAATACTGCCATTTGTTTTAGTTCAGACTTTACAAATTCTGTATACATACATATACATATAAAAAGATAGTAAAAAATATTTTAAATACATTATTTTCAGGAAGAGTAAGATCATGAGAATTTGGGGAAGATGACTCATCATCTTACTACATTTTGAGACTTAATGAGAAGAAGAACAGGTGACACATGTACCATGGCACTGGAAGAATACCAACGGTGAACAGAGAAAAAGGTCTCCCTTCCTATCCCAGCCTCCAGGTCATACCCAAGAAAGCAATCCTTTTTTCCAATTTCTAATATATCCTTTCAAAGATACTCTATATACAACACACAAATGTAGATGCAAAACTCTGTTTTCTGTAAAATATAAAAGGTAGCTTATAATGTTGTTCTGCACCTTGTTTCTCTTTTTCTGCTTTATCTTTGAGATGTCAGATTAGTACATAAAGTTTTATTTTTTTTAATGGCTCTGTGTATACCATAATTTATTTAACGAACACTTAAGTTGCTGGTAATCTATTTGCTATCATAAACAAAGCTGTACGGAATACTTTTTGTGAACTTAACACTTTTCTTAGTTACCTCTCTGAAGAGGGTGTACCCATTTATACTTCTACCAACAATGTATGAGGAATGCTTGTTCCCTGACAGTCTCCTTAATATATGATAATCCCTCATCCACAATTCTGAAACTCCCAGTGCTGTGAAGTGTAAATTTGTCCTTTTTTGGGTACACCTGACCTAATCTGGACTCATCTGACAGCAATATCTGACTAATCTAAGACTACTTATAGTCTTTACAAGTCCCACTCAGTGGGAGTATCAATGGTTTGCTATTGAGTATCAATACACTGATTACAGGGTAATGTCTCATAGTCTGCTAGGGATATTACGTATTACAGTCTATGAAACAGGCACTGAATAATCTTTAAAAAAATCCAAAAAAATTCTGAATCCTAAAGTATATTTGACCCCAAGATTTCGACTTGTAAATGATATTATCACACTCTTTGATATTTCAAATCTAATAGGTGCAAAACAGTAATTCCTTCCAGTTTTGATTTGCACTTTTCTTTTTGTGAGTTTAGACAAGATTCTAAACTTAGAAAAGTCTTTTCCTTTCTGAGATTTTAAGCCATTCTCATAGATTTCCTCCAAGTATTTTCATTATTCCATTTTTTAACATTTATATTTTGACACATCTAAAATACGCTACATTAAGAGTGAGTAGGTGAAGTCTTTATAGATAAATGATATGAAACATAGATCTGTTTCAAACAATCTGGATGTGTGGGGGCATGAGTAGGCGACAACTGTTGAGCTGAGTGATGTATATATGAAGGTTCATTTTACTTTTCTTCTACTTTTATATGTTTGAAATTTTCTACATTACAGAGTTAAGAAGAGAAGTTAGTAATCCCTTTATCCCACTAGAAGGGAAGGAAAACCTCCTTACAATGATATATTCTAGATTATATCTAGATATATTACTCAACCCATTCACTAGATAATCTATTTTTATCTTCAATGATTTAAAAGGTCATCTCTACCATAAATAAAAGTCTAATAATTATTTCAGCCTATTTCTGGACTATTCTATTCCACTGCTCTATGTATATGCTAATATGCCAGTACCAACTATTTCTTTAACATTAATTTTATAACTAAATTTCAATATCTGAAAGTGTTAATATTCTCAAGGTTAAAAGGAACCTCAAAGTTTATAGTGGTCCCTCTTATTCCCAATGACAAAGGTATAATAAAAATAAACTTACATTTATGTAATTTGCATTGATATAGTCTTCATTACCCTTTAAAATGACCCGTGTAGCATCATCTGAAAAAAATTTAAAAGAATGTTTTGATAAAGCTATACTAAAAAAATTAAACTGAACAAAACAGAGATGGTAGATACTTACAAGGCGAAATATCTCTGTATCTATTTTTGGAAATATTTTGAGGTAATTTGGCACAAGACATTGTCATTCCAGGTTTTTTCCGATACAGTTGCTTAAAAAAAAAAAAAGGAGGAGGGATATAAGATGAGTCCAGCAAGCCACTAAGAGATTCTGTTTTGTTTTTCAGAATTAATTCTACGCTAACAACAAACAGGTTTTTTCCTTGGGGTACCTAATCCATACAATAATGTACCTTAGGCTAGTAGGGCATTGAACCACATTTGCGAACTGAATTCTGCACAATTTCTGAAATGAATTATATATTGTATTTTTTTAAATGATAAAACAATTGAAAATAATTTTGCTTACAGAAACGTATCTGAAGTTATGAATAGCAAGTGTGCAGAGAACATTTAGCTCTCATTTAATTTGGAGAGGTTTACACAGTATATGAACCAAGAACTTTTTTTTCTTTTTAAAGATTTTATTTATTTACTAGAGAGAGAGAGAGCATAAGTAGGGGGAGCGGCAGGCACAGGGAGAGGGAGAAACAGGCTCCCTGCTGAGCAGAGCCCAACTTGGGGCTCTATCTCAGACCCTGGGATCATGACCCGAGCTGAAGGCAAATGCCTAACCGACTGAGCCACCCAGACGCCCGGGAAGAAGAACTTCTTAAAAGAAAACTGACATGCCCTAAATGATTTACAGTCACAAATGTTTTATAGTCACTTATCAATAGCACATACTTTAGAGCAATAACTATTAATGATGATCAACCAGAAAAAAATTAGAGGAGGATGAAACATGATGAGGTACAAAAGTTATTTTCCTTTAACTAAGGATTTTTAGCTCTGCCATAGCCTATCTTCATCTAACACCTTTCATTAAAATAGCTATTAAATTATAGAAAAAAATTTAGTTTGATGACATATATATAAAATCTCCTTATTCCTCTCTTTTAAATAACTATCTATTTATGTAACTATAGCTAGTATTTTGGGAGCAATGTTTAAAATTATGTATTTTAGAACATTTTTTGTGTCAAATATTTCACAGAATATCATTGTAGTTTATAAATTATAAAAGATAGATTAGGCAGTTAAGAGACCATGAAATTAATTAGAAAATATGGCCCAACACCCTTTCCTTTCCAATATTACTTACATCAAATTGTGTCAGGACTGTTCCAGTGATAAGCCCCTCAGCTAGCTGGATCATCGACTCCCGCAGGGAATGGTCATCCTGATGGACACTATCTAGTGGGGCTTTCTCAGGAATGTACTGGAAGTCTGGCTCATTTTCTAGCTTTTCTTCCACTACATCATATACAGCTAAAAAAACAAAAACAAAAAAGCCAAATGGAAATCTCAATCAATTGGCAGAAAGAAACTACCAGATGTGTTCTTTAATTCTGTGTCAGGAAAAAGAATTCATCAGATCTGAGTCTGGTGTCACTGTGTAAGAGACAAAGTGGCTGTGAAGTTGAACTTTGCTATATCTTTTACGGAAAAGAAAACGTCCTTGGCCATATTGCTGAAAATGTCTGTAACTTGAAGAAACAGAAAAAGAGGAGCTGCCAAGAAGCAGCTCAGAACAGACCTGCCCTTAAATTGTTAGACCTAGAACAAAAGTGGAAACAGGGACCTATATACCATATATACAGATATGAAAAGGCACAAATAACTTGAATAGAGTGTTAAACAAAATCTGTTCTATCCTCTTTCCTCAACACATCTACAAAACCTGGGAGGCCAGAATCCATGGTCACGGTAGTATGAAGAGAGCCAGACCCCAGACTCTGGCCTGTAGCCCGTCTTACTTCTTTTCCCACCCTAAACTCCATTCTTTAATATGGGAACCTCTGAACATATGTGCGAACATACCAGTACATATGTAAGCCTGTTCTCCACTCCTCTACAAACTGCTGCCTCTGAGCTACCCTGCTGGCCTAGGGGTATGTATACTGTGTGATCCACCCCTGGGAGAATGGACCTAGGGAAAATAGCCACACAGGCCCAGGAAATGGAATCAGAGCTATCTGGACAGAGAACTCAGGGTTGAAATGAGGTGGTCAAGAAAAGAAGTGCTCACAACTGATAGCTTGGCATGCCCCCCTCGGTCCCACAAAATCCTGATCCCCACAAATAAGGGCAAATACTGAAAGAGTAGAGCCAAGCTTGGGGCCTCTTTTGCCCATGCTTAAGAGGTCTGGTTCCTGTTCAGATGTGTGCACTTCTGAGAAGAATAAACTTCTGAAAAGAAGAATGAAAAGAAAAAAAAAATGTGTGAATGCATTTTGTCTAAGAAGGAGATTTAAAGGGAAAAACCCCAGAAAAACAAGCTGTTTGTTTTTTTGATACTTTTTGTAAACACAGTTTTAAAGTTTGATTATATGTTGTTTTAAATAAAAAGGGACACGATAGACTCATACTAAAAGTAAATACAGGTCCCAGTCTAGATATTTTCTTTTTTAGAGAAAGCACACACACATGCAAGTGGCGGAGGGACAGAGAGAGAGAGAGAGAGCGCAAGAATCTTAAGCAGGCTCCATCCCTAGCATGGAACCACACACAGGGCTCCATCTCACAGCCCTGAGATCATGACCTGAGCGGATGTTGCCACCCAGGCGCCCCCCCCCAGTCCAGTTTTTGACAACAAAACAACAGAAAGATCTTTTGCAAAGAAACAAGCCCTAGGTGGTTTCCTCTCCTAATTTAAAAGTATTAAAGTGATTTGGAATTGCAAAAAGACACGCCTTTTCCATTATATGGGATTTTGTTCATATTCTGGTTCTGTATAAGTCATGAATTTGTGAGCAGATAACTGAATGTCTTGGTGCTAAAGTGCCTTCAACTATAAAATGGGGATAATTCATCTATCTCATTGGATAAAGATTAAATGAGAATACACAAAATAGCCCAGGTGCAGAACTTACTATTAAGTTCCTTAGGACCTGTTATCAAGAGAAAACGGAACAAATAAGATTGAGAGAATATTATTCTTAGTATAAAATTTAAGTTGCATTATGTGACAGAAAATGCCTAATAATGAATCACCTAAATACCAGGCCTAAATGAATGAGTTCCTTGAAAAGTCAAAATAGAATGTTCTGTTGAAGTCCTGTGACTTTTCACAGAAAATTCTAGACCACGCATGCAGAAAAACACAAAGTAGAGAAGATAAAATGAAAATGCCTGTTTGTACCCAAGAGACAAAATGAGAGTTCTGTATTATTCTTTTAAAGGAACTCTCTTGGAAAACTCTTCAGGGTTGGGTGGGCTGGGGAATGGGTCGATTCTAACTACATTCTACTTCCTTATGGTATATATTCAACAACTGGTAGCGAGGCATTAACCGACAATTACTTTTGTGGCTAAAACTATGATTAATGGCATACTGTTCAGAACGAAACTAGAAGAATGTGTCTAATGTTAGGATATAGGCATATGAGAGCTTCTCAGAGGAGGTAAAGTGTTGTGGGAACTTGAACATAAGAACACTGAGGGATGTGGGATTGTTAAACTGGAGAAAAGGGAAGGTTTCTGGTAAAATTAGCTATTGTCAAAAAACTGAAGGAAGGGGGATTTAACTTATTCTGCACAATACAAAGGGACAGAATTTGGAACAAAGAGACTGAAAAAAGATGAATTTTTAGTTCAATTAAGTGGTCAAGCTATCCAAAGGGAAAATGACCTGCTTCAGGAGCCACTGAATGCTGCACACTGCAGGATGATCCTGAGGCTGTTGAGAGGAAACTCGAGCAATCGGCAAAGGAGCTAGAATGTATGGTATTAAGGCTTCTCTAAACCTGGAACTCTGGCTCTGAATTAACAAGTCAGCTGTCCAGAGAAGGACGTGACATGATTAGGCTACTGGCATTGTCTACTGCCAACAAAGACGGGATTTTTAAAAATGCTTTAACTATAGCTTGTTACGGAGTTTTCTAAAAGCGGTTTAAAATGTATCATCTATTTAACAAGTATTTACTGCATACGTACCACTAGAGCAACTGAGGGAAGTGGGAGCCATTTTAGCTATGGTAGTCAGAGGAGAAGGACTTTCTGGGGATGACATTTGAGCAGAGACCTGAATGAAGTGAGGGTGTAAGTCATACCAAAATCAAGGAGATTTAGGGAGAAGGAACAGAACAAACAAAACAAAACAAAACAAAAAAACGCCAGCACAGAATTGAGTGAGCAAGGCTGTCTGGCAGGAAAGGGGCCAAGAACTGAATTTTAATCCAAGTGTGAATGGAAGCCACTGTGCTTTGAGCAGGAAACTGAATGACATGATGTATGTTTTAAAAAGCCCACTCTGGTTGCTGTGTCTAGTAACAAATATTAACAGATCATAAAAATATCCAGTGTTGCATAGAGTACTTACCATTAGGTCGAACGAGGAGTACGAGTTCCCCAGAATGTCTCTCACAGCTAGCTTTAATAAACAGGACAACTTGATCGTGGGTATGTTCTGCAATGTCCCGACCATTGATCAGTACAACTTGGTCCCCTTCATTCAATCGAGGGACACAGAGGTCGGCCTGTAATGCAACATAAATAAAGTTTCAGATGTGCACATGGCTTTCTGAAAGTAAACCACAGGAATTTATTTTTATAGATTCTACAGCAGGAGAAGGAAAAGTACATAAAGAAAAGCATCCATCCATTTATTCATCTGTTTGTAAAAAGCAGAAATCTAACTTTCCCATGAAGCTACTTTTTTCCTTTTTCTTTCAACAACTTTTCCCCTGATGCCCTATTATATGCCTAGATACACAGATAAGATTAATGACCTCAAGGTGCGTACACAGTGGCAGCCCTTACTCTGCACTGTCCAGATAGGTACAGATTCCATACCACAGTTCAGTTAAATAACACCAGTCTCCCAACAAGGTTCAAATTACAGTTACCACAATATATTAAGTGTGAATGACTGCATAAAGTACAAGCTTTGCTACTAGCTCGTGAGTCCACAATCACTACAGAAATAACAGACACACATCACTATCAGTGACCAATCACATCACTTCCTTCAAAGTCTGCGGGTGATGTGTTGTGCATCTGTTACTCAGTGCGCACAGACAGCGCAAAGCAGGTACTGTGTCACCTCCTCGTCTCCCTAAATCTAAAGAGGCAACTGGCCAGAAAAGCTAAAAACGCAGCGAAGAAACAAAAGGGTGATAGTGACGGAGGTAAAACTCAGTCGGACATAAACTGCTGACAGTGGAAATACTGACACTACTACTGTTAAAGAGCTCCAGACAAGCAGTGAAAGGAATTCAGTAAAGGTAGACTTATTAACATAAATGATGAAAGCGGTTCTGATGAGAAGGATGAAGGTGTCCTAGAGGAAGTGATGCTGGCAAAAAAGTTCTCACTGAAGGTCACATTTCCCAACACTGAAAATGCACCGATAAAATGCTGGAAGTGAATTCAAATTTAGAAATGATTAGGACAATTTGCCAATGCAAGAAAAACACTCCCTCTGTATTTTAAGTTATACAACAAGAAAGGGCAACAAGCTACTTGTTCAAAGTACCCGTGATAAGTTTCCACAAGGACATAGAACCTTTATTTCTCAGTATTTCTAGTGGTTTGAATTACAGGATACTAAACCGGTATTCGTTTTACTATTTTTTCACCTCCCTATACACTTTTAAGAGAAACAGAGATTTCAATTATTTGACAAAAAATGTAAAGGTCATAGAAACTACTATAACTTTCTCCACTGACTATCAAGATGGCTTTGACAGTTTCAGCCTAAACAAACATTTTTACTGTCCTGCATGACCGTGCAAAGTGAGGACTGCCTGCATTTTATTGAGAAAACAAAGACATAATTAAGCTAAAAGAGGTAAGCAGAAATACGGATTGCATGCTCCAGGAACACAGCAATGAGAACATACGGAAGTCAAGTCTGAAGGCTGATAGGTTAGACAGAGAAGGAAATGATTGGGTTGGACCTTACAACAAAGGAAGCTTGAAGAAATGAAAGCACAACTACTCAAATTCGTAACGAACAGAAAGTTAATAAAATCCAACAAGGTATTGTCACTAGTGGAAAGAGCACTGGTCTAGGAGCCAAGTTCTTTTTGCTGCTTATGAAGTGTGTGTTTTTAAACACCTGAAACTCTGAAAACGGAGCAGATATCTGCACAAATTATTTCACAGAGTTGCAAAGACAAAAATGAGATAATTCAATGCAGAGCATTAAAATCTGGAAAATTCAATTCAGAGGTTATGACAATTCTCTCTAGTTGTTTCTCTCTCTACTTCTCGTAGTGCAGCAGGTGACATTCATATACTCCCTCTGTATATGAGGAGTGCAGTAGTAATGTGATACTTTTGTATATCAATTTAGTCCCAAGTTTTTGAAGTGCCTTTGTAGGACCCAAAGAGTAGTGACCTGGGAGGTGTCAATGGTACTAGGAGGTATGTAATGGCCAGAGCAAAGAGTTACCCTCTCACCTTATTTTGTGGATGGTACAGTTGGCAGAAAAGAGGAGGCAATCCATGTGATAGGGAGAGGCTAGCTATGCATCTCTCCTACTGTACCGTACACATCCACTGGTATTTCCAGTTCAGAGACTGAGGCTAATGGGCCACTATAATAACCAATATGCTAAAACAGGCAGGTAATTTTTTTTTTAACTTTATCACTGATGGGAACTCTTATACTTAATCTGCTTTTCATCAGGTTATGTTCATAGATTTCTATTTGCATTCTGACCTGGAAAGTCTAGATAAGCTGTTTGTTTAAGCGGATTTTGTTGAAGCAACAGCTACTGGCTCAGAGATAATCAGACAGAAAGAAAAAAAGGAATTCAATTGGAAATTGAAGAATTGGGAATTATTTCATCCATTTCAGAAGATGTCCAATATAAAAAATAACATTAAAATATTTGAAATCCTGTTCTTTTCCCCCAATCACCTAAAATGAGGTTTCCAACTGGAACACTGTGATGGTCTCCATATTAATAAGATAATATAAAAATGATAAATTTCTATTGTTCTAATTTGTTCTAAATTCAGCCAATATTTAAAAAAATTATTTGACAGAGAGAGAGAGAGAGCAAGCACGCATGTGGGGAGGGGGCAGAGGGAGAGAACCTCAAGCAAACTCCCCACTGTCACAGAGCCTGATACAGGGCTCTATCCCACAACCCAGGAGATCACGAACTGAGCTGAAACCAAGCACCGGAACTTAAACAACTGAGCCACACAGGAGCCCCCAGCCAATGTATTTTTCTTTTTGAAGAATTTTTATTTTTTCCTTCTGGAATCCTCATTCTTCCTCCCTTATGCTTCACTGTTTTTTCTTTTCTTTTCTTTACCCATCCACCTTTCTTGTCTCTCATTCTCTGACTTTTAGGAACTTTTGTGTCTTCTCTTATCTCTTAAATATGGATCTGTTTTCTAGCCTCTCCTTATTTTAGGTAGACTCTCCACCCAATGTGGGGCTTGAACTCATGACCCCAAGATCAAGAGTTGCATGCTCTACCAAATGAGCCAGTGAGGCACCCATTAGCCAATATTTATGGGACATAGTTCTACATGACAGAAAGGAAGAATTACCAAGAATTTGTATAGCCTAAAAAGAAAATTAATAGTCACAGCATTCTGTTTGGAAATGAACCTGTCTATACAAAGTTCCCTGAACATCTCTGACTTAATTGAAAATGATACACATTCACTGCTCAGGAAAATTAATATTTCTTTTGTGTCATTCACTGACTACTGCAACTGGCATATAAGTAAATAACACCCAGTGCTCATTGCATCACGTGCCCTCCTTAATGTCCATCACCCAGTTACTCCATTCCCCCACAACTCCCCCCTCCAGCAACCCTCAGTTTGTTTTGTATGATTAAGAGCTTCTTATGGTTTGTTTCCCTCTCTGATTTCCTCTTGCTGCATTTTCTATAACACCATCTTACATGGACGTATCTCCATACTTACATGGAGCTACATCATCCATCATTTCAACAGCTGCAAAGCAGCATATAATTTATTTCACCAACTCTAATGATGTACATTTTTGTCACCCCATCTTTATTATAAACAATATTACAATGAACATCCTTGTGTACCCTTTGTTCCCTAGTCCAACTGCTTCATTAGAGGCAATTGCTAAAAGTGGAATCAAAGGGTCAAAAGATATGTATTTGATTTAAAAAAATTGTAGTTTAAGTTTCTGTTTTTAGTACAGTTATATAACACACAGGTCAAAGAAATGACTAGGTCTATAAGATTACTAAGACAAGAAACAATTTCTTGTGTTCCTCTCTACCACCTCCCCACCCCAGGCAACTTCTTTCAACATTTTACCTATATCTTTTGTATCTACTTCAGTATCTCTAAATAACATCCTCATTTTGTTTTTCTTTAGTTTTCTATTTTATTTTATTCTTATTTTACTTTTTTTCTTTAAGATTGTATTTATTCATTTGAGAGAGAGAGAGAGACAGAGTGAGCACAAGAAGAGGGAGGGGGAGAGGGAGAAGGACAAGAAGACTCCCCACTCAGCCAGCAGCCCAGACGTAGGGCTTGATCCCAGGACCTGGAGATCATGACTCGAGCTGACAGCAGATGCTTAACCATCTGAGCCATACAGGCGCCCCTTTTGTTTTCTTCTCTCTCTCTCTTTTTTAAAAGATTTAATTTATTTATTTGACAGAGAGAGAGACAGCCAGTGAGAGAGGGAACACAAGCAGGGGGAGTGGGAGAGGAAGAAGCAGGCTCCCAGCGGAGGAGCCCAATGTGGGGCTCAATCCCAGGACCCCCAGGATCACGCCCTGAGCCGAAGGCAGATGCTTAACGACTGAGCCACCCAGGCGCCCCTAGTTTTCTGTTTTAGACATTGTCCACAGGTGAGAATTTAGCAATCTTTCACCTTCTCATCTGCGGTCTGTCCCAAACACCTATTTCCCATTACTTATGTACTAATAAATAATTTGGCTACTTCCCTCATCTCTGTCCCCATCCTTCACATGCAGAATAGGTTCAGGAGGCATTTTATACATCATATCCCTGTCCTGTCCCCCTGCCCACAAGTGATTTGTTGAAAAATGGACATCTGATACAAGCTGGATCTATGAAGGACTTACTAAATTGGACTGAGGTTTAATGCCTCTGGATGGCTGAGCTGATAATATACGAATCTGGAAGTTACCATTAGCCCATCATATCAACTGAGAATAGTGGTAGCCATACAATTTCTCTTTAGTAGAGATGCAGGGGTCAAAATCATATCTGAAAGTAGAGAGTGTGTGGTGTTACAGTTATAGGACTAACCTGAAACTTACTAGGTATACTCTTTTTATTTAGACTATATTTTATTTAGAGGAGCTAGAGAGATAAGGCTG
>NW_024423343.1:98827719-98897698 GCF_017311325.1 Ursus maritimus | reverse complement strand
CTACACAAACTGGTTTACAGAGAGAGAAAAGTGGAATATAAAAAGAAAATAGAGATGAAAAATAGAGAGTCCTGATGTTCATTTTAAAGGTTTTTTTTTTCTAGAGGTCTAATTGCATCCCTATCCTTGGGTTTTGTGAGAAACCTCTATAGCTATATGATTATGTGTATGATTTTGTATTTATGCTTAAGCCAGGGGTATTCCAGAGCACTCTGTTATTTGCAACCAATAAAGTCCTTAACAACCAGAACCAAAACTATGTATCATGAAATCCCTGATCAGTCTTAATTGTCATCTTCAAACTAACTTTAAGGTTGCTGCAAAGCACCAAAAAACAGCATAACTGGCTTTTTTCTCTCAGGCTGCTGGTGTGTACCTGCCCTAGGACAGGGAGAGGGAAATGATAAAAGGTGCTGATTGAAAAGCCCCTGAAGACCAGGTAAAGTAGGCAAAGACATAAATGGGAATTTGAAAGCAGTATTTGTTACATGTAAGAGCAATAAAGATAACACATCCATAATTAAGAATTATCCTTCTGAGGAACAGAAAGTTCATGAGCGCTGAAGGTGAATGAAGGGTACAGGTGGGTTTATCATAATGGGTACATAGAGTGTTTACTTTTGTTAAAATGTTTAATATACTGTAATACTTTATTTTTAATATGTTTCAATAAAAAGTTTAAAAACTGTCCCTATAGGGAAAACACTGGTATCATTTCCTTTTTTTTTTTAAGATTTTAGTTTTTATATGACAGAGGGAGAGCACAAGCAGGCAGAGCGGCAGGCAGAAGGAGAAGAAGAAGCAGACTGCCCAACGAGCAGGGAGCCCCATGACTGGAAGGACTCCAACCCTGGACCCTGGGATCATGACCTGAGCCAAAGGCAGCCACTTAACCAACTGAGCCACCGAGGAGTCCCACACTGCTATCATTTCTATTTAAAGTAAATTTCTTAAACACAAAGTAGGCAAATAGACTGTAGATAAACAATTCTAAATGAAAAAAAAAAAAAAGCAAACAAAAAAGAAAAACAAATTTTGCTGTTTAAAGGCGGTCTTTTCATAGAATCTTTTAACACTTTAGAAACACTGGAAGTTATATACAGCTTCTTTACAAAAACAGGGATTTAAAAAAACTCTTATAGACTGGAAATAAAAACTAACTTCCCAACAATATAAGAGAGTTAGTCAACATTTGATACTTGATGAATTAAAAGAAATTATTAATTTATTCCTTTATTTAAACTAATAAAAATAAAATGAGTACATTTTCTTGAAAACAGGATTTACTTGCAAGATTTAGATAACTCACAGGTGTTCCTGGTGCTACTCGGGACACAATCACAGGCATCTTCTGATCATACCCTCCCTGAACAACAGAGCAAGTCAGATGTCAGTCAAATATTACCAAAACAGACACGCCTTAATTTAAAAACTGAGTACAGTGCAAATTCTAGATTACCTTTACATTGAATCCAAACCTTCCATTTTCATCAGGTTTCATTCTGATTAGAACAAGATTATCTTGTGGAATACCACCATTAGGCTTAAAAAGACAAAAATAAATAACTTGTAATTTCCCCATTTATAATCTCTCCTTCAAAGATATACATGGTGTATGCTTTTTGTATGTTGATACTATCTACAGTGTATTAAAAAAATCATAATTTAAATTCAAATGTTAATTCAGGAAAGTAAATTCTAATAACTTGCAGTTACACCAACTAGATACACTCTCCTTGCCCCTGCATGCTAGGCTAAATGCAAGGAGGAACAGGCATTATGAATTAAGTTACCAACTGCAATATCCCTGGAACCCAGCTCAAAGCTCTGCACAAATGTGTTCCTAAGTGTTAAAAGAACTCACATTTCTCCCTCTGCTTTTTCAAAACAGCTTTATTGGGATATAATTCACATGCTATCCACTTCACCCAAAGTGTATAATTCAGTAATTTTTACTATAGTCACACAGTTGTAGAAACATCACTACAATTTAATTTAAAAATATTTTCATCATGTCCCAAAGAGACCCTGTACCCATTACCAGTCATTTCCCACCCCTCACCCTCACTCCTTAAGTCCTACTCAACCACTACCTATTTTCTGTCTCTATACATTTGACTACTGTCAAATCTCACATACATGGTCATTTGTTACTGGCTTCTTTCACTGAACATGTTTCATGTGTGCTCTTTCAGGGGAAGTATCTGGCTAATTCTTGCTTATCTTTCAAGACACAGGTCAGAGATGCTCACTTTGGGAAGTCTTCCCATAACCCTACATCTGTATTAGTTATTTGTATATTCTTCCCTATAATCACATCTAAATGTATTGCCTTCAAACTGTCTTCCTCCTTGCTCTAGACCCAGGCCCTCTTCCAAACTCAAGGATATTGCTATGTCAATTCTCTACTCCTCTATATTATCCATTTCCTCCACCCTTCTGAGAAATACTCTTATTTCTCCCCTTAAAAAAAAAATAATAAAAGAACTTTCACTGGTCTCTGCTTCCCCACCTATCTACTGCCCTGTCTCCTTCCTCTTGCTGCTAAACTTCTTTAAAGAGTTGGCCACATTTACTGTCTCTATTTCCCCTGATCCCAACCTCCCAGAGTCATGTTTTTATCTCCAGTGCTCCATCAGCTATTCTAATTAAGATCACCAAAGAGTTTCACATTGCTATATCCAGTGTCCAACTGTCAACCCTCATCCTACTTGACTTACCAGTAACACATGACAAAGTTGGTTCTTCTGTGACTTTCTTCCCGTCAGCCAGTTAGCCAGTGGACTAGTTTCCTTCCTACCTCACTGTCTGCATCTTCTCGGTCTCCTTTGCTGGTTTCGTCATCTCCCTAATGTTTACATTTAGGAGGGCCAAAGGCTCACTTTCTAGAACCTCTTACTTAGTTATCTGCACACACCACACTTCCTTGGCGTTGTCTTCCTGTCTTGTGGTTTTACATACTGTCCACGTGCGCCACCAAACCTCAGTGTAACCTCTGGCTTGGACCTTTCCCTTCAACTCCAGAACCGTACTGTAAATGGATTTCCAGCAGACATCTCAAACGTGGCATGTCCCAAGCCGTGCTCCTGATATCCACCTATACCTGGCTCCACCTTTCACATCTCAGAAAACGGCAACTTCATTCTCTTAGTGTTCACGCCAAAAACTTGGCTGTTACCTTGGATCGCTCTCTTTCTCTAGTACTCCACACCCAATCTCTCAGCATATGATGTTAGGTTTGTTCTCAAACTATCCAGAATACAGCCACGTTGTCCTCCTTCCACTGTTACCATCCGGATCCGAATCACCCCCACATCCCTGGAATGCTGTACGACCTCACACCCACTATCTTTACTTCTGCCCTGCTTTAGTCTGTTTTCAATACAACAGTCAGACTGACAGTTACAACTTAAGTGACATCATGCTGCTTTTCTCCTCAGATACGTCCCACCTCTTTTGCTTCCTATCTCACTCAGGGTTAAAAAACAGAATCTTTAAATTTGGCCCTCTCCTCCTCTTTATTAGCTTATTTTACTCTGGCCACACTGACTCCCTTGGTGTTCCTTGACCGTATCAAGCATACTCCTTCCTTTGTACCTCTACCCCCCCAGCTCACCTGTTCTTCCACTAGATAGCTCTATGACTCATCACTGAGTTCATCCCTGGCTTCCACTATTCAAAGTTGTGGCACTCCACTCTTGAAATTCTCTGGCCTCTTCCGGCTTTACTTTTCTCCTTAATCTAATATGCTATATATTTAAATTACTTACCTCGTTTACTGTTTGTCTTGCCCTTATCCCCAGAATGTAAGTTCCTTGAAGATAGAGTTTTTTTGTTTTTTCCCCCTATTTTATTCTGATATATCCCTGGTGCCTCTAATAATGCATGGCACACAGCAGGTACTCAACAATTTTTGCATGAATAGACAAACAAATTAGATTGCAGATTATTTAACAGCAGGGACCAGGTCTTATTTGTCTTTATATTCCCACTACCCTGCAAAGAACCCAATACACAGAAGGACCTCAATGATTATGAATGAATAAATGATACATGAGAATCACCACACAGGTAACACCACAGTTGTCGTTCATTTTTTCTTTTAAGATTTTATTTATTTATTTGACAGAGAGAGAGACAGCCAGTGAGAGAGGGAACACAAGCAGGGGGAGTGGGAGAGGAAGAAGCAGGCTCCCAGCAGAGCAGGGAGCCCAATGTGGGGCTCCATCCCAGGACCCTGGGATCACGCCCTGAGCCGAAGGCAGATACTTAACGACTGATCCACCCAGGCGCCCCAGTTGTCGTTCATTCTTGGTAAAGATTCTGAACTTTTTTTTGACATGTTTGTGGTGGTGGAGCAGTAAGTGTGGGAGAATAGAGTGGTTGCCTCTTGCTTTTCAAACTTTAGATACAAGAGGGTTATATTAGAGCAATGGTCACCAGAAACTTTTAGTACTGCCAATACCTTCTGTGGACTCTCCACTCCCTGCACCTTATTCTATTCCCTGATGTCCCTTTAAGTTTCCTGAAATATACCCATATTTGTCTGTTTTGATACTTCACGAACACAGTGTATCCCTAAAATTTACCGACAATCTCACTTTTTGTTAAATTTTTTAAAAATTTTATTTATTTATTTGACAGAGATAGAGACAGCCAGTGAGAGAGGGAACACAAGCAGGGGGAGTGGGAGAGGAAGAAGCAGGCTCCCAGCAGAGGAGCCTGATGTGGGGCTCGATCCCATAACGCCAGGATCACGCCCTGAGCCAAAGGCAGATGCTTAACAACTGAGCCACCCAGGCGCCCCTCACTTTTCGTTTATTTACATCTACTTGAGAAAGCAATGAAAATTCATAAATCTAAATTTAAAGAGGATTCTAAAAATTCATAAATCTAAATTTAAAGAGGATTCTAAAAATTTACCATTTTGTTGTGGTAAAAGCACGTTCTCTAAGGGAAAAGTACCAACATAATTCATAAATATATTTTACAGAACAGAGAGTGATCATATACTCCAGGGACCTGTACTCAATTTCAAAAGGTTGATGAAAATGATAGTCTCTGCATTCAGCAAATTATATAATAAAGTTAGTTGTATTTAATGCATTATTAGCGTTTGTTCTGAAAATGTATGCTTTGCAAGACTAAAATCAACATAAATTTGTCAAGAATGAACTTTTAGAGCAATGATAAAAGGAAATTCCACAATTGGGTTGTATCATGGCAAAATTCATGAGCAACATATGATGAAAAAGAGAAAGTACAGTAATATAAATTACAGACAAAACATAACACAGTATAAAAAAATTTCACTTCCGATTAAAAAATTTTGAAGAAATATGAGAATATCTGAAAGCTACTTACAGTAGATTTTTCAGAAGAAGATGGAATATCAAATGTTTCATTAATATGGTTTTCCAGATCTTGTTGAGAATGTGAATAATGAATTTGGTTCCAACTGTTTTTCTTTGATTGTTTGGGTGGTAAAGCTGGAGGCTGCCCATCTCCAGGGGTCTCCTGTGACCTGGACAGGAAAAAGGGGAAAAAAAAATGAGTATTTTGGAAGCTGTCTTCTAGAATTGTTATTTTAAAAGCTAGGGTCGTGGCGCCTGGGTGGCTCATTTGGTTAAGTGTCTGCCTTCGGCTCAGGTTGTGGTCCTAGGGTCCTGGGATCGAGCCCCGCATCCGCATCCTGCTCTGGCTCCCTGCCTAGTGGGGAGCCTGCTTCTCCCTTTCCCTCTGCCCCTCCCCCTGCTGCTTTTCCTGCTTGTGCTCTTCTGTCAAATAAATAAATATAATCTTAAAAAAAAAAATAAAAGCTAGGCTCAATCAACTCGGATATTTACAATGTCTAGTAAGAGACAAGCTTTAAATATTCTATTTACAAGTGCTACTGTTTAATGAAACCTTTCTTAACTCTGACGTTTAAGTAGTACATCAAATTCCCTACTTTATCAAATCTGTAAACAATTCTACATAATAATTAAATATACTTTATGGGTATCACAATGAAGATATCTATTAATCTACTATAACAGTATATACACCTTTCCAAAACACTTTAAAAATAATGTTATCAGTGGAGTCACATGGGTAGCCAGGGAAAAAGGCAGACAAAGAGAAATCAGAATTGAGAGTTGAGCTGTTCCACAGATAAAACAACTGGTACAATCTAGAGAACTTGTGATTGGCCCAATTTACTTAGAAATAAAACACAAGGGATGCCTGGGTGGCTCAGTCAGTTAAGCGTCTGCCTTCAGCTCAGGTCATGATCACAGGGTCCTGGGATAGAGTCCCACATTGGGCTCTTTGGTCAGGGGGGAGCCTGCTTCTTCCTCTGCCTGCCACTCCCTCTGCTTGTGTTCTCTCTCTGACGAATAATAAAATCTTACAAAAACAAGACAAAACATACAATTCATGAAAGTAATGAACTCAATGCTCACAAAGATTAGAATCTGAGTAAAAGTGTTGAGCTCACTGAGGAGATAAAAATGGACAAGACATTGTTGGAGTATGTAATTTAAAGAAACAAAATCCAATTAACATTAGGGAGCATAGGCCTCAATTTGTGACAGCAAGAATTAATAAAAAGAGCTAAGTAGGAGAAGCTTCAAGGTATAAACAGTAACTTTTTTAAGATCCAGCACAGTATATGTAATAACACTACTTGTGAGTTTTTCACAAGGCCAGAAGGGGGAACCAGTGGTTCAATTTGCATCCTAGGAAGCATTCATCCATGGAGGTTGTGGAAGTGAGGAAAATAAGGCAAGGGGAAATAGTTCTTGGTAGGAGCAGTGACCATTTCAGAGGTTATTATTAATCTCTGTGATGCCAGGAGGTCTTTGAGAAAATAAAAGAATTACTGTCCCATTGCCTAAGGTCTCTTAAGAGAGTTGATAGCTGCTGTATCAAGTTGCACGGCGGCTGCTGTACTATCCAGACACAGATTTCATTCAGTTTCTGCTTTTTTGAGTGACAACAGATGCCCAAGATACAAATTGTAAGGTCTTGAGGAAGTGGAACTGCATTAGATTGTATTATTGTTCAAAAATCATTCTCCACTCTCTCTGGCCGACATTAGGCTTGGCCATAGGCCTTGCTCTGTCCAATGAAATGTAAGTAGAAGGGGTCACTTTTGAAAGGACACCTGAAGAAACAGCTCATGATTCATCATGTGTCTCTTTTTCCTTGGCCATCAGACTAGCCATGCCCCAAACAAGAGTATGGGTCCTGCAATGGACATGACATGGAGTAGAGCCACAGATGATCCATGATGTACATATAATGTAAGAAAGAAATAACCTTTATTGTTATAAGTCACTATAAGTTGGGGTAATTTGCTACCACAGCATAGTTTATCCCAAGAACACAGATACAGAAATTAGTGTCAGAGTGGCTCTTCGGTACATATGCTCTCCCCTGGCAGAGAAGGTGTGAACCTTACTTAGAGGCTCACTGCTTGCTAAATACCTGGTAGATACAGGTGATGAAGATAAAAGTTTTATTAGTGCCAAGGAAGTCAGCCAGAATTAATAATAAATGGTTTAACTGTATAGCCCTCCAGGGAAGTTTCTCTTAAGAGAAAATAGTCATTCCAAATTTCCATAATGTAATATAAAACTTAATCATGAAATAAGTAGATAAACCATAATGCCCACTCAGTCTAACTTTCTACATAGAAGTCTTTAGGGAACAAAATGCTCTGAATTCTGAGAAGTCTGTAAGGACTGCATCAAAGAACATACCTCTCTTTTTCAGCAAAGCCTTCTTTGAGGTCTATCTTGATGGTCAGAGACTCCAGGTACCAAATGTAATAGTTTTTATTCTACCAGTTTTAACTGCCAAGAGCCCAAGCCTTTAAGATCCAATATATTCAAGTGTTGCTAATCCAGGAAAATGTTCCCACAGATGAGAATAGAGACATGGACCTCAAACATGGCCTGCTGGAAGGGATTAGGACACAAAGACGGACACATCCCCTGGCACAGCCTCACAGATGTGACATTTCTAAAAAGCAGTTGATCAGGGGTGCCTGGGTGGCGCAGTCGTTAAGCGTCTGCCTTCGGCTCAGGGCGTGATCCCAGGGTTCTGTGATCGAGCCCCACATCAGGCTCCTCTGCTGGGAGCCTGCTTCTTCCTCTCCCACTGCCCCTGCTTGTGTTCCCTCTCTCGCTGGCTGTCTCTCTGTGTCAAATAAATAAATAAAATCTTAAAAAAAAAAAAAATAAAACATAAAAAGCAGTTGATCAAAAGCAGTTGATCAAAAGATTAGGTATATATAGTCAAAAAAGCTCCAGAAGTGATTTTTATTATGCATTGCTAATTAGAAATCATTGTCCTGAAACACTGGTTGCAAATTCATGGCTTGTGGGCCAATTTTGGCCAACATACATTTGGCCCATTATTTTTTCTTTATAAAATGTGAGTTAATTGGCTACATTCAAAAAATTACATATGTATCTGGATTTTCAGAATGGAAAATTTGGACGCTCTGGAAAGAATGAAACTGCATTACCACTGGTCAAAGCCAAGAATGAGCTGCTGCCTTTAGATGGGCCATGGGCATCCCAGTCCACATAAATCCCACCCAGGGTTACTTGTGAGATTCCAGTACGTATTTGAGTATAACCTCTCTTAAATATTCAAGTCCGCAGGAAAACACAGGAAGGAAGAGAGCCAAGCACACAGGCTTGGGTTGGGATTTGAGCCAAGTTCTAAAGACAAGGTGAGGAGAATGCAGCATGCACTGAGAGGATTAGACAGGAAAGAACACTGTAATTTCAGATTTCAGGAAAAGGGCTATCTGCCTTCTCTCATTGCTTTATGTAACTTTCTTGTTAGAATAAACTTTCTTGTTAGAATAACTTCTCGGAGAGTGATGGTCAGGCTCTTCAGATGTCAGATTGTTGCAGAGGGATAGGTTGGTCTGGGAGCTTTTACAAACTAATTATGTGCTCTCCCAGTAATCCCAGTAACTACCCTTTCTATGTCTCCATGTCCAATAACCAAACTCCATCTACATATCTATTTTTGTCTCTAATACAGTCTATCAAAGTAATCAAGGATGTCACAGCACAGACTCCTGAAAATTCTTATTCTGAACAAAGGTTATCAATTACATTTTAAGACATATTCCAAGTGTATTAACTCAATTTATTATAACAAATAACCTCCTACTTCATATTTAATGTAGAGATCATGAGTATAGTTAATTACTTACTCACTTTTTAATTTAATTCTCAGTAAGGCTTCTGGTCAACAACAGGTTATTAGCAGTTAAGTTTTTGGGGAGTCAAAAGTTATATGTGAATTTTCAACTATTCAGGGGTTGGCATCCCTAACGCCCACGTTGTTCAAGGGTCAACTGCATGTTGCTAGACTTGATAAACTGGTCAACTTGATCAACTTGATCCCATGCAAGACTGGCATGGGAATTGGGTTAAGCTGAGTGAGGACATAAAGTTTTCAGTGGTAGTAGCTCAGAGGAGCAAAGTGAAGACAAATCTTTAAAGACTAAGTGAAAGGAATTGATGAAGTGAGGATGAAGCTGTGGTGACTCACTAGAAAAGACTAGAATGGGACAGTCCAAGCAAAAATGGCTCCGGAAAATGAATTCGATCCTTCAGGATTGTGAAATCTGTGAAGAGTCTCTTGTGATTAGGGCCTAAGGATAAAGTTAAGAGTTTGGAGAATTCCTCATCTCCGTACTTCAAACAAGTAGACAGATAAATGGCTGATTAATATTCTTAAAGGCTGCCAGTATATCCCCGCAAATTAACTAGAATTATACAATTATTATAGTTAACATCTACTAAGCACTTTTTCTCTGCTTAACTATTATACATCTCATTTACTGTTCAGAGCAACCCTATGAGGTAGATATTATCATCCTGTTTTTTTAAAGGTGAGGAAATTGAGGCTTACAGAGATAAAATGACTCATCCAAGGTCATATAATTAGAAGTGGTGGAACCAAGTCTTAAACCCAGCCTGAATCCAGAACTTCTGCTCTGAACATTATGCTATAGCTGCACTTTAAACAAAACTATAAAAGGCAGGAGCAAAGTTATTTTAAATCAGAGGTTTCCATACTTTATGTAGCAGTAGACTCCTCTCCAAATAAGATACTTCTCAGATGCCAATATATAAAATATACAAAAGCTAAGCAACCCACCTGACAGTATCTGAGGCCTCAACAGAACTTCTCAGAGCATACCCCGAACATGACTATTTTCTATCATGCCATTTGGTTATAAGTGGTAATACTGCTCTATATTTTAAGTTCTAATAAAAACAACTTATATTTAAATGCAGAGAATGCAAGATCAGTAGAGATCTGTGCTTTAATAACATGCATTTTTACTTTAATGGAGAACGTATTTCTAACTCAATGATTTTAATATACTTAAAACCAATAATTTGTATATGATGGGGGGGAGGTTTGAGTGGGACCAGAGCTTGAAACATAATGTTCAAAATTCACCCACAAAAAAATTTTGTGGACAAATTACTACCTGTGTTAACTTTTGGACATTAAGAAAGGAGAAGGGGACATGGGAATATAATTCTGAGAGTGTTCCAATGCCCAACTCTCATATTGGGATTTTTCAATACAAATAACTTGCTTATCTTCAACTTTGACATTTTAAAAAGTGTTAAGTGAAGAGCAAATAATGAAAATGTTAAATTAGTGCACTTTGTTGTCAACAGAGCAATATATTGTAACATAGCAGCAAAAGATTTGCTAAAACTGTCAATGAAGCCAGGTAGGCAAAAACTTTGCTGATTTGAGTCCACTCAGCTTTAAATTTCCTCATGAATGCTTCAACAGCAGCAGTGAAAGCAGCTTATTCTGCAGTCAAAGCAGCTCTCTGTTGCTGTCTTTAGCAATCTGTATGAAAATAAAAAAATCTTAACCATCCAACTCACATGTTTTGTGATGATTTTGTAGAAACGTCCAAGCTTCCCTATTACATACTAATAGGAATATATTAACATTTGTGGTGTGAATTTACTAAAATAAACACCTGTTAAGTATTTTCAAATTAATTGAGAGTTATTGTTTTTCTCAGAAAATCACAAACCAAAACAGTCTAATCTTCTGCGAAACATTTAAAGAAAGGAAGGAAATGGTAGACTGTAGTCTCAATCACCCCCGCCTAAAAACGGTAACTTTATTCTAAGCAGTACAAACAACCTATTTGTTTCCATAATAAACACACCAATGAGTTAATAGTGTTTCCTCCTTGTGAAGCAGGTGACCTTACCCAGTGACTGAAGTTTGGACCCAGGTTTCACCTCAAAGGCCCTGTACTCACTCAAAAAAAAACAGGGAACTGGTGAGATTGATCTCAAGATTTGTTTCAATACACGTTGAAATGCTCTGTGTTTCATCCAACACATTGTCCGAATTCTTTCCACATTTGGCGAGAACTAAAACCTATGGATTCCAAGTTGTAAAATGTTTTCTCCGGATTTCAAATATCAGCCAGCCAAGCAATCAACCAACCAACTGGTCAATCAATCAACAAAGCCTTGTCTAAGACACAAAGTTCTGCTGATTGGTTCAGGTAGGGAAGACCTGAATTTTAGTTCTGTAAATTGGGACAAGTCCTGTTAAGTGTGGCTTTCTCATCTACAAAATGGGGATTACATGTCTTTCCTATTTCATTGAGTTGTCTTGAACAGTGAGATAATTTCTGAAGCTGATTGTAAGCAACTAATGTAAGTTATTCGTTTACCATTAAGCTTATCTTTTCAGACCTCTCTCATTATTCTTAAGGTTAAAACTGGCTGAATTTTAAATGCAGTGTTAAGAGAGTCAAAACTGAATACAAACACGTAAGCCGCACTAAATACATGTCTAGAGAAAGGTCCAAGCATTTGAAATTCTTGCGGATCAGGATGGGGAAGCAACACCTACACAATGCCAATGTGTCCTGAACTTGCATCTCCATTCAAGGTCAGGAAACCAGAACAAAGGTTTTAATGGGTTGATGAACCTATAAAATATATATATGGAGATACTCAATTGTATGTATATGTGTATGTGTATGTGAGTCTGTATGAAAAGGACTCTTCAAAAAATGGACTGAGATAATTTGGTTAGGTCCTGGGAGTTATATTGTTTTGTTCTGTAGTAAGATGGGGTTTTGAAATTCCTCTATATGGTTTATTTCTATGTGCTGAAAGTATAGCATTTTTAAATGTAACCAATTAACATCTCGATCATGTGCTTAATTACTGTACTTTTTAAAGTTTCAGAATTAGAAAATATATGATTATTAAAAAATCAAAGTATACAAGGATAATTTTTTTTTTAAAGACTTTATTTATTTAATTGACAGAGATAGAGACAGCCAGCGAGAGAGGGAACACAAGCAGGGGGAGTGGGAGAGGAAGAAGCAGGCCCACAGCGGAGGAGCCTGACGTGGGGCCCGATCCCATAACGCCAGGATCATGCCCTGAGCCGAAGGCAGACACCTAACCGCTGTGCCACCCAAGCGACCCTACAAGGATAATTTTTAAAGTAATAAAAAATTAGCCTGGGTGGCTCAGTTGGTTAAGCATCTGCCTTTGGCTCAGATCATGATCTCAGGGTCCTAGGATCGAATCCCACTTCCAGCTCCTTGCTCAGTTAGAAGCCTACCTCTCCTTCTGTCTGCCACTCCCCCTGCTTGCAAGCGCATGCTCTCTGACAAATAAATGAATAAATCTTTAAGAAAAATTAAATTTCCACCAGCCTTGTCTCCTGTCAACTCATTCTCCACATGTGTCACTGTGTATCCTTCCTACTCTTCCATCCTCTGTACACACACAATCAAAATGTTTTACCAAGCTTTGTTACCAAGACTAAAATTCCACTTGTCTTAATAGCTTAGCCAGTCCTCCTTTGTCTGGCCCCATAGTGAGGACAACCACACTTCCTCTATATCTTGTCACGTGTTCCCGAGCTCCTACACCTACCTGCTTTGCTTATCAGTCCATCTACTCTTCTACCCATCACTCTCAGACCCCTTTTTTCTTCAGCCCTGATCACAGTCACTACATCCTACACCCTTCCTTCTTCTCAACAATTAATCTTTCTACTTATCTATGTGCCTTATAAAGAATTTTACTTTTTTCCCAAAATTCTCACACTGTTTTTACTTGCATATGGACTAACTGCATTATATAAACCAATAAATCAAGATATTGCATATTATTGTGAGGATAAGCATGTTGTGTATTAAACTAATGGGGTATAAATACTGAATTATGAAGCTGGATTTATATACCAGTATGTAATAGGAGATAGGAATGAATTTTTAAAAAGATGGGTGCATACTTTCTTTTTTTTTTTTTTTTAAAGATTTTATTTATTTATTTGACAGAGAGAGAGGCAGCGAGAGAGGGAACACAAGCAGGGGGAGCAGGAGAGGGAGAAGCAGGCTTCCAGCTGAGCAGGAAGCCCAATGTGGGTCTCGATCCCAGAACGGTGGGATCATGACCTGAGCCGAAGGCAGATGCTTAATGACTGAGCCACCCAGGCGCCCTGGGTGCATACTTTCTACAGCTTATTTTCAGAATGATGGTCATCTTATTTAGTTCTCCTTTGCTATTTAATTTTTCCCACATTGTCTATTCATTCTTATGGTTCCCTTCCTGAAAAAATATTAACTCTATCTTTTAGTATTTTATTGCCTGACCACAGTGCAACATTAGCTGCAGAAACTAAAGGTTTAAGAACATACTGTCAATGAAACAGTAAGAGGGATTTTTGGGGGTGGGGTAGGGGGAGGGGAATACAAAGAACTCTCAGGAACAAATAAGCACATTTACAAATACATAAAAATTTCAAAACACTGAATAAATAAATGCTTGTATCAAATACCCTAATTTCCCAGATTATTTCAAATGAAACAATCTGGGGCATTATTATTTATAAGAGGGAAGCTAAATGAAAAAGGTCTTACGGTGAAGATTCCAGAACGATGCTATTAGCTTGTGTTGAAGACGGAGATCTATGATTCACAAATACTTCGCTTGGGGAAGTGTGAACCACATGGTCTACCAGATGACCAACTGAAGATGGTCGTAACCGGGTTCCCTCTTGTGTGAATGCAGAATTTCGACTATATAAAGAAGAAGAAAAATTGAGTGAAAATGTGCTTTAGTTCAACTTTTTCCAGTTTCTTACTTACATGATTACATTAGAAAGTGGGTACATGTTTTAACACTAACCACAGTGACTAAGCAAAATCTCTGACAAAGATAGTATGATGTAAACAGAAAGAATACCAAATAGGAAGTCTAAGATCAGAACTACAGTCAGCGATCTGCCACAAGGGTTTTACCTGTTCAATCTATTATCTCTACCAACCTTAGCTTTAGTCACTACAACTTAGTGTCTTAATCAGCATTTACAGTATTATAGCATTTACTCCTCATTTTATTGCACTTTGCTTTATTGCCTCATCTTCTTTTTAAAAGGTTTATTTCTTTTAGAGAGACAGAGAAAGAGAGAGGGAGTTCATGAGCAAGGGAGGGGCAGAGGGAAAGAATCTCAAGCAGACTCCCCACAGAGTGCAGAGCCTGATGCGGGGCTTGATCCTACAACCCCGAGATCATGACCTGGGCCAAAATCAAGAATCAGACACCCAACTGACTGAGCCACCCAGGTGCCCCTCTTCTTTAAAAAAAAAAAAAAAAAAAAAAAACGTATTGAAGGTTTGCAGTAACTCTGCATGGAATAAGTCTATTGGGTGCCTTTCTCCAACAGCATTTGTTCACTTCATGCCTCTGTCACACTTTGGTAATCCCTGCATTATTTCTGACTTTATCATTATTGTTTTTGTTACAGTAATCTGTGATCAGTGATTATGACTCGCTGAAAGCTTAGATACGGTTAGCATTTTTTAGTAATAAAGTGTTTTTAATTAAAGTACGCACATTGATTTTTTACACATTGCTACTGCACATTTAATTGAATACAGTAGAGTGTAAATATAACTTCTATATGTACTAAGAAACAAAAAAATTCAGTGACTTGCTTCTTTGCAGTGGTCTGGAACCAAATCTGCAACATCTCCAAGGTATGTCTGTATAAAATAAAGGGAGAGAATAAATAATTCAGAAATATCTCTGGTCTGTGTTCTTTTTTAATCCGTATAAAAGTTTTTATTTATGGGACTTTTTAAAATTCCTAAAAATAAATAATGAATAACATATTTCCATCCTCGTGACAGTCACATGAATTATTATCATTATTACTATTAATTATGACAGCTAACATTTGAACACTTATTATGTGCTAGGCATTGTTCTAAGGATTTTACATATATCACCTCATTGAATCCTTATAACAATACTATAAGAAAGACACTGTTATTATAATTTGTAAATGAGGAAAATGGGACAAAGAGATTAATTAACTTGCTCAAAGTTCAAACTTTCAGTGATTCCAGGGCCCATGCTCTTAACCATCACACTATACTGTCTCTTTAGAATTAAGAAAAAAAAATTTTCAGATTATATCTAAAACTGTTTCATTATCTAGGAAATTTAATCAGAGCTACTGTTAATTAATTAGCTCAATCATCTTTCCTCTGTCTTCTGTAATTTGCTCTAATTATTTAGTGCTACTAGTAACAAATGGAGAAATGGGTGGCTGGAAAACGGACCAAAAAAGATGGTTCTGGACTTTCCTCAAATAGTTGATTAGTCTCTGAATATATGCAGTATTTTATAAAGAAAGATGATATAGCAATCTGCAATTAGTAAGAGAAAAACTTGTGAGTCTATCTTTTTTAGCAGCTTAGCAGCTAGGAAGACACATAGGTATGAGGTAATGATCTCTAAATCAAACTTTACTTTTGTTATGTAGAAGTTTATTCTTGGGCTGAAAAACACCCACTGGTGACACAATTTTTAGAATTTAGTACAGGGGCACCTGGGTGGGTCAGCTGGTTGGATATCCAACTCTGCATTTCACCTCAGGTTATGATCTCAGGGTCATGGGATCAAGCCTCATGTCAGGCTCTGCGCTCAGCGCTGAGTCTACTTGTCCCTCTCCCTCTGCTCCTCTCCCTGCTTGTGCTCTCTAAAATAAAAAATTAAATCTTTCATAAAAGTACAACGTAGTACACACTTACGGATATTAATGTGTTTAAAATATTTCTGAAGTTAGACTACTTCAAATATATTCCATACCAAAACTCAAATATTTTGATTTCAACCTTTTGGGTGAACAAAGTCTATGAATACACTGACATCTATTTATCATTATTTAATTACATACATATATTACACACAATACATTTGTTAAGACATTATAAAATTAACATCTTCAGCCAGTACAAGTTGATTATCTTATTATTATCTATACCAAAGCCTACAGTTTTTGTGAGAAATACTAGAATGAAGTATATAAACAGTAAGTGGTGAGTAATACAGGCTTCTTAGTGCAGACATGGCTAAGCTTGTGAGAATTTATATTGGAAACCCCTTTTTCCAGACCAAAGAAAGTGGTGGAACAGTTGGGGTAGGAGGTTAGGTAAGATGATCACAATCATTTAGCATTTTCAAAAAACATATGCTTCCCTAGAATTCTGGAGAGCCACATGAAAAAGGATTATGTCAATAACAACCACATTTCCAGATTTTAATTCTACGAATAGATCTTGATTTATTGGCTAGAGCTCCATACCGTACAGGAAAGCGAGCATCCTTGTTCAATGTTCTACTCCCTGATTGATGAGACTTTTCTTGCCACTTGTGCAGTAAGCTGCAGGCTATGAGAAAATAATGCTCTGGAGCAACAAAAATCATGTTTGACTAGATATTTAAATGCAAATATTTACATATTTTGATCTTCAGGCCAGTCTACAGTAAGTCTGTACTTACTGGTTAGGAGTTCCAGGTGGAGATCGTGATGGAAGGCTTTGTGTTTCTAACCTGTCATCAGATATTGAATTTCTGCTTACTACTTCCCAATCCATTAATTTCCGTGCCAAAGGCTTACTTGGGGATCTGCAGAAATAATTTGATATGTAAAAATTTTTATTTTTATATCCCCAACTATTAACCAAATCTTAGAATCTATCTTAATAGATCATATTCTAGATGAGTAAACATAATTTACTTAAAAGAAATTAATGCATTTAGTGACTGACTACCCCATAATTTCCTAAGAAATTAAATGTGCTTTGTATGGAGAAGGAGGGAAAGACATGCTAAGAGTAGAAGAGAGAACAGGAAGAGGAGAAAAAGAGAAGAAAGGAAAAAAGCAAAGGAGTAGTTGGCTATCAAGTTATCTCAGATAGCAACATTATAAATGTTGCCTATTCCAGAGTTTCTGAAACTTTAGCTCATCTTGCGATGTATTAAACAATTGCTAGCCTATTATCTCCTAAATATCCTTAAATCTACACCCTGATCCTCTACCTTAATAGAGGACGGGGTGAAAATGGTAATTATGTATATTATAACTTTTCACATCTTATATATAGTAGTAGGCTAGTGGATTGGTTTGTTTTTTAAAAAACATTTAAAAGGTTAACATTCTGTCTGGTGGTAGGGAGCAGAAGACTACGTTTTACCTATCTATATATTGTCAGCTACCGCACTGAGAAAGATGAGAACTAAGTAATCATTTCAGAAAAGATATGGACCTTTGCAGAATATAAAAAAATATTCAAATTCTGACAGTGGCCAAAATTCATGGAAAACGTATGACATCTACTTTTTGACATGCAGAGTTAATATGAAGGTTAATATGAGGAATTATGCTACTTACAGAAAAACACATAATAAATCATCTTGTAAGCTGATAGTCTTATATTTCATTAATAAATTCACTGAAGCACATATAAACAGACTGGACTAAAAAGCATGGTAACACTTACTAAGAATACTCAAAAATATTTATAGACATGGTAGGAAGCATTAAAATAACGATTAGTAGAGTGTACTAGTTTTGACCTTCCATGAGACAAAGCATGTAAGTATCTATGTCTAAATATCTAAATTTACTGGTACAATGTATGACCCTAGGGCCTTCCCTTCTTCCTACATTTTATGATTTAGAAGTATCTGAATTTTCAGTGCAATGTTTTAGTCTATTACTTTTATTAAACCACAAGTATCTTAAATTCCTTATGAATCCAAATCAAACAAATACCCCATCATTTTGGGTATTCATAGCCAAAACCTTTTTTAGTTTGGTAGAATGACATCTCCTTAATTTAAGAACATATAACATTTCCTAAAAGAGATATAATGTTACTGATTTAAAAAAAAAAGGCACTGGCTCAGATTTCATTTTTCACAAATAAATTCAAAGTAATAGAAGCATGAATATTTCCCATTATCGTAAGTCCAAATTACAGGGTTTTCCTACTTGAAGACAATCAGGACACCATTTAGCCCAACATCCTAATACTGCTATGCAAACTCATATTCCTTTACTCACAATAAGATGGAAAACAAGTATATTTTTTCATGCATTTGATTTTTAAAATGAAGATTACTAAAGAAACCTTAGCATTTACTGCTCTTCTATTAGCCAATTCTCGATGTTAATAAGCTATTCTTTCTCATATATTAGACTACTAAATATAAACTGTTAGGAGTTCATATCATAATTAGATCAACTACTTTCGTTTTCAAACAGAGGGAAAAAAATCATTTGAAGGAGGAAAAATTCTAGTTATACTCACCCAGCACAGAGCATCAGAACACTTTACTGTTGTTAATAAACTAAACATGGTTGGAAATGCTCTGCGTTTAAAACTAAATTTCAAGTGTTTTATTAACAGCTTTAACCTCAGAGACCCACCCACTCAAGTCTGCTGTCTATGTTTCCTGTTGAATGTGGAAATTTCAGAGAAAAAAATACCACACTTCATCAGTGTGTTTGCAATGTGGTAAATATATTTTCTGACCATGGCACTTTATTTTTCTGTTGCATGTAAACATTCTTTTGCTTTCTTCTTAGATTTTATACGACAATTGAAAAAGTGTGAAAGCAATTCAAAGAGTAGATATACTGGGGGAAAAAAGTAACTTATTAATTATTGCTGAAGAAACAACCTTACATGGAAACTTTAAGGAGAAATCTTTTCTAGCTATATACCACCAACTAAAATTCTAAGAAGTGGACAAGAACTCTAGAATTCTCTAATAATTTAACAGAATAACTCAACAATTGCTAAAACCATGAGAATATTTTGGTAGATATCCATCAGGTAATCACAATAAGATTGTGGAAGATGCTAAGTCAATTACAAATAACATTGCTGAGGGAGGAGTTAAGATGGCGGAGGAGTAGGAGACACCGTTTTCAGCCGGTCCTCCGAGTCGAGCTGGATAGGTACCAGACCAGCCTAAACAACCATGGAACCAGCCTGAGACGCAGGAAGACGCATCTGGATCTCTACAAATGAACATCTCCAGCGCTGAGTATTGAGGTACGAAGCGGGGAGCCATGAAACTGTGCACAGATATCGGAAGATAAGCAGGAGGAGAGGAGCGCCGCGTTGGGCGCCGGGAAGCGGTAGCCACTTGCGAGAGCGGGCGGGGCTCCCGGTCGGCACCCGCAAAACAACGAACTGAGACCGTGAGCTCGGGTGCAGCGCGCCACCAGGCATCTCGCGAACCCGGAATCCCGGTGCGCTCACTGGATCCAGACTGAGACCGGGAGAGTCCGGGAGTGCAGCGGCGGCGGGCGGCTGGCGGCTAGGCGTAAAACACAGCTAAAGGACAGAGAGCAGCGCCCGGCCCTGGAAGTGAGGGCTGGGACGCCGGGTGTGGGGCGCACATCCCGGGACGCTGCAGGGTTGAGCAGCACCAACAGAAACAGAGTTAAAGTGGCCAGAACATTAGTAGAGAACGGGCCGCAATCCTTCTGTTCCGTGACAGAGGCTGAAATTTGGCCGCTGCTGCTCTGACTCTCAGAAGAGGCACAGCAAACCGCCAGGGAAAGCCGCCAGAGAACAAAAGCCTGGAAATACCGGCTCAGGGAGTGCCCATCCCCATCCTCCCTCGCAGGGGACACGGAGACTCTACCCAAACAGGGCTGCCTGAGTATCGGCGCGGCAGGCCCCTCCCCCAGAACACAGAAGGCAGGCTGAAAAATCAAGAAGCCCACAACCCGGGCGCCTGGGTGGCGCAGTCATTGAGCGCCTGCCTTCGGCTTAGGGCGTGATCCCGGCGTTCCGGAAAGGAGTCCCTCATCGGGCTCCTCCGCTGGGAGCCTGCTTCTTCCTCTCCCACTCCCCTGCTTCTGTTCCCTCTCTCGCTGGTTGGCTGCCACATAAATAAATAAATAAAATCTTTAAAGAAGAAGCCCACATCCCTAAGATCCCTATAAAACAAGGGGCACGGCCTGGGACCCAGTCAATAATTTGGGCTCTGGAAACCCCGCAACCTCTCTTCATCAGAATGACAAGAAGGAGAAGCCCCCCCCAGCAAAGAAAAGACAGTGATTCTGTGGCCTCTGCCACAGAAATAATGGATATGGATGTAACCAAATTATCAGAAATGGAATTCAGAGTAACGATGGTCAAAATGATGAGTAGAATTGAAAAAACTATTAACGAAAAGGTTACTGAGAATATAGAATCCCTAAGGACAGAAATGAGAGCGAATCTGACAGAAATTAAAAATTCTATGAGCCAAATGCAGGCAAAACTAGAGGCTCTGACGGCCAGGGTCGCAGAAGCAGAGGAACGGGTTAGTGAATTGGAGGATGGGTTAATAGAGGAAAAAATGAAAATAGAAGATGGTCTTAAAAAAATCCACGCCCACGAATGTAGGTTACGGGAGATTACTGACTCAATGAAACGATCCAATGTTAGAATCATCGGCATCCCCGAGGGGGTGGAGAAAAACAGAGGTCTAGAAGAGATATTTGAACAAATTGTAGCTGAAAACTTCCCTAATCTAGCAAGGGAAACAAACATTCGTGTCCAAGAGGCAGAGAGGACCCCTCCCAAGCTCAACCACGACAAACCTACGCCACGTCACGTCATAGTGCAATTCGCAAATATTAGATGCAAGGATACAGTATTGAAAGCGGCCAGGGCAAAGAAATTTCTCACGTACCAAGGCAAAAGCATCAGAATTACGTCAGACCTGTCTACACAGACCTGGAATGAGAGAAAGGGTTGGGGGAGCATATTTAAAGCTCTTTCAGAGAAAAACATGCAGCCAAGGATCCTTTATCCAGCAAGGCTGTCATTCAGAATTGATGGAGAAATAAAGACATTTCAGAATCGCCAGTCACTAACCAATTTTGTAACCACGAAACCAGCCCTACAGGAGATATTACGGGGGGTTCTATAAAAGTAAAAAGGCCCCAAGAGTGATACAGAACAGAAAGTCACAGCCAATACAAACAAAGACTTTACTGGCAACATGGCAACATTAAAATCATATCTCTCAGTAATCAGTCTTAATGTAAATGGTTTGAACCATCCCATAAAACGCCACAGGGTTGCAGATTGGATAAAAAGAAATGACCCATCCATTTGCTGTCTACAAGAGACTCATTTCGAACCCAAAGATGCATTCAGACTGAGAGTAAGGGGATGGAGTACCATCTTTCACGCAAATGGACCTCAAAAGAAAGCTGGGGTAGCAATTCTCATATCAGATAAATTGGATTTTAAACTACAGACTATAGTTAGAGATGCAGAAGGGCACTATATTATTCTTAAGGGAAGTATTCAACAAGTGGATATGACAATTATAAATATATATGCCCCCAACAGGGGAGCAGCAAGATACACAAGCCAACTCTTAACCAGAATAAAGAGACATATAAATAAAAATACATTAATAGTAGGGGACCTCAACACTCCACTCTCAGAAATAGACAGAACACCCTGGCAAAAACTAAGCAAAGAATCAAAGGCTTTGAATGCCATACTCGACGAGTTGGACCTCATAGATATATATAGAACACTACACCCCAGAACCAAAGAATACTCATTCTATTCTAATGCCCATGGAACATTCTCAAGAATAGACCATGTTCTGGGACACAAAACAGGTCTCAACCGATACCAAAAGATTGAAATTATCCCCTGCATATTCTCAGACCACAACGCTCTGAAATTGGAACTCAACCACAAGGAAAAATTTGGAAGAAACTCAAACACTTGGAGACTAAGAACCATCCTGCTCAGGAATGACTCGATAAACCAGGAAATCAAAAATCAAATTAAACAATTTATGGAGACCAATGAGAATGAAAATACAACAGTCCAAAACCTATGGGATACTGCAAAGGCAGTCCTAAGGGGGAAATACATAGCCATCCAAGCCTCACTCAAAAGAATAGAAAAATCTAAAATGCAGTTTTTATATTCTCACCTCAAGAAGCTGGAACAGCAACAGAGGGACAGGCCTAATCCACGCACGAGGAAGCAGTTGACCAAAATTAGAGCTGAAATCAATCAAGCAGAAACCAGAAGTACAGTAGAGCAGATCAACAGGACTAGAAGCTGGTTCTTTGAGAGAATCAATAAAATTGACAGACCACTGGCAAGACTTATCCAAAAGAAAAGAGAAAGGACCCAGATTATTAAAATTATGAATGAAAAAGGAGAGGTCACGACGAACACCATTGAAATTGGAAGGATTATTAGAAATTTTTATCAACAGCTATATGCCAATAAACTAAGCAATCTGGAAGAGATGGAATCCTTCCTGGAAACCTATAAACTACCAAGATTGAAACCGGAAGAAATTGATTCCTTAAACAGGCCAATTAATTATGAAGAAATTGAGTCAGTGATAAACAACCTTCCAAATAACAAAACTCCAGGCCCGGACGGTTTTCCTGGGGAATTCTACCAAACATTCAAAGAAGAAATAATACCTATTCTCCTAAAGCTATTTCAAAAAATAGAAACAGAAGGAAAGCTACCAAACTCATTCTATGAGGCCAATATTACCTTGATCCCCAAACCAGGCAAAGACCCCCTCAAAAAGGAGAATTACAGACCGATTTCCCTAATGAATATGGACGCCAAAATCCTCAACAAGATACTTGCTAATAGAATCCAACAGTACATTAAAAGGATTATCCATCACGATCAAGTGGGATTCATACCTGGGATGCAAGCGTGGTTCAATATTCGCAAATCAATCAGCGTGATACATCATATCAACAAGAAAAGACTCAGGAACCATATGATCCTCTCAATCGATGCCGAAAAAGCATTTGACAAAATACAGCATCCTTTCCTGATTAAAACCCTTCAGAGTGTAGGAATAGAAGGTACATTTCTCAATCTCATAAAAGCCATCTATGAAAAGCCTACTGCAAATATTATTCTCAATGGGGAAAAGCTGGAAGCCTTTCCCTTAAGATCAGGAACTCGACAAGGATGCCCACTCTCGCCACTATTATTCAACATAGTACTAGAAGTCCTTGCAACAGCAATCAGACGACAAAAAGGGATCAAAGGTATTCAAATTGGCAAAGAAGAAGTCAAAATGTCTCTCTTTGCAGATGACATGATACTCTATATGGAAAACCCAAAAGAAGCCACTCCCAAACTATTAGAAGTTATAGAGCAATTCAGTAACGTGGCGGGATACAAAATCAATGCTCAGAAATCAGTTGCATTTCTATACACGAATAACGAGACCGAAGAAAGAGAAATTAGGGAATCCATCCCATTTACAATAGCACCAAAAACCATACGTTACCTTGGAATTAACTTAACCAGAGACGTAAAGGACCTATATTCTAGAAACTATAAATCACTCTTGAAAGACATTGAGGAAGACATAAAAAGATGGAAAGATATTCCATGCTCATGGATTGGAAGAATTAACATAGTTAAAATGTCCATGCTACCCAGAGCAATCTACACTTTCAATGCTATCCCGATCAAAATACCGAGGACATTTTTCAAAGAACTGGAACAAATAGTCCTTAAATTTGTATGGAAACAGAAAAGGCCCCGAATCTCCAAGGAACTGTTGAAAAGGAAAAACAAAGCTGGGGGCATCACAATGCCGGATTTCGAGCTGTACTACAAAGCTGTGATCACAAAGACAGCATGGTACTGGCACAAAAACAGACACATAGACCAATGGAACAGAATAGAGAGCCCAGAAATGGACCCTCGGCTCTTTGGGCAACTAATATTTGATAAAGCAGGAAAAAACATCCGGTGGGAAAAAGACAGTCTCTTCAATAAATGGTGCTTGGAAAATTGGACAGCTACATGCAAAAGAATGAAACTTGACCACTCTCTCACACCATACACAAAAATAAACTCCAAATGGATGAAAGACCTCGATGTGAGGCAGGAATCCATCAAAATTCTAGAGGAGAACATAGGCAGCAACCTCTACAACATCGGCCAAAGCAACCTTTTTCATGACACATCCCCAAAGGCAAGAGAAACAAAAGATAAAATGAATTTATGGGACTTCATCAAGATTAAAAGTTTCTGCACAGCCAAGGAAACAGTCAGAAAAGCTAAGAGGCAGCCCACGGAATGGGAGAATATATTTTCAAATGACACTATAGATAAAGGACTGGTATCCAAGATCTACAAAGAACTTCTCAAACTCAATACACGAGAAACAAATAAACAAATCAAAAAATGGGCAGAAGATATGAACAGACACTTTTCCAATGAAGACATACAAATGGCTAACAGACACATGAAAAAATGTTCAAAATCATTAGCCATCAAGGAAATTCAAATCAAAACCACACTAAGATACCACATTACGCCAGTTAGAATGGCAAAAATAGACAAGGCAAGAGACAACAATTGTTGGAGAGGATGTGGAGAAAGGGGATCCCTCCTACATTGTTGGTGGGAATGCAAGTTGGTACAGCCACTCTGGAAAACAGTGTGGAGGTCCCTTAAAAAGTTAAAAATTGAGCTACCCTATGATCCAGCCATTGCACTACTGGGTATTTACCCCAAAGATACAGACGTAGTGAAGAGAAGGGCCATTTGCACCCCAATGTTCATAGCAGCAATGTCCACAATAGCTAAATCGTGGAAGGAGCCGAGATGCCCTTCAACAGATGACTGGATTAAGAAGTTGTGGTCCATATATACAATGGAATATTACTCAGCTATCAGAAAGAACGAGTTCTCAACATTTGCTACAACATGGACGGCACTGGAGGAGATAATGCTAAGTGAAATAAGTCAAGCAGAGAAAGACAACTATCATATGATTTCTCTCATCTATGGAACATAAGAACTAGGATGATCGGTAGGGGAGAAAGGGATAAAGAAAGGGGGGGTAATCAGAAGGGGGAATGAAACATGAGAGACTATGGACTATGAGAAACAAACTGAGGACTTCAGAGGGGAGGGGGGTGGGGGAATGGGATAGACCGGTGATGGGTAGTAAGGAGGGCACGTATTGCATGGTGCACTGGGTGTTATACACAACTAATGAATCATCGAGCCTTACATCGGAAACCGGGGATGTACTGTATGGTGACTAACATAATATAATAAAAAATCATTAAAAAAAAAAAAAAAAAAACAATAAGATTGTGATATATTAACAAAAAAAAGGCCAGAGAAGCTTAAATCTTTTGGAGATGGCAGGATCGTTAACACAGTACCATTAAAAACAACTTTATCCCTGCTGATGACTTCTTATTCAAAGGAGGATTCATGGAATTCCATATAACAGAAGAATTGGAACAGTTACTTGAGGGTTCTCGTATTGGAATTTTAGCCTACTATTCATTAAGCAATGCATATTTGTTTTATAAAATAACCTATTAAACAATTTCTCATTTTAATAATGCATATACAAAATGAAGAACTAAGATGCAGGTATAATTGTGCATATTTCTCAAGGTCACATATGATCAAAATATTAAAACACTATAACTTATAAAGTAATTTGCATGTGATATTAAATTAATAAATACATCTACAATTTGGCGTTTGTATTAAAGTATCATACTACAGAACTAATTATCAAATCATGTTCACTATTTTTATAAATAGCAAGCAAGAAAAAAATTTAAGTTAGGAAAAGAAGAAAAAAGCTAAGTATTTTGTTAGATGCATTTTTAACAGAAAACAATCAGAAAAATATTGATTTTGATTTTATAAGTCTGCAAGAAATGATGCAAATAAAGTGCAGTACTTAGAACTTGAATACCTTGTATATTAAAACAAAATTAAGAGGAAGTAAATTATTTCATTCTTGAGAAGTTTCAAGAAAAAGAATTTCAAAGACATTTTCTGTACATTTTACCTTCCTACAGGAGCTGAGCACTTTGTAACTGGAAACAAGGGTATCTAAGACTGTAAGAGGGAAGGTTCTGAATAATTTCAGTAGCCAAGTCTATTAGAATAGGCATCTCTGTTCTTACTTTCTTCTTTTCTCCCTTCCCTAACAAGCAAGTAACCAAATAACCGTTAATATGATGCTAATATTTATATTTAGTAGAGAAATGACAATATTTCCTTCATAAATCTAAAAACAAGACATAAAAATAAATCATATTCAGAATTTTGAACAAATGTTGAATGACTTACATCATTCAAATTCAAGTAAATTTTTCACAGCCAAATGCTATCTAGCCCTGACCAGCTAAATCCTTCAAGGCATTTTCACTGACAGTCTTCCTCTCGGGGAGGTTATTCATAGACAAATGAGGATGAGGATAAGCCAGGAATGAAGAAAAACAATGCAGGTAAATTTTATTAATTCAAACACATAAAAATCATGCTTGAATAATTTTTAGTTTCAAATGTCCTTACTCCAAGGAACTTACAATAGCATTTGTTATTTATCTTTACAAGCATTCAAGACATACAGTACTGGCAAAGAGTCACATAGTTTTAGCAGTGACTCCAACTCCAGAGGCAGGGAAGTGACAGGTTAAAAGGAGGAATCATGAAGTTAAATCTACTGTTTCGGATAAAAGGATTTCACTGCTTAAAGATTTACTGACATAAATGACTAGATTTTTCAACATAAAAGAAAATGCCTATGATACATGAAGTGATAAAAATAAGCAATAAAAAGTATGAAATAATTTTTAAATGAAATACACACACACACACATCTCTGTAAGGATATACATGGCAAATTCTTGAATAGTAAGTACCAATTTTTTAAGGGGGGGAGGGGTAGAGGGAGAGAGAGACTCTTAAGCAGGCTCCACGCCCAGCGCAGAGCCCAAAGTGGGGCTCAATCTCAGGACCTTGAGATCATTACCTGAGACGAAATCAAGAGCCAGATGCTTAACCAACTGAGCCACCCGGGCGCCCCCCCCTCCAATTTTTAAAAAATAATCATGTTGGGTCATGATTTTTCTTTATATTATTTGGCATGTTAGACTTTATTTCCTTTTCTTTACTTTTTTTTTTTTTTCTTTTTTAAAAAGGGGAAACCTTGAACCCAGTTGAGTTTCCCACATTTGGGGAAATCACAGGGGTCAGAATGGCCCGAATACAATTTACAAGCCTCTAACCGTCTCTGTGATCATGGCTCTCTTCCCTGCCACATAAGTATTGGCATGTTGGAATTTTAAAAAAAATAATGAAGTATTACTTATATAAGTAGAACAAAAAATAAAGCAATTTCTACTTTTGGAGAGAGAAAAAACAAAAACTCCTTTTACTCAACAAACACAAAACAAGAAGGTCTTTTTGATGAAGACTAAGAGCAAAATTAAAATCAAAAGCAAAATTCTATAATTAAAATTCTTATGTCTCCAATGGCAGTAGACCCCAAGCAGATGAACTTTTTTTTTTTTAAAGATTTTATTTATTTATTTGACAGAGAGAGAGAGACAGACATCAAGAGGGGGAACACAAGCAGGGGGAGTGGGAGAGGAAGAAGCAGGCTCCCAGAGGAGCACGGAGCCTGATGCGGGGCTCAATCCTAGGACCCTGGGATCATACCCTGAGCCGAAGGCAGATGCTTAATGACTGAGCCACCCAGGCGCCCCAGATGAACTCTTTAACGACTTACCCTCTGTAAGCCATTTCTACTGAAAAACCACTGCTTCATTTAAAACACATCTACCATACCACATACATTACAACAAGAGCTGAGGCTAACGCAGTGAATAAAACAGACAAAACTCCCACCCTCATAGAGCCTACATTCTAGTGGGGGAGATGGACAATAAAGGAGGTCATCTCTCAAGGCTCTGAGACAGGAAAGGAGCCAAGCGTTCAGTATCTCAGGCAGAACAGTAAGAACTATTCTGCAGATGTTAAAAGTGTGGGTTAGAACTGGGAGGCCTGCATGAGAATCCTGCTACATCCTTGACTATCTCAGTTAAATCATTCAGACATGCTATGCTCAGTTTTCTCACCTGTAATGGAATTTACCTAACTGAATTATGAGGATTGTGAGATCATACACAAAAACTGCCTGGCACAGATAAATATAAAATAAGTGTTAGCCACTATTAGATTCACTGACTATCTTCTGTCCACTCACATCACCATACAGTTGATTCCACCACAGCAGCCAGAGTGATTCCCCCCCTTCTACTCCCGTATTTTTATTATGGAACATTTCAAACATAAACAAAAGTATAAAGAATAGTTTAATAAACACTGCACTCAGGACCCAGATTCAACAATCATCATCACGGTCAATCTTGTTCCCTCCCTACCATTTACTTGAACCCTCTCACCCCAATTATTTTGAAGCAAATCCGAGAAATCAAGATATTTGTAAATATTTCAGTTTACCACTGTAAAACACGGCAACTCTGCCAGATGGTTAAAATGGAAGTCAGTTTTTATCCCTTCCAGTGGGGGATCTCAGCCCTTAAATCCAAAGTCCTTACCATTTCTAACATGGGGTCATACAAGTTCTGGCTGCTTCCTATCTTCCTCTCTAACCACTTTCTCTAGCACTGCCTTGCTCTTTCTGGTCCATCACTGGCCTGCCTACTCTTCTTCCAACATGACAAGTGGGCTCCAGCTCCATGGCCTTGTGCTGGCTCAATCCTTTTCTTACACTAGATACCTGTTGCACCAATCAGAATTTAAGCTCCATGGGACTAAGCTGTGTATTTGTTTTTCACTGTATTCCCAGGGCCTGAAACAATGCTCAGTAGAGTAGTTCTTAGATAAACATTTGCTGCCACCAATTTGGTCATTCTTCCTCCTTTCATTTGTTGGATAATCCTGTTAGATTGTTGTTCACGCATCTCAAAGTAGACCTGTGCCAGTTTAACTCCTTTTTCCAATACAAATTTGTTCTCTTTCCTGTAACCCCTTGTCCATTTTATGTCACCCAAATCTGATGGTCTTTCTGGATACTCCTGTCTCTAACACACCTCCACCTAATTGATTAACAACTTCTTCTAGTTCTACATAGAAAATGCTCCCCAAATTTGTTCCCTAGTCTCCATTTCATCACCACTGTTTTAGTTCAGGCCTTCATTATTTTCACTTGGAATATGGTAATAACCTTCTAATTGGTCTCTTGGTACCAAGTCCTTACTTCTTTTTCTTTTTTAAAGATTTTATTTATTTGACAGAGATAGAGACAGCCAGCGAGAGAGGGAACACAAGCAGGGGGAGTGGGAGAGAAAGAAGCAGGCCCATAGCGGAGAAGCCTGATGTGGGGCTCGATCCCACAACGCCAGGATCACGCCCTGAGCCGAAGGCAGACGCTTAACTGCTATGCCACCCAGGCGCCCCCAAGTCCTTACTTCTAACCCATTCTCCATCAACTGCTCATATACCTGTTTTCTAAAACATAAACCTATGTCATTTCACTTGTTAAAAAGCAAACTGGTTATAAATAGCTCCTAAAAATATGAAGATAACTAAATGGCACCCGAAAAAATAAACTTATTTCTTAACAATGTCATTTAAAGAAATATGGAAATGGACTGAATAATATATGGAATTAATTATTATGTTATTCAAAAATGTTTAAAATAATGAAGGAAATGAACTTTCTAACAAAATGTTACAATCGTAATATAATACTTGATGCAGACTGCTCAGAACTACAATGCTTGGCACAGGGTTAATTTCACTCACATAAAAAACAACAAAAAAAGGGAATGAATAAACTAGACAAATTATTTCATTACTCCCTCAACATAACTTGTTGTTTAATTAAATAAAGGATCATGTGATAATTCTGTAATCACATTTGGAAAAAGAGTTTTTAGTAATTTTAATCTTTTTTTTTTTTTTAAAGATTTTATTTATTTATTTGACAGAGATAGAGACAGCCAGCAAGAGAGGGAACACAAGCAGGGGGAGTGGGAGAGGAAGAAGCAGGCTCATAGCGGAGGAGCCTGATGTGGGGCTCGATCCCATAATGCTGGGATCACGCCCTGAGCCGAAGGCAGACGCTTAACCGCTGTGCCATCCAGGAGCCCCAGTAATTTTAATCTTTTAAAAACAATTCAGACACTGAAATAGAGGTGGCTTACCTTGCAAATATCCTGTCTTTATTTGCTTTTTCTTTGCCATACTGAACAGACTGGACTTCAGTTCTCCCACTGAAATACATAAACATGCACAATAATAAAGTCTTAGAACTCTAAGATAAAGTAACAACATACGACATGATTATACTATGACTTCCTAAGAGACAAATTTCTAGCAGAGGATAAGAAGAAAAGACTGGACTAAATTTCAGTTCTACCTGAATGGATGAAGCTTATTTATGGCTCTTGCATTAATGAACAACGTGTTCCACAGACACTCCATTTTCAGGTACTTTATTTGAGAATGACTATCACCGGTTTAGTCTGTGGTTTAGCTAGTGTCTGTATTACTCCTTGATGAAGGACCTGAAACATGGGCAATCTTGAAGATTCTTGCTCTTTCCTTGGGCTTTTCCTTCTTGTCTACTGATAATTATCGCAGATTCGAAGACTGGTTATATCCTCAAATCCTTCCTTGCCCAGACATAGGCAACTCCAGACTTTTGTATACAGGAAGAAACTAAGGACAGAAATATGGTTGCGAACTGGGTACTATAGACAATTTGTCCTGAAGTCGATCCGTCTAGCAAGCACATAGCTCATGCATGGAAACTAAGCCTCCTCTGTGGTAAACCAATGTGTTCAGACCAAATCTGTTACTAAAAACTTGGTTCTCAGAGAATTTGCTACTTGACACATCACATTATTTAAGTGTGAATAGACATAAATGTCTAGTATACCAAATATAACCATTTACGTATGTAGATATCTAATTCAAATAAAAACAGCCAAATATAGGTTTCTAAAGCAAAGCAAGCAATTTTAAGATCATCTTCCATGGGTAAGTATAGATACATGTGAACAGAATGGTCTATCTGTTGAAGTTTTAATGGAAAAGTCAGAAACCTAACCATGATTTTTAAACTTTTCTTAAGAAAATATATTTCCTCTAAGAAGGATAAAGTATACCTGCAATTGTGAACAAGGTAATAAATTGAGGTTTACTATTGTTTTGTACTTCCACATTAGGACAATGACTTTAATCCCCTGGATATTTTGGAAGAGAGATAATAAAAGTGCGTATTTGAGTAGGCTGGTGGAGGAATTAATAGATTCTCTGATATCTGAATTCCATCTCTCAGTTTAAATAATATATCAACATTTTAAGTCTTACAAAGTTCTAGTACTTCCAACCATTGCTTATTATGAGGGAAAAAATATTCATTTAATGCATACCTATTAGGGATAGGTCCATGTCCAGATAACATCTGTCGTGCTGCCATTCCTACCTCAATTACAAGATTATTAATCACTTTGATGATTAAAAGGTGTTTTGGATATGTTTTAAAAGTTCGTAAGGACTACAAACATAAAACTTAACTTTCACAACTATAAACAAACATGGTTTACTTATATACACTAATTTAATGTTAACTGAGCTCTCATGGGCCTCAATTCTCCTCCTGTGCTCAGCTAAGTTTTGTAGGAGGCTTGCTAGCCAACAACCTCTATTTTCTAGGTTCCTTCCTAGCCAACTCACAATTTTTTCTACTTTACTTTTTTTCTGATGGGAGATTAAAAAGTAGGGGAAGTCAAAAGCAGAAGACTGACAGACGCTGGTGGCTGTTGTAGTAATAGTGGGAATAGGATGCTGGGAGAAACAGCACCTTATAGATGGTATGTACCATCGCTGATCAAAGCAGCACCTCTTGGGCAGATCCAGAACCGCCTATGACAGTGGCTCTAATGATGGAGCAGCAGATTAGGCTTATGGACTCCAGCCTAGACGTAACACACGTTTCTGATCCTTAAGCGTTACCCATTCGTCCTGTTTACTTCTCTAAAGCCTTCCTCCTCCCTTTTGTTTTGCCAGCCTCTCTAATACCTGTGTAACCAGTTCCCTCAAGTGGCTTTTACTTGAAAAATCAAAAGGACTTTTTGTGTCTCTGGTAATTTACCAGTGAAGAGGATTCAAATGGAACACTATTACTCAAAAGGCTGGATTAACAAGCTGAATTTTGTAACAAAAACATAAAGGTAAAATTGAAATATGAGAGAGCATTAAAGGTTTATATTTCATATTATCCATAATACTTTCTTTAGGGGTTTAATATTACTATTACTAGAATAAAATGCAAAACTGTACCATAATCTGAGAACACCAAATTCTGACAGTAAGATATTTATTTTTAGAACAATGAGAAAATGACAATTGGTAAAAGAACACAGGCTCATTATAAGTAATTTCAGCAATACAGAAAACCAAAGAAAAAGTTTTAAAACCCCAAGTTAAGAAAATAATAAAATAAAATTAAAAAATAAACCCCCCAAATTTAGCCAGTCTTATCCTGAAGAAATAATCTCAACTATCAGCAGGTATAAATCATTCTAAAACACATCTCTCTAATTCTCTTCACAGAACAATTATGCTACATATCCCACTTTTAATGAAAACAGTATTAAACTGATTTCCCTTGAACTAAAAGAAAGAAAAAGACTGCCATTCATATATAAAGAAAGATTAGGAAAACCTTAAGGAGCTGGTGTTAATACTTAATTTTTGTTAATATGGATTCTCATACTTCCACTAGTCCCTTGCTTCCTCATTTTTTTATATTGTTTTTACTTTATCAAAGTTTATAACACTTCAATTCTGTTCTATAGTCATAATTCTGATAGTTGTCAAGGATTAGTTCTATGTTTAAAGGACCTACCCTTCATTCTTAGTTCTTTTACCAGGATTCTTCTTAAGTCATGTTGACTTATCTCTCGGATGGCTTACTTTTCTTAAAAAAGTTTTTTTTCTGGGTGGCTGGCAGCCTCAGTCAGTAAAGCATGTGACTCAATCTCAGGGTTGTGAGTTAGAGCCCCACACTGGCTGGAGATCACCTACATATAAAATCTTAAAAAAAAAATTTTTTTTCCCCAGATGGGCTCAGAGGTGTTATATTCCCTGAGGTTTTGTTTATTTGATAATGTTTACTGGCTTCAGACTTGAATGGCAAACTGGGTAAGTTTAATATTTTTCAGTCACTTTTTTCCTTAGGATGTGGTAGACAAAGAGTGGCTCACGTTATTATTAAAAAGAATACCATAAACTTAACGCCAAAAAATTCATTAACTTAGAGGAAAGAGATGAATTCCTTGAAATAAATGAACTACCAAAGCTCACTGAGAAGAAAATCTGAACTGCTTTATAGCTTTAAAGAATATGAATGTGTTGCTCAAAAGCTTCCTATAAACAAAACTTCTGCCCTAGATGGATTAATTGGTAAATTCTGCCAAACATTTTTTTTTAAAAGATTTTATTTATTTGAGAGAGAGCAAGCGTGAGAGAGAGCATGAGCATGGGGAACAGCAGCAGAACAGGGAGAAGCAGACTCCCCGCTGGGCAGGGAGCCCGACGCAGGGCTCAATCCCAGGACCCTGGGATCATGACCTGAGCCAAAGGCAGACACCTAACCAACTGAGCCACCCAGGTGTCCCCTGACAAACATTTTAAAAGGAAATAATACCATTACTACAGAAACTTGTCTGAAAATTGAAAATGAGGGAACACTTCCCAACTCATTCAGTGAGGCTGAAATTACCCTGACACCAAAACCTGACACTGATATTACAAGAAAAGAAAACTACAGAGCAATATCCTTCATGAACACAGATGTAAAAATTCTAAACAAAAATTTGGCAAACTGAATAAAACAGCACAGAAAAAGGATAACAGATCATGACCAAATGGGGTTTATCCTAGGAATGTAGGGTGGGGTTCGCACTTGAAACTCAATGTAATTCATCATACAAACAAATTAAAAACCATATAATCTTTGTAATAGCTGCAGAAAAAGCATTTGACAAAAACCAATATCCAAACCTAACAAAAACTTCCAGGATATAAGATGTAGAGGGAACTTCCTCCACATGCATTATCTACAGCATCTATGAAGAGCCTACAACTAACATACTTAATAGCGAAAGACTGAATATCTTCCCCCGCCCCCAAGACAAGGAAAAGACAAGGGTATTTATTCTCACCACTTCTATTCAGCACTGTACTGGAGGTTCTAGCTGGGGGAATAAGGAAAGAAAAGGAAATAAAAAGGATCAGAATGGAGAGGAAGAATTGAAACTGTCTTTATCCTCTAGGTAGAAAATCTGTTGGAAGCTACAAAAAAGCTCCTAGAGTAAGTGAGGTAAGCAAGGTCTCACTATTGAAATCAGATCAACATTTAAACAAATCAATTGCATTTCTGCTTAATAGTGAACAATATGAAATTAAAATTTAAAAAAAGACCTCAAGAAATTAAGGATAAATTTAGCATAGACCTGTGAAACTTGTAAATTTGTGAAAGACCTGTACACTGAGAAACACTGAGAGAAGTAAAAGACAAATAAAGATATACCATGTTTCATGAGTTTGAAAACCCAGTATTTTTAAGATGTCAATTCTCCTGAAATTGATCTACAGTTTTAGCACAATCCCAATTAAAATCCAAGAAGCGGGGTTTTTTTGGTTTTTGTTTTGTTTTGTTTTGTTTTGTTTTGAGAAAGAGAGAGAGTGTGCATGAGCGGGACTGGGTGGTAGGCAGAGGGAGAGAGAGAATCTCAAGCAGGTTCTATGCCCAGTACAGAGCCCCATGTGGGGCTCCATCCCACAACCCGGAGATCATGGCCTGAGCCAAAATCAAGAGTTGGACACTCAACCGACTGAGCCACCCAGGGGCCCCCCCCTAAGAAGTCTTTTTTGTAGCAACCGATCAGCTAGTTCTAAAGTTCAGATGAAAATGCAAAGGACCTAAAAAATTTGAAACAACTTTTAAAAAGAACAAAGTTGGAGGACTAAAACTACTATAAAACTTAATTATAAATAAATCCAAATATAACTCCACACAAATACTGAAAACTGATTTTCAACAAAGGGGCAAAGGCAATTCAGTGAAGAAAGAAAGAGTAATCTTTGCAAAAAATGGTGCTGGAACAACTGGCTATCCATAAGCAAAAAAATGAACTTTATATATTTTTTTTGTATAAACTTCACACCACATACAAAAATTATTTCCAAATGGATCACAGATCTCAGTGTAAGAACTAAAACTATAAAACTCTTAAAAGAATACAGCGGAATAAATCTTTTCAGCCTTGGGTTAGGCAAAGATTTCTTAGATATGATGCCAAAAGAAAGATCCATGAAAGAACACAATGGTAAATTAAATTTCATCAAAATTTTGTACTATTCAGAAGAGCTAACAACAGGCACTGATGAAAATGTAATGGAACTCTCACAGCTAGTGGGTACATAAAATGCTAAGAACTGCTTTGAAAAAATGATTGGCAGTTTCTTGCGAAGTTAAACATACATCTACCTTGTAATCTAGCCATTCCACTCTCAGGTATTTAACCAAGGGAAGTTAAACCATATAAATACTTCTGCATGAATGCTCACAGCAGCTTCATTTGTAATAGCTCAAACCTGGAAACAACCCAAATAGGGAAACAATAATCACTTAATATCCATAAGCAAGTGAATGGATTAACATATTGTGATATATCTATACAGTGGAATAATACTCCACAATAAAAAGAAATTAATCACCAATACAGACAACGACACGGATGAATTTCAGAATAATTATGCTGAGTCAAAGAGGCTGGACTAAAAAGACTATGCAACATATATGTTTCAACTTATATAAACTTCTATAAAATGCAAACCAATTTATAGAGACAGAAAGCAGATCAGTGGTTGCATGGGGACAAAGAAGAGAGGAAGATAGAGGTTACAGAGGAGCATAAGGGAAAAATGGGGGAGGATATGCTTGCTATCTTGATTATGGTGATGGATTCAGGTACGTAAATATATCCCCAAACATCAAATTTTAGATGATAAATACGGTAGCTTATTGTACACCAATTACACCTTAATAAAGCTGTTTAAAAATATAAAATCTGCCAGTACTAGGGCCATATTCCCCCAAGGGCAATAATAACCTGAATGGTAGGTATTGCTCCTCACCCTGCCAATATTTTTTTCTTAGATTGTTCTTTAGCATGTTTTTATTAATATCTGTGGTTGAAATTTCATTCTGTTTCAGTGATTTTTCTCCGAAACTGGTTTAACTGTCTTTTGTACTTGTCATTGTGACTAGATTTTGTTTGCTGTGGTACAGATTGGGTAAAATCCTTCATTTTTCCCTCATTGTATCTGACACCAGTCTAAGTCACCGTTGAAGGCAGGTTAATACATTCTATGCACTTCTTTGTTGCCTAAGAGAAATGGTGTGTGTACATTTATGTGTATGTCACATTTTCAAGGACAGAGGGAAGGAAGAATTCTGCTAAAGATAAGTGTAGTCCTTAGATAATAACCCTGATGATCACTTAATTAATTATTAAGTTTATTGAGGGCCTACTGTTATGGTCTACGCTATTTTCTCAATGGAGATTTCTTTTACCCTTCCAGAGATTTAGATAAGGCTTTTTTATTTTCTTTTCGACTTTCACCAATGATCTAATACTTGCTCTCTCAGTCTGTCCGTCCATCCATCCACCCATCCATCCATCCAAGTAGGCTCCACACCCAGCATGGAGCCCCAGTGTGGGGCTTGAACTCATGACCCTGAGATCGAGACCTGAGCTGAGATCAAGAGTTAGACGCTTAACGGATGGAGCCACCCAGATGCCCCATCAGTCTATTTATTTTTACATTTATGAGTAGCATCACCTTACTTTTCTCAAAATTGCTTTTAGTAGGTTACAGAACAGTTAAACATGACACCATTTAAGAATCTGCTGTGCCATTTTTGTAGTCAGAAGTTTCCTAATTCTGTTTAAGTGCTGCCACTGAATTTGGGGACTGCTTTTGGGGGGGGCATATATTTTTAATAGTATATTAAAAGCTTTATGTTGTTATTTTTTCTGAGATTACAAACTGGGCATTTATAAATGTTTGTGATTTACAATATATATCTTTTCTGGGCCACATCTCAACATTTTCCACATGAATATATAACATGAACTAATTTAACACATAATGATAAAAGGTTTTATTTACTGAAGATGGAAAATCTTTTGTGAAGCAGAAACAGAAATGGATAACATTTGTTTTAGTAGAAGATTATGAATGACTTTGCTCTGTGATTCTTACCAGGTTGCACTTAAAAAACTAGCTTTCATGGATCTTTTAAGAACTCCAGAGGCAAAATTAACCAGAACTTCTCCAAATTTAGAATTATCCCTCAAAGACTGTTCCTTCAGGAAAAAGTAAAAGCTATCAAGAATAAATAAGACAGTTTTAGGAAAAGGAATCTGGTGTTACTGTTCAATGACTAAATGTGATTTTTGCATAATAGCTGTCTGAACTCTTCATAACAAAGGGTTTAACAAATACATAAAAAAGCAAAGTACAGTTATCCCCCACTTTTTCAAAGTTTGTGTTATGCCACTCTGCTTTTACAAAAAAAGGGAGAAAACAGCATTCAGCATTTGTTTTGTAGCAAGCCACTGTACAGGCTGCGCACACCGCAAGTAGTGAGAGTACCCCACCAAGCTCCTTCCAATGAAGTACACTCAACATTTCAGCATTAAGCCGCCAGAGCTTTGAATTGTGTCTTTGAGCAGCTGTGCTTTATCTCGATTTATTTTGTGCATTTGTTAGCAAGATGTGTCCTAAGGTATCAGAAAAAAGCCTATGAGAGGGGATTCTTGGGGTCTGGAAATGCTAAATAATTTTTCCACATAAATTAATGGTAATGGCTTTATTTTATGTCATTTGGCTTACAAAAGGTTTGATAGGAACATTCTTCTTCTGGATGGTGAGGGAAACTGGCAATTATATGCTCATGCAGAGGGTACTTTCGCTTTTACAAATAAAGATGTCTTAGAACAAAGAAAAGTTTTCTTATAAATATTTAACAAAGACACAATGGAATATATAACACATCTAGAACGTAAATAATATGATTAATTTGCTTTAGAAAATAATGATTGGAAATATAGGCAACGGAAGAGGTTTCTCCATCTCGTTAGATCACAAGAACCTTTAGAATTTTTTGCTGATCTATAGGGTCCACGCTCCAGAGATTTTGACTCAGTAGGTGTGTATGAATTACAAACATTCTGTGATTGATTAAAACAGACCTTTATTTTAAAGTGAGGAAAAATCCAATGACAAAGCATTAATGCATAAGCAATACTCACCAGTACCGAAATTTTGAACCTAAAGTAAAATAATGTGCAAAAAAATTCTTTTGAGGTGGAAGTGGTCTGTCCAAACGGAAGAACGTGTGATGTTCTACACATGCTTTCCACAAATTTTTGCATGCTCTGTAATTCACCATATTAAATCCCAATAATGTTTCTCTAGATTCATGCTGTAATAAATGACAAAATGCAGAGAAACCAGGAAAACATCAGGATCTAATGCTCCATTTAGTTTTCTTTCTACAGATAAATATTCTAGCCTTACAAACAACTAAACCTTGTAGCACAGTACCTTTTTTCTTAACCAATAAAAAAGAAGTAAAATAAACGGAAAGGTTTGTAAAATGTGGATCTCACCTAATTCTGTAATATTATGACTCTTAGGGCTTTTATTTTAGAACATAGTTAGAAATAAGTTTAAAAATTGATATATATGTTTTCAAAACTTACTAGCTATAATTCTATTTCAAAATATAATCCTGGCCCATAAATTTTTTTTTAAGATATACTATCACACCTTTTAAAAATATTTTGAAATTTATAAATCTAGATTGTCAGTACATAGGAATATTCATTCAGTACTTCTGAACAATATTATGCAACTCAGATGTTAAAGTAAGCAGCAACATAACAGAATCATTTCTTTAATTTTTCTCTAAAACCTTGGCACAATTACTATTTAAATGGTTTCACTGAAGTAAACTAAATATAGTAAGGCACACATGTTTTAAGTGTACGGTTCTGGTTTCCACACAATGAATGCAACCATTTAACACCCAACCAGAACAAGAAATGGATTATTACTAGCAACTCAGAAGTATTCTTTGTGCCCCCTTTCTACGAGATTATCTTTGCAAAGGTAATCACTCTTCTGACTTTTATCACCATAGATTATTTATACCTGTTTTTGAACTTTATATAAATGGAATCATATATACCTGTCTATAGGTCTGATTTTTTTTGTTCAGTATTATGTTTCTAAATTCATCCATATGGTTGTTAAAGTCACTTTCATTCTATGTAATATTCTACCATATGAATATACCAGTTTATCCATTTGTTATTGATAGACATTTGATGTTTCCAGTTTGAGGATAAAAAAATTCTGCTATGTGTGTGCATTTCTGCTGTTGGATCGTAAGATATTTGTGTTCATCTTCAACAGATAATGCCCAATATATATACTTCCTCCCACAAGCAGTGTATCCTCCACACATTCACCAACCACTCGCTTACTAATCTTTTCATTAACTATTCTGGTGGATGTATAGAAGCATCACATTTTGGTTATAATTTATACTTCCCTGATGATTAATGAGGTTCAACACCTTCTCATGTTACTGGCCATGTGGATGTTCTCGTTTCTGAAGTATCTGTTCAAGTTAGTAGCATATTTTTGGATTGGGTTGGATATTTAACCAGGGATGTGGTGTATTATATACATGTTCTGCGCTACTTCACTCCCTTAATGATGTCTTTTGATAATACAGTTTTTAATTTTAACACAGTCCAAGTTATTGATCTTTTCTTTTAAGGTTAGTTTTCCTTCTACGTCCTGTTAAATGTTTGCCTATCAAAAGATACAAAGATATTTCCGTAACTAAAATACAGTAAGATGCCCATGTATAAACATTAAATTACTATGTTAGAAGAGAACATGCTTAATATACCACTTCTTGATCACCAAAGAATTCTACATTATGCTTAACAGTGGCTTGGCAGGCCCTAACTAATAGTTTACATGTTGTACCACACTCCATAAATAACGCAAAATGATAGAGAAGGTCTTACACAGAGCAGTATGCAGTAATGCCTTTCAGTAGAAGCAACATCAAAGAATCGTATACGTTCTTTTGACACCTCGCATAGTTCAAAAATTCTGTGTGATTTTGACTTCCTACTAATTGTATTTGGATAATTTGTAACAAATTTGCAATAAAATCCACCCTCCACATTTTGTATAAAATAGACACAAAATGTGGTATTGAGAGATAAGTAGTTCTATAAAGTTTGGGTATTTAAAAGTAAAGAGATATTTCAGAGAGAAACATTAACAAGGCATCATTCTGTAGACTATGACTATATACAGTCTTTAATCAGTTGTTAGATGACTTTTGTTGATGTTATCTGTGGCTAAATATATTTCTAATGATATACTACCTCGGAGAATGGTTGTGAGGATTAAATGATGTGAAAATAGCTGTGTAATTATCAGACACATAGTAAGACCTCAATAAATGTTAAATACCACAACTATTACTGCTAATAATGATAGTACTATTAATAGGAAAAAAATTAGAAAAATTGACTTCTACATTGCCTTCTACCAATATAATAATTAAAAGTAAAATATTTGTTCTCTAGTTTCCAGATAAGATGTTCCGAAACATGTACAAAAATTTTCATTCGCAGCATTAGTCATAATAGCCACAACCTGGAAATGCCAACTGTGCACTAATATAAGAATAAATAACTTATGGTATAATCACTCAATATGATGCCATTCAGCAATAGAAAAATTATTGCTATGTGCAAAAATATGGATGAACTCACAATGTTACGGGTAGAAAGTAGACAAAAAGAGAACATTATGTATGATTTCATTTTTTAAAGTTCAAAAAAAAGCAAATTAATCCATGGTGATACAAATGAGAATAGTATTTACCTCTCAGGAAGGTTAATAACACAAATGGGCATCAGCTCCATTAGCAATAATACCAAGCTGTTAGTAATGTTCTACATATTAACATTATATATTTATTATATACTTACCAAACACTACCCTTAATATTTGTATACTTTTCTGTGTAACTCAATAAAACTATAGAAAAATTTTAATATTTTTGAGTATAAATGATAAATCATAGTCACTTAGATCATTACCCTCTGATAAAATGCAGCTGACTCAAATATTTTTAAGGTTTCAAATACATTTTACACATATAAGCACACACAACCATCTTGAAATCCGCATTAAACTTAATAAGAAATAATTTAAAAATAAATTATTTTGATTAAATAAATAAAATCATTAACAAGGTGAAGTTCTTTCCAGCACTGTACTTTCCACGATAACTCTATGTGTTGTATTTAATATATAAAAAGGACATCACCATTCCCACAAAGGGAGGAAACATACTACACATTCATGAACTAGAAACAAAACTAAACACTCAGTCTCCCTAAAATAAAATGAGCTACACATGATAAGAAGTGCTGCAGATTAGTAAGGAAATACATATATACACATGCACACATATATATATACACATACATAAATATATAAATATATATAAAATACTGTTACCACCCTCATGAATAGACCTTGGCAACTGACAATGAACATCATGATTGGGATCAATTTCAAAGTTCGAAAGAGAGCAAAATGGATATATACAGAAGAACTTTGAATCAGAACCACAGTGACACTATGGAAATAAATAAACATTGTCATAAAATGTGAATTAACTAACTCAGTAGGCAGTTACCAACAATATTAGTAACACTTTCATTCATACTAAAAGTTCGGCCATGAATGACTTCATTTCTTAAGACTTCATTTATATAAATATATTCATTTATACTAATCATTATTAGATCACTACTCACCACTTCTTTTCTAAGTTGAACAAAAAATTGTTTGCACTTAAAAGAAATTTTTACAATCTTCAACCTGGATAAAAAGAGAATGAATTGGAGTATTTAAAATACTGAATAAAAATAAAAACATTAACTTAAGAAAATAATGTAAAAAACAATCTTTTAACAGTATATTCAGTAAAATCTAACCAATCATATATACACACATTACATAAGAAATCTTCAAGATTTCTTAGAAAGACATTACAAAATCTTAATGAATATGAACCTAACAACAGAGCATCAAACTACAAACTACATTTTCATGAAAAAATAATTAGAATCTATATACTCAATTGAAGAAAGTCTTATCAGCATATTTGCTGTGAACTATACCTTTCCCAATTTTATATCTAGAGAAATACATAAAAACACAAGTCACAAATTAAAATTTCAAGATATGCCAATAAGATATACCAAAAACTACAAGTAGTTTTCTGATTCTATAAGGATCCTAGAAATCACCACTCTGTTGTAACAAGTAAAAAGCTCAACTGATTGAGAAATCAACACCTCTTCTTGGATTCAGAAGAGAAGGGAGGGTGCAGGAACTGCTGTTCCCAGGATCTGAGAGACTAACAGGTGAATACAGAGAAGGGCAGCTTACCAGAGCAGAGACTCATTGAGCAGAAACTGCCAGAGGTACCAGTGCCAGAGGAACCTGAACTGTAATTTAAGAATTGTTGGAGGTTCCGTGTGGACAAATTCAAGAGTGAAAAACTCCAGAGGGACCCAGTTATGGGCTGGGGGGGCCTCCTGCAATATTGTGAAATTTATCTCTAGGAGCCCAACCAGAAACCCACGGTAAACATCAGAGAAAAATACCCTTGGGTTTCCAGCAAGGGAAGGGGGAAAGGAACCATCTTGAAACAAACGGGAGTACTCTGTTCTTAATAAGGTCTGCCTACAGGGGAAAGTAGTTAACCAAAGCCTCACTTGCTTGGGTATTACTAGAGCTTAACCAACCTGGGGAAGCCTAATCAGTTCACTCTAGCCATCCTATCCCACCTAGCAGGGAGGAAAAAAACAGAGAAACACTTGGGAAGCTCACAGTCTAAAGGCATGGGCTCACTAAAACACTGAGAGCTAATCATAGGATACAGAACACTTGCCATCCCCCTCCATCTCAAAGCAACATTACTAAGGGCCTATTTATAGAAACTTCCTTTTACTGGAATATCATGTCTGGCTATCAAAAAATTACAAGGCATACCAAAAGGCAAAAACACGATCAAAGAGACGGAACAGAACCAGACATGGAAGAGATGCTGGAATGATCAGACTGGGAATTTAAAACATCTATGATTAATATGCTAAGGGCTCTAATGGATAAAGTAAAAAGCATGTAAGAACAGATGGGCAATGTAAGTACAGAGATGGAAATCATTAGATTTCATTAGAAAGACTACCCCCACCCCCAAATGCTATGGGTAAAAAACACTATCACAGAAACAATACTTTTCATGAACTTATTGGTACACTGGAAACAGCTGAGGAAATAATCTCTAAGGCAGAAGATACGTCAATAAAATCCTACAAACCCCAAAAGCAAAGAGAACAAAGACTAAAAAAGAACGGAACAGACTATCCAAGAACTGTGGAACAACTACAAAAGATGTGACATACAGTAACATATGGTAATGGAAATACCAGAAGGAGAAGAGAAAGTAACAGAAGAAATGTTTGAAACAAAAATGACTAAGGAATTTCCCCACATTAACATCAAATGCCAAACCACAGATCAAAGAAGCTCAGAGAACATGAGCAGGATAAATGCCTTAAAAACCACACCTAGGTAAATCACTTTTAAATTACAGAAAACTACAGATAAAGAAAAAATCCTGAAAGAAGCCAGAAGAAAAAAACATCTTAAGTACAGAGGAACAAAGGTAAGAAGAGTTAAATCCAACTTCTCAGAAATCATGAAGCAGGAAGAAAATAGAGTGGGTAAAGTGTTGAGAGGAAAAAAAAAAAAAAACCGTCAACCCCAAATTTCATATTCTGTGAAATTATCCTTCAAAAATGAATGAGAAATAAAGACTTCCTCAAATAAAAATTGAGGGAATTTGTTGGAATGAGACAGGCCTTGCAAGAAATGTTAAAAGAAAAAAATATATAATATAGGCCAGAAACTTGAATCTATATAAAGAAAGGAAAAGCATTAAAGAAGGACTAAGTGATGGTAAAATAAAAACTTCATTTTTCTTATTCTTAACTGATCTAACATAACAGTTTGTTCAAAACAATAAAAGCAAAAATGTATGCAATTACATATGTTTATGCACCTATCACATATACACAATTATATACTTATATATACTTATATATAAGTGAAATGATTGACAGCAATGATACAAGGGACAGGAGGAAGAAATTAGTATTATCTCATTATTATAAGGTACTCACAGTACCTGTGACATGGCATACTATTATTTGAAAGTAGACTTGGATTAATGTAAATATAATTGCAAACTCTAGAGCAACCACTAAAAAAAATGAAACAAGAAGTAAAACTAATAAGCTAGGAAAGAAGAGAAAATGAAATCATATAAAATGCTCAGTGAAAACAAGAATGGCAGAAAAAGAATGAAACACAAAAATAGAAACAAAGAACAAGGGCAACAAATAGAAAACAGTAATGAATATGGCAGATATTAATACAAATATATCAAAAATCCTTTAAAATGTTAACAGACTAAATACAGCAATTAAAAGACATTGTCAGAGTGGGTCAAAACACAAGGCACAACAACATTTTGTTTAAATATAAAAACATATAGGTTCAATGCAAACAAATGTATAAAAATATACCATGCCAAGACTAATTAAAAAAAAGCAGGGGTACTAAGGAGGTAATGTACATCATGATGACTGTAGTTAATAATACTGTATTGTATATTTCAAAGTTGTTAAGACAAATCTTAAAAGTTCTCATCACAAGGAAAAAGAACTGTAACTATGTGTAATGATGAATATTGACCAGATATACAGTGATAAACATTGTGCAATATATACAAATATTGAATCATTGTACACCTGAAACTAATATGTCAATTATATCTCAAAAAAAGAATGAAAGAAAAAAAGAGTAGCTCTAATAATTTCAAAATGCAAGACTCTAAAGCAAATAGTTATTGAGGATAAAGCAGGGCATTGCACAATGATAAAGGGGTAAATTCTCCTAGAAGACATTACAAAATCTTAATGAATATGAACCTAACAACAGAGCATCAAACTACAAGAAGCAAAAACTGACAAAATACATGAATACACTATCACAGTTGGAGACTTCAACACCTCTTTATCCGAAATGGACAAATTCAGCACACAGAAAATCATTAAGGACATAGCTGAACTCAACAATATTATCAAATGGTTATAATTAACCTTTATAAGCTACTTCTTACAATATGAAAACATACATTTTTCCCAAGCTCATTTGAAACATTCACCAAGATAGATCATGTTTTCAGCCATAAAACACACCTTAACAAATTTCAAAGAATAGAAATCACATAATACCTACTTTCAAAGCACAACAAATTAATCTAGAAATCAGTAACAAAAGAACTACTGGAAAATCCTAAAATGCCTGGAGATTAAATAACATACCCATAAATAAAACATGAGTCAAACAAGAAATCTCAAGAGAAATGAAAAATTATTTGAATTAAATGAAAACACAACCCATCAAAATATGTGAAATGTGGCAAAAGCAGTGCTTAGAAGAAAGACCAAAAATGAATAAGCTAAGTTTCAATTTTTAAAAAAAGAAGAGTAGAGGGGTGCCTGGGTGGCTCAGTTAGTTGAGTGGCTGACTCCGGATTTTGGCTCAGGTCATGATCCCAGCATCCAGCTCTGCACTCATCGGGGAGTCTGCTTGAGGATTCTCTCCTCCCTCTGCCCCTCATCCCTGCTTGCACACACTCTCTCTCTTTCTCATCAATCAATCAATCAATCTTTAAGCAGATTAAATCTAAAGTAAGAAAAAAAATAAAGAAAAATAGTAGAGCAGAAACCAATGAAATTGAAAACAGCAGACCAATTAGAGATTATCAATGAAACCAAAAGGTAGTTCTTTGAAAAATTAATAAAATCAATAAGCCTCTAGCCAGACTAAGAAAAAAAAAGTACACAAATTACTAATATCAGAAGTGAAAGAGTAGACATCAATACAATTAAAAGCATAATAAAAGAATACCATGAATAAGTCTATGCCCAGAAGTTTTGGTAATCTCAATGAAATGGGCCAATTCTTTGAAAGAGATGATCAACCAAAACTCACAAAGAAATACATGATCTGAATAGACCTGTATATATTAAAGAGATTTAATTAACAATTAGGAAACTTCAAAAAAAGAAAGCACCAGGCCCAGATGTGTTCACTAGTAAACCACCAAGCATTTACGAAATCATACCAATTCTCTACAATCTCTTTCAGAAGACAGAGCAGGAGGAATACTACTAAAGTCATTCTATGAAGCTAGCATTTCCTTAATACCAAAACCAGACAAAGACATAACAAGAAAACTATAGGACAATCTCTCTCAAGACCAAAGATTCAAAATCCTCAAAATATTAGCAAATCAAATTCAACAATGTATAAAAAGAATTAAAGGAGAATTTTTTTTTTAAGATTTTATTTATTTATTTGACAGAGAGAGAGACAGCAAGAGAGGGAACACAAGCAGGGGGAGTGGGAGAGGAAGAAGCAGGCTCCCAGCAGAGGAGTCCAATGCGGGGCTCGATCCCAGGACCCCGGGATCACACCCTGAGCCTGAGGCAGATGCTTAATGACTGAGCCACCCACGTGCCACTGTATAAAAAGAATTATACAACAAAAGAAGGTGGGACGTATCCCAGGAATGCATGGCTGGTTCAACATTCAAAAATCAATAAAAACCAACACATTAAAAGACTAAAAAAGAAAAACTCACATAGTTATATATGCAGAATAAGTACTTGACAGAATCTAAAAACCATTTATGATGAAAACTCTCGCTATAGTAGGAAGACAGTGAAACTTTCTCAACTTGATAAAAGACTTTCTTAAAAAACCCTACAATTTAACATTATACCAATGGTGCGAAACTAGAAGTTTTCCTACTAAGATCAAGTAAAGAAAGGATGTCTCAGTTCACCACTCCTTTTCAACATCATATGGGAATCCCATGTTAATGCAATTAAGGCATGAAAAGGGAATGAAAGCTACAGACTGGAAGGAAGACATAAAACGTTGTTCACAGATGACACGATCATTTACGTAGAAGATCCAAGAGAACTGACAAAGAAATTCCTGGAACTAATAAGCAATTATAGCAAGGTGCAGGATACATGGTTAATAAAAAAGTCAATTTCTTTCCTGTATGTCAATAATGAATAAAATTTGAAATTAAAAACACAGTAACATTTACATTAGCACCCTCAAAAATGAAATACTTAAACATAAACCTAAAAAATATGTATTCAGGGCTCTTGGGTGGCTCAGCCGGTAAAGCAGCTGCCTTCGGCTAGGGTTGTGATCTCAGGGTCCTGAAATCAAGCCCCAAGTCGGGCTCCCTGCTTGGTGGGAAGTTTGCTTCTCCCTCTCCCTCTACTGTTCCCCCTGCTTGTGCTCTCTCACTCGTGCACTCCCTCTCAAATAAATAAAATCCTTTAAAAAAATAAACAATATATATTAGAACTATATGAGGAAAATTACAAAACTCGAATGAATGAAATCAAAGAACTAAGTAAATACAAAGACACTCCGTATTTATGGATAGAAAGAATAAGTACTGTGAAGATGTCAATTCTTTCCACTTTCAGATTCAATGCAATCTCAGTCAAAATTCCACCATTATTTTATGGATATTGATGAACTGATTTTAAAGTTTATATGGAAAGGAAAAAGGTCCACAACAGCCAACATGAGACTGAAAGAGAACACCAAAGTTGGAAGACTGACACCATCCAACCTCAAGACGTACTTTAAAGCTATAGTAATGAAGACAGTATGCTACTGGTACAAGAACAGACAAAGGAGATCAGTGAAACAGAACAAAGAACCCAGGAATAAACCCCATAAATACATTCAGGCCATTTTTTTTTTTTTTAAAGATTGTATTTATTTGAGAGAATGAGCGAGAGAAAGAGAGAAGAAGCAGGGGAAGGGGCAGAGGGAGAGGAAGAAGCAGACTCCCTGCTGAGCTGGGAGCCTGACGTGGGGCTTGATCCCAGGACCCCGGGATCATGACCTGAGCTGAAGGCAGACCCTTCACTGACTGAACCACCCAGGCGCCCTCAAGTGATCTTTGAAAAAGGTGCTAAGGTAAAACAGTGGAGCAGACAGTCTCTTCAACAAATGGTGCTGGAATAACTCGACATTCAAGAGCACAAATACGAATCTAAACAAAGACCTTACATTCGTCACAAAAAATAACTAAAGTTAGATCAGAGACCTAACTGTAAAATCAAAACTGTAAAACTCCTAGAAGATAACACAGGAGAAAACTTCGATGACCTAGGTATGATAATGCTTTTTTAGATAGAACACCAAAAAACATGATCCATGAAAGAAATAATAAATAAGGTGGATTTCATTAAAATTAAAAATTTTTGCTCTGTGAAAGACAATATTAAGGAAAGAAAAAAAGACAAAGACTAGAACAAAATATTTGTAGAAGACACATCTGATAAAGGACTGTTATTCAAAATATACAAAGAACTCTTAAAAATCAATAAAAGTTTAAAAACCCAATAAAAAATTAGCCAAAGACATTAAGAGACACCTCACTACAGAAGATATAGAGAGCAAATAAGCATGGGAAAAGATACTGCACATCATGTCAACAGGAAAATGCAAATTAAACCAATGAGATACCACCATGCAACTACAGATTGGCCAAAATCCAGAACACTAACAACATTAAATGTTGGCAGGGATGTGGAGCAACAGGAGCTCTCATTCATTTTGATGGGAATGAAAAATTGTATAGCTGTTTTGGTAGACAATTTGTCAGTTTCTTACGAAACTAAACATACTTGTACCATACCACCCAGCAATTGCACTCCTTGGTATTTACTCAAAGGAAATAGGAATTTATATATACATAAAAACCTGCACATGAGTACAAACAGCAGTTTTATTAATAATAACTGCCAAAACTTGAAAACAACCAAGATGTCCTTCAGTAGGCAGATACATGAATTAACTGTGGTACGTCCAGATAATGGAAAATTATTCAGCTCTACAAAGAAATGACATATCAAGAAAGCTGAAAAGATGGGGAAGGAACTTAACTCCATATAACTAAGCAAAAGAAGCCAATCTGAAAAGGCTACAAAATGTATGATTCCAACTATATGACATTTTGAAAAAAGCGAAACTATGTACAAAGAGAACAGTGCATGACAGAGGTCAGTGGAGGAGATGATTATGTGGGGCACAGAGAATTTTTAAGGCAGAAAAATTATTCTGAAATGTATTATAATGATGGATATACATACATCATTATATATTTGTTCAAACTCATAGAATGTACAATACCAAGAGTGAAGCCCAATGTAAACTATGGACTCTGGGTGATTATGATATGTCAATATAAGCTCATCCTTAGTAAAAAAAATATACCATTATAATGAATGATGTTAATGGGGGGAGCTATGCATGTGTGGGGTTAGAAAATATATGGAAATCTCTGTACATTCCTCTCAATTTTGTTGTGAATCTAAAACTGCCTCCCAAAAAACAAAATCTTAAAAAAATTAAATAAATAAACAAACCTATAAGCAATATTTGGAGAAAAAGATGTTAAGATTTCAAGATCTTATGGAATGACCCTAAAAATATTTTTATCTTTTTTAAAGCATACTGATTTTTTATTTTTCCTTTCTACATTGCCTTTCTTCTTATATCCAAGTTATATAATCCTAGAAGAGGGGAGTTCTCAAAGTTTCATTAGTATAATCAATACCAGCAAAACAGATCTGCCTCATTTTTTTAACCTTTTAATAAGTAATACTCAGATCTTGTTTTAACCTTCACACCTAAGAGGCCAAAGATTCAACCTTACTTTGTAAAACTTGCTTTGGGGTCCTGGGCCAATCATCTAAGTAAATATTTTCATGGTAACGCAAAGTTTGGATATTTATGACCTATGGTACTAACAATCAGAAGCTCTTAGCAGAAGATAGAACAAAGATTTAAAAGGAAGCAATGAAAGTATGAGCTCAAGGATTACAGAAAAAAAAAAAAATTAAATAATTAGGGTTCCAGAAAGAAAAAAGGAAGAAGAGGTCAGAGAGTTTACATAAAGACATAACAGTGAACATCCCAAACCTGGGGAAAGACTTGGACACACAAGTCCATGGAAGTAACAGAACACCCTAGTATCTCAATGCAAAAAGGCCTTTTCCTAGACATATTATAATGAAACTATCAAAAATCAATAATAAAGAATCTTAAAGGCAGCCAGGAAAAAAAGAATATAACCAATAAAGGAGCCCCCATCATACTGTCAGTGGATTTCCCAGAAGAAATCTTAACAGGCCAGGACAGAGTAAAAAGACATATTAAAAGGACTGAAAGATACAAATTGCTAGACAAGAATCCTTTATCTGGCAAAGTTATCCTTCAAATATGAAGGATAAATAAAGGCTTTCATACACAAACAAAAGATGACAGAGTTCACCAACTCTAAAGCTGGTGAAAGTTGTTCTTCAAGCTGAAAAGAGGCTAATCAGTGACATAAAATATACAAAAAGTATACAACACGCTGGGAAAGGTGAAAAATGAACTACTAAAATGAACTACTTTATTTATAAGATAAACTCCACTGTAATCACAAAACAAAAACTTATAGTAGATGCACAAAAGACAAAAAGGAAACGTGAACAAAAGACAGAAAAGGGAAACAGACAGTAAATAACTTATACAAAGGCATGAAGAAACAGAGGGAAAGAAACTATGGAAATACAAGAAAACTAGAAAGCAATAAAAAAATGGCATTTTATATAAAGTTCTTACATATCAATGATTACTTTAAATGGAAAGAACTGAATTCACCAATAAAAAGGCAGAGTGGCATGACAGATAAAAAAAAAACAAAATTCAACTGCAGGCTTCCTACAAGAGATTCATTTCAGCTTTAAGGATGCACATCCCCTGAAAAAGAAGGGATGGAAAAAAGATACTCCACGCAAGTGGAAAGCAAGATGTATATACTTTTATCAGACAAAACAGCCTTCAAGCCAAAAACAGGAACAAAAAACAAGAAAAGTCATTCATTATATAATGATAAAGGGATCAATTCATCAAGAAGATATAGCAACTGTAAATATGTACGCACCCAACATCAGAGCACGTAAACATATTATGCAAATACTAACAGATACGGAGAAATAGTAAAATACAATAATAGCAAGGAATATTAATAACCCACTCTCAAAAATGGAAAGAGCATCCAGATAGAAATTCAATAAAGAAACAATGGACTTGAACCATACATTACATGAAATAGATCTAAAGGCATCTATAGAACATTCAATCTAACAGCAGCAGAACACACATTCTTCTCAAGTACACACGGAACATTCTCAAGGAAAAGATCATATGGTAGGACACAAAACAAGTCTTAGCAAATTTAAGAAGACTAAAATCAAACCAACTATCTTTTTCAACCACAATGGTATGAAAACAAAAATCAACAACATGAGGAAAGGTAGAAAAACTACATACATGTAGAAACTAAACAACATGCTCCTGAACTACAAATGGGTCAAAGAAGAAATGAAAAAGATAACCAAAGAATATCTTAAAAAATATGAAACACAAAATAACAAAACATATGGAATGAAAGCTATAAAAGCAGTTCTGAGAGGGGCGTTTATAGCAATAAATGCATATACTGTTGACCCTTGAACAACATGGGGTTTAGAGGCACCAACTTTGCACACAGTTGAAAATCCACATAACTACTAGTAGCCTACTGTTTACCAAAAGCCTTACCAATAATATATAGTCAAACAACAAATATTTTGTATGTATGCTTTATGTATGACATACTGTATTCTTACAATAAAGTAAGCTAGAGGGAAAAATGTTAATAGAATTCTAAGAGAAAATACTGTTTACAGTACTAAACTGTATTTATTGAAAAAATTCACATCTAAGTGAACCTACGCAGCTCAAATCCATGTTATTCTAGGGTTTCCTCTATTAAGAAATTCGAAAGATCATAAATGAAGAACCTAACTTTACACCTCAAGGAACTACAAAAAGAACAAATTAAGCCCAAAGTTAGCAGAAGAAAAAATAATAAAAAAGATCAGAGCAGAAACAAATGAAATGGAGACCAGAAAAGACAAAGGAAAGATCAAAACTAAGAGCTGGTTTTTTTCCCAAAAGATACACAAAATTGACAAATCTTTAGCAAGACTAAGAAAAAAATGACTCAAATAAAATCAGAAATGAAAGAGGAAAAATTACAACTGATACTATAGAAATAAAGGATCATGAGACTACTGTGAACAAATTAGATAACCTAGAAGAAATGGATAATTTCCTAGAATCATACAACTTTCCAAGACTGAGTAAAGAAGTAAAGTCTGAATAGACCAATATTAAGAAAGGAGTTTGAATCAGTAATCAAAAATCTCCCAACACAGAATGCCTCAGGACCAGATTTCTTCACTAGAAAATTATACCAAATATTTAAAGAATATTTGGTAGAATATTTGGTATAATATTTGCCAAGCCTTCTCAAACTCTTCCAAAAACATAAAAAGGAAAGAAGATTCCCAAATTCATTCTACAAGGCCAGCAACACCCTGATACCTAAGCCAGATGAGGACACTAACAACAAAACCACAGATCAATATCCCTATTGAACACAGATGCAAAAATTCTCAACAAAATTCTACCAAACCAAATTCAAGAACTCATTAAAAAGATTAGACACCATGACCAAGAACAATTTATCCCTGAGATGCAAGGCTAGTTCAACACATGCAAATCAATACATGTGACATACTACATTAACAAAATAAAAGATAAAAATCATATGATCTTCTCAACAGATGTAGAAAAAGTAGTTAACAAAATATACCCTTTCATGATAAAACCTCAACAGACTGTGTATGGAGGGAACATACCTCAAAATACTAAAGGGCATATACAACCAACCCATGGCTAACATTACACTCAATAGAGAAAACCCAAAAGTTTATCCCCTAAAATCAGGAAAAATACAACTCTCACCACTCCTATTCAGCACAGTACTGGAAGTCCTGGCTACAGCAATCAGGCAAGACAAAGAAATAAAAGGCATCTAAATAGGAAAGGAAGAAGTAAAATTGTTATTTGTGGATGATATGATATATGTATTAAAAATCAAAAAGATTCAACTAATAAACAGTTGAATCTGATTAACGAATTCAATAAAATTGCAGGATATGAAATCAAAACACAAGAATCATTTGTTTCTATATGCTACCAATGAAAATCTGTAAAAAGAAAGAAAACTATCCCATTAACAATAGCATCAAAAACAAAGAAATACTAGAAATAAATTTAACCAAGGAAATGATCAACCCCATGAAAACCACATGACTTTGTTGAAAGAAATCAAAGAAGAAACAAACAAATGGAAAGACATTCCATTCCACGTTTAATAGACTGGGAGAGTTAATATTGTTAAAAGGCCCATGCTACCCAAAGCCATCTATAGATTCAAGGCAATCTCTATCAAAATTCCAATGGCATTTTCCACAGAAACAGAAAAATCAATCCTAAAATTTGTATGGAATCACAAAAGACCCTGAATAGCCAATCATAAGAAAGAAGAACAAAAATGGAGGCACACAACACTAATTTCAAACTATATATAATGTTACAGTAAATAAAACACTATAGTATTACCATAAAAATAAACACAGACCAACAGAGAGAGTGAACCCAGAATTAAACTCCAACAAACATGGTCAACTAATATTTATAAGGGCGTCAAGAACACCTGATGAAGGAAGGATAGTCTCTTTAACAAATGGTGTTGGGAAAACTAGATAGCCACATGCAGAAACATAAAAATTGGACCCTTACCATATACCATTCATAAAAATTAACTTGAAATAGATCAAAGACTTAAACATAAGACCTAATTCCATAAATACTCCCAGAAGAAAACATAGGGAAGAAGTTCAACATTGGTCTAGGCAATGATGTTTTTGGACATGACACCAAAAGCACAAATAACAAAAGAAAAAACATAAAACCTTGTGCACTGCAAACAAAATTAACAAAGTGAAAAGGCAACTTACAGAATGGGAGAAGATATTTGCAAACCATGTACTACATAATGGGTTCAATGTCCAAAATTTATAAAGAACTCATACGACTCAATAACAAAGAAGCAAATTTATTAAAAAATGGACAGAGAATCTGAACAGCTATTTTTCCAAAGAAGACATACAAATGGCCAACAGACACACAGAAAGATGCTCAACATCACTCATCCTCAGGGAAATGCAAATCAAAACCACAACATCCCTTTATACCTGTCAGAATGGCTAAAATCAAAAATACAAGAAATAAATGTTGGTGAGAATGTGGAAAAAGGAACCCTTGTGCACTGTTGGTGGGAATGCAAACTGGCGCTGCCACTGTGGAAAACAGTATGGAGGTTCCTCAAAAAATTAAAGATAGAAATACCATATGATCCAATAATTCCACTACTGGATATTTACCCACAGAAAACAGAAACGCTAATTCAAAAAGATATATGCAACCCTGCCCCCAGCTTGTTATTGTTATTTGCTGCATTATTTTCATGAAATCCACCCACACCACCCCCTAATCCCCAGTGTTAAATTTCTGCTGTTGCTCTTCAGGAAGGCACGCCTTTAGGTATGCCCACAGTAATCCCGAGACGACAGTGGTACCAGTCATCCCCTTCGTTCAATAAACACACCCAGCTGTAAAACTCCCCTAATTACCAACACATTGCTCTACTGTTTTCCACAATGCCCCAGGACATGAATCCTTTAGAAACTAAACCAATCAAATTATGGCATCTTCAAAGGAACAATTTGTGTGGTAGGTGTTTGAGGCTACTATTTCCTCTAGTTTCCTTGTTTTTGTCTCCTCTGTTGTCTTTAGGTTTCCCTAGAGACTCCTTCTTAAATAATCCGAGCCTTGTAGTTAATTTAAATTGTAAACTCCTGTTATTATATATGAGCCACGTTGATGTGGCAGTAAGGTAAGGGGTTGGGGAGGAATTGTTCTTCAACTTATGTTTAGGACTCAGTGGTCTGTGTTACTTAGTTATGACCTCCAGTGCTTTTCAGCTCACTCTCTCCTTGGGTGACACAAGAAGTATAAAGTAGGCTGGAAATGGTATTTCCTTCCCCCACTTTGGTTATTCCCTGGTAAAATCCATGTTGGGTAAGTACAGGTAAAATAGATTTCCTTGAGGGCAAACCTTTGTTAAGGAGAACAGGAAGCTCTGAGCACATTTCAAAATGGTTACTTCCCTGCTCACCCCACCCTGCCATCCAGAGCATGAGTGGATTTTTCTTCAGTCTTCAATTTGGGAACACAGTGGGGTGCCTGGTGGTAGTAAAACTAATGAAACTGTGGGGACCTTTGTAAGGCCGGGCCTTCAGGAATTTTTATCTCTCAAGCCAGTCTTTGCTCAGACTCTGGCAATTAGTCAATTACCCTTTAAGTATTCCTACCAGTGTGGTAGTATGTACTGCCATGAGTAGTTACGATCAGAAGACACCCTTATGTTCCATGATGATGCAAATATAGTGGCTTTACCAACTTTAAATCCCATCTCTTCAGTTTAATTCTTGAATATAAAATTTAAAATAAACAATATATACTTTCCAATCAATATCTTAAACATTCACATCCTTTCTTTTTTTAACCTAACTTGTATGATAAAGACTTGGAAGTGTGAGTTTTATTTCTCAACATTAAACTAGTTCTAAGCATAGTTACCAATAAGTAATATGCCAACTCCTTAGCATACAGAATATGTAGGATCCTTCACAATCTGAATCTAATTTCTCTTCTAGTCACACCATCTTCCTAAATTCTCATTCCTTTGCTTCTGTCTTCAGTAAAGACAACTGAAGGAGAAGCCAAATCAAACAGCTCATCATTTCCTCAACTTGCCATACCCTTTTCTTACTATTATTTCTATACAAATGTTTGCTACCTCTACCTGAATGCCCTAAATCCACACATACCTCTTCCACACTTCCTTTTTCACTGAGGAAATTTCCATTCATCCTTTTAAAACAATGTCAAATATCACGGAGCCATTAAAATTTTCCCTAGAGAGATTGTATCCTTTGTGTTTCCAAAACAATTTGTCAAAAACTCTTCTAGAATCCTTGTAACAATAAAAAAGGGATACACACACACACACACACACACACACAATATAGGGTTTTGAAAATACAGAAAAATTTATATTATCACTGTTATTTTATTATTTTATTTTTTTTAAGATTTTATTTTTATTTATTTGACAGAGAGACAGCCAGCGAGAGAGGAAACACAAGCAGGGGGAGTGGGAGAAGAAGAAGCAGGCTCCCAGCGTAGGAGCCCGACGTGGGGCTTGATCCCAGAATGCCAGGATCACGCCCTGAGCCAAAGGCAGATGCTTAACGACTGAGCCACCCAGGCGCCCCCACTGTTATTTTAATACACATCATCCGAAAAGAATTTTTTCAGATTTTGACATTTATATAAAATATAAAATACAACATAAAATATTTTTTAAAATTGTCTTTAGTAAAATCAGAAATGTATTAAAATCAAAGATGTGCATTTATCATTTTGTAAAAACTGACAATTATCTTCTCTGAAGATTTTAATTAATTTTCTTATTGATATTAATTTTACAATTATTAATTCTTGTGTGTCCACTAACAGGTAGGGGCTATGTCTTGAATTGTTTTATATCCTCTGAATACACCAGGGTTTGAAACTATACAGTAAGCATTTAAAAGATGTGAGATAAAACACTAAGTGATACTTAAGTTTTCTTTTATGGGCTTTACAGTGGTGTTATTTACATATACAATGAAATACACCAACTTTAATGAACAATTCAAAAGAGTTTTGACAAATGTATTCAGTTATGTAACTATCAGCCACCAAAATCATCTTATAATATCTGATCACCTCAAAATGATCCCTTGGTGTGCCTCTGCAGTCAACTGCCTCCTCCCATTTTCAGTTCCTAGCAACCACTGGTCTACTGTCTCCGTAATTTGGGTTTTCTAGAATTTCATATAAATAGGAACAAAGAGTATGTGGTCTTTTGTGTCTGGCTTCTTATACTTAGCATAAAGTTTTGAAAGCAAGGTTATACATATGGTTTAATGTATTAACAGTTCTTTCTTTGTATTGCTTAACAGTATTCCATTGTGGAAATATACCATAATTTTCTTATCCTTTCACCAACTGATATTTGTAGGTCTGTTTTGTGCTGCTATAAATAATGTAGCTATGAACATCACTGTAAAAATCTCTTTATGAACTTAGGTTTTCATTTCGCTTGGGTAAGTATCCAGGAATAGAAATGCTAGATTATATGGTAAATCTAGGTTTTACTTTAAAGAAACTGCCAAACTGTTTTCCAAAGTTGGTATACTAGTTTTCACTCCCACCAAGAATGTATGAGATTTCAGGTGCTCTGCTTCTTGCCATCATTTGGTATTGTCATTTTTTTTTTTTTTAAACTGGAGCTATTCTGTGGGTGAATAGTAGTTCACTGTGGTTTAATTTGCATTTCACTGATGACTGAACATCTTTTCATGTGCTCATTTGCCATCTGTATATGTCCTTTGGTGGAAATGTGTATTCAAATATTTTGCCTATTCTTTTTAATCAGATTGTCTTCTTATTACTTAGCTATGAAAGTTCTTTATATATTGTTGACAGGTCCTTTATCAAATATATATTTTACAAAAGACTGCGTCTCGCTTTTTCATCTTCTTTAAAGTGTCTTTTGAAGAGCAAAAGTATTTAATTGTCATGAAGGTTATTTCAATTTTTTTATTTTCTGGTTCATATGTTTTTGTGACCTATCTAGGAAATGTATCTTTATTTTTTAAACAAAGTTGTGGGTATTTTCTAAAATAATTGCTTCTGTCACTTATCATATTTCTATTAAAGTGTTATTAAAGTGACTAACTACAAAAACCTACTAAATAAAAATCAGATAGTGAAAAATCACGACCAAATCTTTTAAAAGGAGATATAAAGAGAAACAGATTAATACAGTGTATTTCTTTTGAATTTTTCTGCTAAAGAAAATCATTCCATTTATTTTAAAAAACCAGAGCTACTCATATAAGACATATGACTCATGTGATTTTTATGATTTTCAATTTATCCCCTAAAGGAAAGTGGCAGATGCTACTTTTCCTTTTTCCTCATTCTGGGATACAGGAGTAATGGTAGATGGGTCATCCTGGACAACGATGACAACATGCTAAGGATAGTAGAGCAATAAAACTAAAGAAAGATGAGTATTAAGCCCCAGGAGCCACCATGTTTTCCTAGCACCAATATAAACCAGTGTGATATTGGATCTTAGATGCAGCAACCATGCCCATGTTCCAACTAATAAACTAGCACCCCACTGAATGCACTTAGATGAAATATTGATTTAAAGCAATCAACATGGTGAAACAGAGTAAACATGACAGTATTAGCTAGCATACTATAGTAAAAATTAAGAGATTCTCTAAGAGGAAAATTCATGAAGTAGTATTCTCTATAAATACTGCCCTGTCTGGATTATGTACATTTTAAAATAAATAATTAAATTATTTTGGTATTCTCTGGTAGATTTCAAGGGGGTAAGCTGCATGACAACATTAATATAGTTTAACAACCACATTTTTTTTTTAAGTTTTATTTAAGTGATCTCTATACCCCACGTGGGGCTTGAACTCACAACCCTGACCAAGGTCAAGGGTGCCACACTCCTCTGATTGAGCCAGCCAGGCACCCCAACAATCACTTTCTCTAATTTGGATTATTATATTTGGTAATATACTGGTAAAAGCAAAAGTATTGATGGAAGTTCTTACCATGGAAAGGTATTCATTCGTACCCTGTTCTTATAAATCAGAATTCCTCCTGACATCACTCCAATCATAATTTCATTGTTACTTTGATCCTTCAAAAAAAGAAAATGACAAATCTAAAATACTGGGCTTTTCTTGTTAAATATATATTTTAAAAATAGGATAAGTTTTTTTTTTTAACACAATATAACATTTTCAAAGTCAGCACATAATTGCACAATATTTACCAACCAATATGGTAATTGTTACCTCATAAAAACAGAACGTATTTCAGATCAAGCTTAAACGTTGCATTATTAAAATTCATTAATCCAAAGTAAAAATGATCTCAGGATTTTCCACAGTTCTTAACTGGAACTGAGATTTGAGATAAGGAATCAAAAGGCTTTTCAACTTGTAGAATGAAGAGTTAATATCCATTTTTCCATTTCTAAAACTATTCTGACCCAACTATTGCATAAATATAGTGCCAGGATTGCAAAAGCGAATAAAACATGGAGAAGTTAAGAGTTTGGTAAAGTGTAACCTGTAATAAAACAAGGCTCCCAATATAACGATAAATCATATAACAAATATAATACAACAAAAACATATAGGCAGTATAAAGTAGGGAACAACTATTGGAGAGTCTGAAAGATTCCAGAGAAGAAAATTTGACTATGCTTTGAGGAAAGGGAGAGTTTTCATGCTAACTGATCCAACTTGAATAGCTAACCTGCACTACTGACAAAATGAGTAGAATTAAATTCTTTTCACAGATGCTAATCAACGTTGAAATGGTTTTGCTACTGACCTGAAACATTCTACAGGTAAGCTAATAGAGCAATAATGCTTTTACCCCCTACCTATTCATATGCTCACAAGATAAAACTAATTGATGAAATTATAATTAAGATTTTTATAATTGTGTCCCTCAGAAAAAAACCCTTTAAAATGTAGTTTCAATACTTTCTACTTAAATAAAATCTTACTAAATTAACCTGTTCGAGAGGATAATATATAACAAATGGCCAAAGTAACACATCAGTGTATATGTATGACCACACAATTTATTTAGTAATAACCACCATTATTGTACACTATTATAAGGAGAGTCCTAAATAATTTTTTAAAGAACATCAATTAGAAGTTTAGGCCAAAATGGCAGGCTTAATATATGCTCCTATTGCTTGTTCAGCTCCCAATCTCATAAAACACTGGAGAAGATACATGAAAACAACGTGTAACACTTGAAGGCATATAATCAATGGACCAGACATTTTGAGGAATTTATAAAGACGTAAAGAGGGTAAAATCAGATTTAAGGAAAGAAAAAATTATAGAAGACCACAGCCTAAACTACACACAGAAGAGAAAGTTCTATTTGGAGGCAGAAGGAAAGTATAGTCAACAGATACAATTTCACAGACAACAAATAAAAAAAAATAAAGGGAGCCCTCAAATTACTATCAGGATGATCAGCAGAGAGCAGCTAAGGTAATTAGCTCCTACCAACCCTGCAATCCTGCTCTGTCTGGATTGAACTATGGGACATAGAAGTAGGTGCAGCCTATCTAAAATAGTGAGTGTGGATACTGGGGACAGAAATCAGAGGGATCCTCAGTGTATCTATTAAGGACATAACACTTGTTTTGTTTGATCTTGCCCACTTCTGGCATCACCTTGGGAACTGCCACTTCAAATCTAGATAACTAGAATTTAAGAATTTGAGTTCCTAGATATCATGAACATGTTTCTTTCTTTCTTTTTTTTAAACATGTTTTTCTACCAACCTACCAGCTTGATTGGTTTATCTATTTGCTGAGTTCTCCCTGGCAATATATTCCTTCCCTCTTCCACCATCACCTAAGGCAGGTCACAGCAAAGACAACATCCACAAGCAAGTGAACTAGGAATCACAAATACAAAAGGAAGTATCAACCAACCATCACCAAGCACTTGAGAAGAACCAGTAACATTAAAGAGATACAGAAAACTCAACAAATTTCAAAAAACTTGCAGACAAACCACATAGCCTAGAAATATCAAAAATTTTTTTTAAAAGTTAGGTATGTCAAGACTGCATAAAATATATGTATATACTAGTCTACTTTATCATTTATTACCATAAAATACACATGAATCTATTATAAGAAGATTTAGCAAAACTTCTACACACTTACAGACCACACATGGCACCATTACAGTTGAGAGAAATGTACACAAATGTAAAGATACGATATGAAATCATAACTGTATAACATTTACTGTAGTACATACTGTATTACTGTAATAATTTCATAGCCACCTCCTGCTGCCATAGTGGTGAGCACAAGTGTTGACAGTATCTGCTTAAAACAAGGTGTGACACTAATCATCTCTGTGTGAGAAGTTCAGTCTCTCCAAAAAATTGGAGTAGCAGTAAAAATGATCTCTCACAGTTGTTGCTTATTTTTCAATGTGTTTAGTGTAATACTGTAAACCTCCAATAACATCATGGGACTCATACAGAGTGCTACTTAGTCATGCTGGAAGTGCTCCCAAGAAGCAAAGAAAATCATGACATTACAAGAAAAAGCCGAACCGCTTGATATATACCATAGATTAAGGTCTGCAGCTGTGGTTGCCTGCTGTTTGAAGATAAATGAATCCAGAGACAGGACCATTGTAAAAAAAGGAACAAGAAATTCATGAAGCCATTGCTGCAACTACACCAGCATGCACAAAAACCTGGTACTTTGTGTGAAATACTGTACCTTTTCATCTCGTATTGAAAATGTTTTATGTGGGTACTAGAGTGCTATAGGAAAAGTACGCCTATACCTACAGACTCTGGTATGATTTGAGAAAAAGCGAAGTCATTATACAACAACTTAAAGCAAAGGGAAGGTGTAGGATCTAAAGCTGAGGAATCTAATGCAAGCAAAGGATGGTTTGATAATTTTAGAAAGAAGTTTGGCTTAAAAGATGACAAGATAACAGGAAAAGCAGCTTCTGCTGAACAAGAAGCTGGAACCATGTTCCCAGATGCTATTAAGAAAATCACTGAGGAAAAAGGGTATCTACCTGAACAGGTTTTTATTGTAGATTAAAATGCCATATTCTGGGGGGGGGGGATGCCACAAAGGACATTTATTAGTAAGGCAAAGAAGCAAGCCTGTGGATTGAGAGCAGAAAAGACAGGTTAACTCTGTTTTGTGCAAATGCAGTTGGGTTTATGATCAGGACTGCTTATATCTATAAAGCTGCTAACCTTCCACCTTTGAAAGGAAAAGATGAATACCATCTGCCACTCTTTTGTTTGTACAGCAAGGCCTGGACAATGAGAACCTTTTTTCTGGATTGGTTCCATCAATGCTTTGTCCCTAAAGTAAGAAAGTAATCCACCTGTAAGGGACTGCCTTTTGAAGTTCTTTTGATATGGGACAATACCCCTGGCCATCCAGAACCCTATGAGTTCAACACCAAAGACATCAAAGTAGTCTACTTGCCCCCAAACACATCTCTAATTCAGCCTCTATATCAGGGGGTCATAAGGACCTGTAAGGCTCATTACACGTGGTATCTTTTTTTTTTTTTAAAGATTTTATTTATTTATTTGACAGAGAGAGACAGCCAGCGAGAGAGGGAACACAAGCAGAGGGAGTGGGAGAGGAAGAAGCAGCCTCCCAGCAGAGGAGCCCAATGCAGGGCTCGACCCCAGGACCCTGGGATCACACCCTGGACCAAAGGCAGATGCTTAACAACTGAGCCACCCAGGCACCCCCACAAATGGTATCTCTGGAAAGGATTATCCATGCTATAGGCAAGAACCCTGATAGAACATCATACAAGTCTGGAAAGCTCACCTGATTGAGGATGCCATTGTTACAAAAAAGGCTGTGAAAGCCATCAAGCCTGAAACAAAAAATTTCTGCTGGAGAAAACTTTCCAGATGCCGTCTGCACGTGACTTTACAGAATTTACAACAGAGCCAGTCAAGAAAACCATGAAAGACACTGCAGATATGGCATAAAGATGGAGGGTGAAAGGTTTCATGATATGGACCTATCAAGAAATTCAAGAGCTAACAGACACTATACCAGAAGATTAACAGAAGATGACCTAAGAGAGGTTGAGTGCTTCCAAACCAGTGCCAGATGATGAGGAAGAAGAAGCAGTGCAGCAAATGAACTGACATTTGACAATCCGGTAGAAGAGTTCTGATTATTTAAGACTGCTTTTGACTTCTTTTACAACATGGGCCCTTCTATGATATAAGCACTAAAACTAAAGCAGACAGTGGAAGAAGAATTGGTACCATATAGAAACTTTTTTAGAGAAATGAAAAAGCAAGAGTCAGGCAGAAATTACAATGCATTTTCATAAAGTTACACCAAGTGTGCCGGCCTCTCCTTCCACCTCCTCCACTTCTGCTATCTCTGAAACAGTAAGACCAACCCCTCCTCCTCCCCCTCAGTGTGAAGACAACAGGATGAAGACCTTATGACAATCCACTTCCACTTAATGAATAGTAAATAATCACCATGCCACTCAGTTAGTAAACTTATCTGTTGTATCTGTGTGTGGGTATCTTTGTGTAGAAATCTAACTGTATGGCAAGAACTATATGAGACATTTCTGTGTCACCATCAGCAACAATGTCTAAGTATCTGCCTGTAGAACATCATGTGCAAGACTCGTATGAAAGTGGATAGCTTATCCTTATATAGGAATAAACTCAGCAGTAGTTAACATAAAGTTAATAAGGTGTTAGGTTAATTTTTTTAAAGATGTATTTATTTGAAAAAGAAAGAGAAAGAGAGTACCTGAGGGGGGAGGGGAAGAGTGAGGAGAGGGGGAGAGTCTCAAGCAGACTCCCTGCTGAACACAGAGCCAAATGCAGGGCTTGATCCCACAACCCTGAGATCACGACCGGGACAAAAATCAAGAGTTGGTGGCTTAACCAACTGAGCCACCCAGGCGCATCGGTTTTCTTAATGTTTTATAACTTCGCTTTCAAAGAATTACATTATCATGAAGTACACCTCTTTCTCTCATAATTGGAAAGACTGCATTATCAGCTTGTCATCACAGGTAAGGAGATTTTTTAAAAAATTAACAATGTTTCCAATATTGTATAGGACTACAACTGCAATACTGTATGCCATAAACATTTTATACTGATTCATTCATTAGTATATAGGCTATGCTACCATAAAGCATTCATACTGCTACTTCTTCATTATCAATGTATGAATTATTACACCTGTAAACAAATATGAATTTCTTTTTCACATTAACTTTTCATTTTTGATGTCTAGTGTTAGTAATACATTTAACGTCTACAGTGTTTTGTATCATATAATATTGACGTAGGTACTGACAGAGCATTCATCTTGTAAAGAGATGGAGTACACTTATCAATACAGTACTGTAAATGTATTTTTTCTTCCTGATGATTTTTTTAGTAACATTTTCTTTTCTCTAGTTTACTTTATTGTAAGAATATAGTACATAAAACATATATATAACATACAAAGTATGTTAACCATTTAGGTTTTGGGTCAACAGTTGACTATTAGTAATTAAGTTTTTGGGGAACCAGAAGTTACATGAAGATTTCCGAATGTACAAGTGGGAAGAGTAAGAGGGTGATGCCCCTAAACTCTGCGTTGTACAAGGGTCAACTGTACTCATATGTTAAATGAACAGATCTAGGGACGTCTGAGTAGCTCAGTCCGTTCAGTGGCTGCCTTCGGCTCAGGTCATCACCCCAGGGTGCTGGGATCAAGTCCCACATCCGCTCCTTGCTCGGCGGGGAGCCTGCTTCTCCCTCTGCCTGCCTCTCCCCCTGCTTGTGGTCTCTCTCTCTGACAAATAAATAAAATCTTAAAAAAAAAAAAAAAAAAAGATTGGATCTCTATCATCAGTAGAAAGGTGTCTTAGCTGTTTAGCTTGGCACTGAAGGTCTTTAAAACAACTATCTCATCCCATTTTATCTCCCCCTTCTAACTAGTTACAAACTACCTTTTCCTATCAGGCCAGTTCCATGATGTTTTGTGTACCCATAATTACATGTTTCATCTCATGACTTCTTCATGTCTCTCTGACGAATCAAACCAAAACAAAGTCTAGATGGAGTCCATCCTCTCTGTGAAAATTTCATTAGCTCGCATCTACAAGTTTCTCACCTGGATATTTATGTCTCTTAAACCACTCATCTGAAATGCATAATTACTGCCAGCTATGTGACAACGGCTAGGATTGTGCATTTATACAGGGACCACCTGTGGTAAACTACCTGTGGTGAAGGACCAGTTAAGTTCACATTCCTCACAGAGCCTGGTTCTCAAATAAGTGTTTCTCAATTGATTATTGATGATAATATCCTTATACTTAGTCACAATACTAGAGAATATGCTTCATGTAATCTCTGATTACAAATACTTGTAATGAGCTTTAAATATATAGTTACCTATGGAACTAAATAAATGATTAAATAATGATTAAAAGGGAGAGATTATATGGCTATATGATTTGACAAAGTAAATTTAAAGCAATCATAAAAAATTGGGGAAAATTTTTAACCATTTTGGTAATAATTGATATGGTGATATTATAATTATAGTTTTAAGTATAATGTGTGATAAAAACAATTAATTGTGGAATATTCTAATTCTGGAATCCCTTGAGTCCTCCAAGAATTAAAATATTCTGTGTATCTCAATATAGATATGAAGAAACAAAGATTCCAACTCTGTACACTTAAACAGCACAGAAATAATGACAAACCAGTAGGAATGAACATTCTGAACAGATTGAGATTTTGAAATATCACTTCGCATTAAAAGAAACAAGGACTTCCTGAAGAAATAGCTAATTCCTGGTCTATGGCAGTAAATAGATAAGATGACAGCATGGAAGCTGACTACAAAGGACACGTCCAAAGGACTGAAGGATCAAAAGAAAAGATTAAGTTGTCAGAAGGGACAATTTGAGCTTCGATAAGGAAAAAAAAGGGTAATATATTGAAACCTGTCAAAAATATTTAATCCATGAATTAGTAATGATATTATTTAAAAACTATATTTGTATTTCTCTTAGGATGGCAGGGAACCAATTCATTACCCTGAAAACTGGGTAAATAAGAAGAAAGAATCAAATAACACTTTCCTTGCTTTTCTTATATGAATTGTGCTACTGGGTAATCAAATAGTAAAAGAAGGGAAGGGGCTCCCTATAAAATTATCCCAACGAATAAATAAAAACAAAAATAGAATTAAGATATATCTATTTTGCAGCCTCCAGGGAATGAATGGATCCAGGCACTGAACATCAATAGCTGCTAACATTAAAAAAAAAGAAGTGAAAACCAGACATTATGTGCCTCTTGATAAAATAACACAAAAAGGGGATCAATCTAACTCTGAACATGCCTCTTGATCAAGCTGCCAATCTACAAGAAATACACAGAATAGCTGAACATGTTGAATTACACCATGAATATGTGATCAGTAAAGTCCAGACCATGAGAAACTAAAGGTGAAATGATCAAGTTCTTTCTCAAAAAATTTTAAGGGGGGATTAACAGATTTAAAGCTATCTAGTTAAAAAAAGCAAACAAACAAAAAGCAAAACCAAGTTGTAGTATCTAAGAAGACACACTTGGGTGATAAAATCTTAAAAAAAAAAAATTCAATGTAGGAAGAGGCTGTTACTGGGACAGGGCACAAAGAGTGTTTCTGGAATGACCGGCTAAAATCTATGGCTTAGGGTGCCTGGGTGGCTCAGTCAGTTAAGCGTCTGCCTTCGGCTAAGGTCATGATCCACCAGGGTCCTAGGATCAAGTCCCACATTGTGCTCCCTGCTCAGCAAGGAGTCTGCTTCTCCCTCTGCTCCTCTCCCCTGCTCATGCTCTCTCTCTTGCTCTCAAATAAATTAAAAAAAAAAAAAAATCTACTACTTTAACTGAAGGTAACTGCAGATGTTCACTAAAATATAGTACATACGTGTATCCCTGTTTTATTTTATAATAGGTTAAAAAATAGCAACGTAAAAGGATGAGATTTAAGATGAATATGAATAGATGTTCTAATATTTTCCACCCATCCTCAACTGTTCATTTCATGTTCCCCCATAGTGGCCTTCCCTCCTTTCCTTTGGAGACTACTGTTCTAAACATAAACAGCTAGGACTATTTAATATTCCAGCCTGTCCATTGTCACATGTTAAGAGTAAAGTAACTCAGTCCCACTAAAATTTCATGTATTTTGGATGGGAGCAACATTAATTTTAAGTGGTGTGGGGTAGCTATTAAAATAATTCCCTTAATTATTTGTAATTATTAAAATATTTCAAAATGATAGGGAAATATCAAGTAAGAAGTCAGTGAGCATCCCTCACCTTCTCTGTCTCATTCCCCAGAGAGAGCCACTATTAATACTTTGAGATGTATACTCTTCTAGATATTTATGTTATAAAAAATACAAATACATATTATACATAACTACACAATTTCTTTAATCAACAAAAACTAGGCTATATTATTCTGCAATTTTTTTTTGCACTTAGCATTTTGGAGACATCTTTTCATATCAACATATATATCTCTAACTGATCAATTTTAATTGTTGCATATTATTCCAAAATATCAATTTGTTGTAATTTCTTAACCATTTCTGTTCATTCATTTAGCGTTTCTAGTTTTTTAGTATTACAAACAATACTATAATAAAAATCCTTGAACACCTATATAAATATTCTAAAGGATGGAATCTGAGAAATGGAAGTAATCAAAGATTATATTCACATTAATATTTGCATTCCAAAAGGGTTAAACCAAGTTATTCTTCAACAATGTTTCAGAATGTCCACTTTGCATGCTCTGACCAATAATGGATATTTTAAATTCTTTGAATTTTTGCAAATCTGATGAAATTGGTATCTCATTGTTACTTTCATGGTTATATTTTATTTTATTTTTTAGATTTCTGATTTAAGTTTCTTTTCCGTTTTTTAGTAATCTCTACACCCAACATGGGGCTTGAACTGATGACCCAGAGATCAGGAGTTGCATGTTCTACTGAGTCAGCCAGGTAGGTGCCCTTCATGGTTATATTTTAGATGATTAGGGAAAACAAGCAATTTTTCACAATATCAATCATCTGCATTTATCTTGTTAAATGCCCATCTCTTTTTCCTATATTTCTAACTACATGTCTAAAAGAATCCTTGGAATAAATATGAAATACAAATATAAAATAAGAATATTATGAATAAAATAAAAATATTAAATTTTTCTGTAATACATATTGAAATTATTTTCTATTTAACCTTTTAGTTTCATGTTTTCCCCATAAGATTAATTTAAAATGTTTACATTTGTGTATTTTCAATGTATTTAGACATAATATTCACTAATTCAAAAAAATGTTTGTGTGCTTTACGTAGGCTTAACAGTGTATGTAAATTCAGGGGCGCCTGGGTGGCTCAGTCATTAAGCATCTGCCTTTGGCTCAAGGCGTGATCCTGGGATTGAGCCCCACATCAGGCTCCTTCGCTGGGAGCCTGCTTCTTCCTCTCCCACTCCCCCTGCTTGTGTTCCCTCTCTCGCTGGCTGTCTCTCTCTCTGTCAAATAAATAAATAAAATCTTAAAAAAAAAAAAAACAGTGTATGTAAGTTCAAATTATTCAGTGAAAATGAATACAAGTAGTTTCATAAAGATGCTTTCATAAAGATGCCTAATATAAAACACACAGATACACACACATAAAAGCTATGTCTAGACAGGTTGTGATGAGTGAAAGCACATAGCAGAATTATGGAAAGTCACTGGGTGGGGGTGCCTGGGTGGCTCAGTTGTTTGGGTGGCTGCCTTTGGCTTGGGTCCTGATTCCGGGGTCCTGGGATAGAGCCCCAAGTTAGGCTCCCTGCTCAGAGGGGAGCCTGCTTCTCCCTCTCCCTCTACCCCTCACCCCCGCTTGTGCTCTCTCTCACTCTCAAATAAATAAAATAAAATCTAAAAAAAAAAAGTTAAAAAAGAAAGAAAGTCATTGGGTTATCTGAATACTGTAGGGTGACACAGATGAAGTCATATATATAGCTCCACTCTGACAGAAGAGATTCTTTTCTCCATTTCAAGGGAATATATATTTACAGATTTTATTTATTTGAGAGAGAGGGAAAGCACACACATGCAAGGGGCAGAGGGAGATGGAGAGAGAGAATCCCAAGCAGACACCCCACTGAGCACAGAGCCTAACACAGGGCTTGATCCCAGGACCCTGAGATCATGACCTAAGCTGAAATCAGGAGTTTGACACTCAACTGACTGAGCCACCCAGGTGCCCCTCAAGGGATTATATTTTTTAATTGTTCGATTATTCTAACCAATCTGTCAAAAAGTTTTCAAATACATGCAAATTAAAAACAAGGTTTTAAAAGAAGCTATAAACTGGTTCTTCAATATAGAAATAGCTATCATATAGCTAAATTACTTAATATCTCTGTGTCTTGCCTTCCTCATCTGTAAAGTGGAGATGATAATACTCTTACCTCACTGGGATGCTTTAAGGATGAAATAAGATTAACAGACATAAAGTCCTACCTAAAAAGGTGTTGGGCCCTTAGTAAATGCTATTTAGGTACTGACTATTATAATTACCTGTGTCCGGTTCA
>NW_024423343.1:98814446-98827713 GCF_017311325.1 Ursus maritimus | reverse complement strand
AGCAAAATCTCTCAAAATTACTATCCTCACAGTCTTTCTTGAATACTCTGTAATCAGCCTCTGGCCATCATAATACCCTAAAACTGTTCTTACAAGGTCACTGATGACATCCACGTTTCTAATCCAGTTCTTATCTGACATAGCTGATCACTCCTAACTCAACTTGGCTTCAAAGACACGCGTGTCTGAAAGAAAGAAAGGCTTTCTTTCTGTCGAAAGGGCTGCTTCCTCCTGGTCTCCTCTCCTGGTTCTTCCTCATCTTTCTAACCTCTAATCTCTGAAGTATTCCAGCTCTGAGGATCTTTCTCTGCAGTATCCTCTAGATTTTCCTTCAATGCTCTCATTTCATGGCTTTAAATATTAGCTGTAAGTGGACAATTCCCAGATTCCTATCTTCAGTCCACACCTCCCTTCTGAGTTCCAGTACTGTACACTGTATTGCCCACCCTCCCTCCTGTGGATCTGCAAAAGTCTTCTAAATTTAACTTGTCATAAGACTAATTCCTGACCCACCCTCCTACACCTGCTTCTCTCTGGTCGTTCCCAACATCCTGAATAGTTACTCCATTTTTCTAGTTGCTCAGGCCAAAAACTTTGAAATCATTCCTGAATACTTTTTCTCTCACATCCTATAGCCAACACAGTAAATGCTGTCACTTCCATATTCAAAATATATATAAAATCAGATTACTCTCACCATCCAACTGCTACAAACACCATTATTTCTCACCTTGTCCATGGTAACAGTCCGCTAGTTGGGCTCTTCTCTCAAAACGGCAGCCACTGTTATCTTTTCAAAATGTAAATCACACTATGTCTTTTACCTGTTCAAACTCTCTAATGGCCTTGCTTAGAATTAAAAGCGGAAGTCTTTAAAATGTCTTATAAAACCCTAGTCCACCGTAACCTCATCAATACTCTCCTCTCCTAGCTTACACTGTACCAGCCATACTGGTCTCTCTGCTGTTCCTTGAACTGATAAGCAACCTATTTCATGGCCTTTCGTTGATGTTTCCTCTCTCCTAGGTATATGAATAACGCCTTCTGGTTATCTTCTCAGTGAGAGCTTCCCTGATACCCTACTTCTGGTTGTGTCAATCCCCCCTCTCTGGTAATTTTTCTCCATAGCATCTATTACCATATATTTCTTATTCGGTTAATTAAAGAAAATTGAATATCATGTATATATAGTAAAATGTACAAATCTTAAATGTGCAACCCAAAATTTTACATGTATACATATACATACATATATACACATCTTTGTAACCACTACAAACCAATATACGTATCTTCAAAATCCAAGAGGGCTCGTGAGCCTCCCAGCTAATAAAACCCTTCCAGGGGTGACTGCTATTCTCACTTCTATCAGTATAGATTGGTATTTTGCCTGTTACTGAACTTTACTTCCATGGAACACCTGCTATGTATTCTGATGTACTCAATTATTTGTTTATGATCTGTCTTGCCCAACAGAATGCAAGCTTCATGAGAGTTTGGTTTTATCTGCCTCATTCGCTACTATATCAATGGTGTCTATTAACAGGACTTGCAACTTAGAAGGTGCTCAATAAATATGCACTGAATGAATGAATGAATAATCAAAATAGCATCATTAAGCTTTCCTTTTCTTAAAACTCTGACGGGCAAAATTTACTTTTCGGTAGAATTACCTTCATCATTATTACAAATATGTATGGAAATAAGATATTCACAACGAAGCCTAAAACTTGGGTAGACCATCTGTTCTATCAGTGATTGAATAAGGAATATTAGAATCTATCACTTTCTTTTGCTCTGTGAAAGACACTGTTAAGAGAATAAAAGGGCAAACCAAAGAGTGGGGGAAAAATATTTGCAAATGACATATTCATCAAAAAAGTTTATATAGGGGCACCTGGGTGGCTCAGTCATTTAAGTTGTCTGCCTTTGGCTCAGGTCATGATCCCAGGGTCCTGGGATCAAGCCCCATGTTGGACTCCACACTGAGCATGGAGCCTGCTTCTCCCTCTCTTCCCTGCTCATGCTCTCTCTCATTGTCTCTTGTCAGTCTCTCTCTTAAATAAATAATAAATAAAAATCTTTTTAAAAAAGTGTATCTAGAATATATAGAGTTCTTTAAAAAAAAAAGAGCAAGAAACGAAACAATGGAATTAAATAATGGGCAAAACATCTGAATAGACATTCATCAAAGAAGACATGATGCTCAACATCATTAGTCACAGAGAAATGCAAAGTAAATCCGTGCTAAGATAAAACACACCTATTAGAAAAGCTTAAAAAGAAACAAAACAAAATGGACAGCACCACACGCCAAAAAGGATGTGAATGACTGGATCTTGCACATATTGTTAGCAGGGATACAAAATGGTTCAAACACTCTGGAAAACAATTCGGCAGTTTCATATAAAGCTAAATACACACTTACTATATGATCCAGCAATCCCACTCTGGGGTTTTTACCCTACAGAAATGAGAACTTAAATACACAAAAAAAAATGTGTAAATGAATTTTTCCAGTAGTCTATTAACAAAAACAAAACAAAACAAAACAAAACTACTAGAAACAATCCAGATGTTCTTCAATGGGTGAATGAATAAACAAACAAAAAGAATGAATTATTGAAATACATAATAAGTTGGATAAATCTCAAATGTATTACTGTAAAAAACCAGTCTCAGAAGGTTACATAACATAGGATTCCATTTATGAGACATTTTGGAAAGGATAGAACTATAGAGTCAGAAAATAGACCGGTGGTTGCCAGGGATTAGGGGGAAGCAGAAGGTTAGATTATAAAGTATCAGGAGCAAGATTTTATGGGGTAATGGACTGTCCTTATTCTGATTGTGGTGGTGGTTACATGAATCTATACATGTGCTAAAACTTACAGAACTGAACACACACACACACACACACACACACCAAAAAAAAAAAAAAAAAAATCCATTTACTATGTTATCTTAAAAAACAAAATATCCCTGTGCTTTCTCCCCCGCAAATCTCTCTCCTTTTTACACAGAAGTTTTCATTCTTTCTTTTCTCGGCATTTTCCTTTTCCCTTATCCATATAATCTCCTAGACATACAAAATGTTTTTTATTTTCTCAAATATGCATGTTCTCTCTGGATTTCAGGTCTTTACTCATGCCAATGGGCCATGGTGAAAACTACTCTTTTGGTTAATTCTTATTCATTCTTCTGGCTTTAGTAAATTACTTCTTCTAAGAAGCCTTCCCTACCCTTTGCTCCCAGGCTGGATTAGATATGTTGTCATATAATCCCATAGCATTCTGCACTTTCTGTTCATGCCTTCACATATGTAATTGTCAATACATGCTCCATTTCTTTCTCCCCCACCATCCAGCAAGCTCCATGAGGGCAGGGATAATTGATGTTTTGCTCACTAAGTTAGCACTAACACTGTGCAAGGCACCTATCAGAACCACCTCAATGAATGCTGTAAACCTTATTTGTATTTTGCAGATTGCTATAAATATGTTCTACTCTCTGATTTTTTCAATCTACATATTGACGGCAGACAGAAAACATCTTACTTCGTTTTTCCAAATAAAATATTATTTCGAACATACTTTTGCTTGTGAGAGTGAGTTAAAACTTAAGTATTCTCTTTACGTATTCTCTCCCCTCCACTTTTTTCCCCTTTCTGTTCAGGATGCTGTAAAATTCCCCTTCACATTCACTAAACATCTGCATGTTTTCTTCTTGAGTTCTCTGTATCCACACACAACAGAAACATCCTTTCCTGGTATTTTTTATTGGTACAAATACGTTTCTAAATAACTTTGATCACTTAAAATTTAATTTAATCTGTAACTCTACATTTATGGCTTAGAAAGGGTTTTATAATCTAATAAATAACAAAAAATCCTACCTTAATCAAATCAATAAATAACAATATGGTTAATTATGTATGAGATCTAGCACTTCACTTAAATCACTCTTTGCACTTCGCTGATAGCAGTCGGTGAGATCACATACCAACATACACTACCCTTACAAAACTGCTAAGGGCTAAAATGACTGAATTTAGTGTTCTTTTTATTGTTAACCATAGTTTACTTCACATATGTAAAGTTTCATTAGTTTTAAACTGTATTATGATAAAAAACAAAATCTAGTTGCAAAATATTGACCACTATGTTACATTTTAGAGAATCGTGTTAAAATGTAACCACTCCAAATAACAAGAGGGGGATGGGGCACATTTTAAAGAAAACAAGAAGTTCAAGAGAGCCTTACCTACACATTTTAAATGGAATCAGACAAATAGATTTCCAAGTTACAAGCACTCAGAATTACCAGATATAGTCATGTGAGGAAAGCAAGTCATTTGGTTTTTTTAAAGGAGAGACTAACATAAGCTTTGTGAAATATAAGAACTAACACTCCTCTCTAGAAGAACATGGCCAGGTGAGGCCCTCAACAATAAAACCACTACATGGAACAGAACTTTGAATATGTATATTAAAATAAATTCAAAATATCTATCTAAGAAAAACTTAACTCCCTTTTAGGCTGTTATCTTTATTAGGCTTGGCAATTTGTCACAAGAGACTATAAAATCTATCACCAACTCAACCAGTGATTACTTATAATTCCACTTATGTAGAAAAGCTGTACTCCAGGTACTTCTAAAGGACTATAACCTCTTGATAAAGAGATCATGACAAGGAATCTAGGTAGAGACACACAAATGAAGGATAGCCACTTAGAAATATGCCTACAGCAGGGGAAAAGGGTCTTTTGGAAGCAGCAAAGTTTGACACAATGAAAAATGTTGTTACAGAGCTCCATAGAGAAGAAGCCAGTGACTGTAAATTCCATCTAAATAAACGGATTTGTGGCAGAGGAGAAACACAACCAAAGTATGTTAATATACTTCATTCTGTGCTTTAAAAATAAACATTTATAATGTCACTAAATGATGAAAACAATACAAGTCTCACTGAGGTGAAAGCATCTTTTATAATAATAATGATGAAGGCAACAAACCCTACTTTTCCTATATAATTTTTTATTATCTCTTATGGTCTGCAAAAATTATCTTTGTAACACAGAACACTAACCAACTTGAAGAAAAATAACACAAAAAATCCACTTCAAACATTCTTCTCTTCAGGTATTAAATCTTAAGTGATTGTGAAAATACTTCTAATTTTCAGTGCAACTATGCTGGCAGCACTCACTAGTTATTCCATTTGTTGCTTAATCTTAACAGGACATTAAATAAAAACTTTGATACTGACTAAATGGAGCCTAACTCAACAAGATCAAATTAGTTCTCTTCACTTACCCTTGCATAGTGGAATTCAACTCCATAGAGTTCTAAGGTACGTGCTGTGTTCAGGTAATTAAATTCTGCTTCTGCAGGAGATAAACCTCTGTAAAGACATTATGTTAAAAATGAAACCAATCACAAATAAGGCCAAATTAGAAAAAAAGCTTATTTATCTGGAAAAATTTTAGCATTCTGGTTGAACCTTTTATAATACACTTTGCATGACTATTCCTCTTGGTTCTGTACAGTAATGTCTAACTTACCTGGAGGGTACACTTTCAGGAACACAAATTTTTATTTTGTAGAATATTTTATTTTCCAGAAATACAAGAATGCACCAGGGGATGCAGAGAAAAAGGAACCCTTGTGCACTGTTGGTGGGAATGCAAACTGGTGTAGCTACTGTGGAAAACAGTATGGAGGTTCCTCAAAAAATTAAAAATACCGTATGATCTAGTAATTCCACTACTGGGTATTCACCCAAAGAAAATGAAAACACTAATTCAAAAAAATATATGCACCCCTATCTTTATTGCAGCATTATTTACAACAGCCAAGATATGGAAGCAAGTCAGTGTCCACTGATACGACATGGTTTATATATACAATGGAGTATTACACAGCCATAAAAAAAGAATGAGATCTTGCCATTTGTGACAAAATGAATGGACCTAGGGAATATTATTCTAAGTGAATAAGTCAGACTAAGAAAGACAAACACAATATGATTTCACTTATATGTGGAATCTAAAAAAATTAAGAAACAAAAAGCATAAAGAGACCCATAAATGCAGAGAACAAAATGATGGTTGCCAAAGGGGATGGGCAAAATGGGTGAAAGGGAGTGGGAGATACAGGCTTCTAGTTATAGAATGAGTTAATCGTGAGGAATCATGAGACACAGCATAGGGAATATAGTCAATGGTACTGTAATAGCATTGTATGGTATCAGATTGTAGCTACATTTGTGAGCGTAGCATAAGGAGCAGACTTGCCGAATTACTATGTTGCCTACCAAAGCATGATCATAAAAATGGGATTCCTAAAAAAAGTACACATACCCCAATTTTCTGTAACATTCAATTAAGTTAAATAAATACCCTACCTCCTCACCCCACCCCCTACTCCTCAGTTAAACTGGATGATTCTATTTTTTTCTGTTTAAAGATCTGAGGAATCATGGGGCTCCTGGGTGGCTCAGTCGTTAAGCGTCTGCCTTCGGCTCAGGTCATGATCCCAGGGTCCTGGGATCGAGCCCCGCATCGGGCTCCCTGCTCAGCGGGAAGCCTGCTTCCCCCTCTTCCACTCCCCCTGTTTGTGTTCCCTCTCTTGCTGTGTCTCTGTCAAATAAATTTTAAAAATCTTTAAAAAAATAAATAAATAAAAAATGAAGATCTGAAGAATCATTTCTTTAAACCAAATACAAATATATAACCAATACCTTGTCAAACTTTTTCCTTAACGGATTTCTCCATTACTGGCAAATTTTTAAAAATCTGGTTTATCGTTAAATGCTTGATTCAGATATGGTATGTGTAAAACTTTTATTACAAATGGCATTTCTACTGTTAGACCAAAACAGCCCCCTCACTGGCATTAGGCCAGTCTATTGAAATTCTCATTTTATTAGTCTTATTTTAGATCAGAGGTCAGCAAACTTTTATTGAAAAGAGCTAGATAGTAAATACTTCAGGCTTTCAGGTCACATGGTCTCTGCTGTAACTACTCAACTCTGCTGTTATATGAAAGCAGTCGCAGACATGAGGACAAATAAGGGAATCTATGCTCTGATAAATGTTCATTTATGGAAAACGGAATTTCTCAAAATTTCACACGCCATGAAATATTATTCTTCTTTTTGTATTTTTCTCAAACACATTTAAAATGTACAAATCATTCTTAGCTCATGGGCCATACAAAAATAGGCAGTAGGCCAGTTTGCCAACCTGTTTTAGATACATGGGCCATTACCAAATGAAAGTAAGTTTCCTTAATATTAAGAGCTAATATTTCTTTAGTGCTTACCATGTGCCGGGCACTGTTCTCAGTACTTTGTATATATAAACTCACTTAATCCTTACATTAACTCCAAAGGTAGATACTTTTATTATCCCCAGATAATATATAATGAAACAGAGAAGCAGAGATAGAAAGCAATTTGGCCAAGATTATAAGAGAGTTAAGTTGTCTTAACCAGAATTTCAGACCAGGCAGTCTGGCTCTCTAGTTCAAACTTTTCCTAGCCAATAAGCAATACTGCCTTAGTTCCACCGTTGAGCATTCTGAATTGCATGTTAAAGCAAAAGTAAACCAATAAACACTATTATTTTCTATTCAAAGTAATAAATCTCTTCTTGAAACAAATTATGTCATCACAAAATATCAAAGTTGAATATTGCTATGAATGAAAAAAATGCTACTTTATAAAGGACTTTTAAAAATTAATTTAATATTACATAAGGTTCCTTTTCTCCTCTTGGCTCATTACCAAACAAATGATTCGTTTCAAACAGCTAAAAACTAAGGAAGAATTGCTAAGCAGACTGATCCGTAACAACTGATCTGTGAACATACTATTAATATTCTAAAATTCCTTCTTAAAGAACTGTCAACTTTACATAAGAGCAAATTTTTTCCTTCCTTCCTTCCTTCCTTCTTTCCTTCCTTCCTTCCTTCCCTCCCTCCCTCCCCTCCTTCCTTCTGCCCTTGCGTCCTTCCTCCCTCCCTCCCCCTCCCCCTCTCTCTCTTTCAGTAGGCTCCATGTCCACCATGGAGCCCAGCGTGGGGCCTGAACTCACAACCCTGAGATCAAGACCTGAGCTGAGATCAAGAGTCGGAGGTTCAACTAACCGAGTCACCCAGGCGCCCCAATAGCAAATTTCTGTTTACATACAGTTTTATGGTTCTCACTAGAAATGAAAGAAAGCTTCATATATTCTACGAAATTAGCAATGATTTTTTTTTAGTATAGACAACCCACATTTCCTTACATCAATCCTACTATTTTACATAACAGTAACTGTTCTGTATTAAGTAAATATCACAATCACATTAGAAATAATTTTAAACATTTCTCTAGAAAAGATGCCATTAAGAAGTTTATGAAATAAGCTTGGAAAAGTAAATAAGTCCTTACGTATGTTGCTGATGTAACTTTGCAATTTCTTTTTCAAAATCTTGAGGTTGATTAGGAATGAAAGAATAATCTGAGAGGTAGCCTGGCAAGTTTTCTGACTGATTGTAGTCTCCAAGTTCAGCTATTACATGGAAGGAAAGCAGTCACAACTTAATAAACACATTTTGTAATTCTGATAGCCAAATCATCCATGTTGTGAATTCCATTTTATTTCCGGAAGTAAAATATTTGTTTAACTGCTAGCTACCATGTAAGCAAGTTATAACAACACACTTAACATTCTTCTAGGTTTCAAACAACTTCAGAAAAACTTTTTTTCAGGAATCTAAGTAATTGCTAACTAATGAATGCTCCATTATATTTCCTTTGCAATCACTTTTTTCTGTATAGTAACATATGTCTAAGAACTCCTGCATTAAAGGCACTGTACTATCAACACAGACCACTCAATCACATGCTATGTGACTCCAGAGTGGGTTGATACTTACACTGAACAGCAAATGAAGCCAAAAGGGCAGCAGTATTATAAGGACAGGGCAATCTAATAAAACAAAACAGAAAATACATAACCCATGGTTAAACAGAATAATTTCAAAAGCACTGTAATTTATATAATACTAGTCACATACGAAGTTCCCGTGACTTAAACATTTTAACTATTAAGTAATGAACTTAAGTGATGAAAAAAATTCATGCTGTATGTAACCATCTTTCAATAGATAATTCATTTGCAATGATCACAAGTTACTTAAATAATACACAATTAAAAGTACTTTTAAAGCCCGTTTTTAAAAATTTAAAATAGCCCACCTTCCAGTGAGAATGTCTTGTTTAATTTGCAAAAAATACTGGTACCTTAAAAAAAAGAGCAAGAGATAACATTTAGCAATGACTGGAATTACAACATTTAGGGTTTAAAAATTGTATACTTATATTAACTAATAAAAGTGAAATATTTAAATATTTGCTTTTATAATCTACATATTAGCACAAGTTAAGATATTTTTTAAATAAGCTTTCATAAATTCATGAATCCCAATCTTTAAAATTCTTTGATAAATGAGATTCTGTACTTCAAATAACTTGTTTCCACTAGCTTCTATTATAAAAACTCAAGATCTTTAAGAGTTATGTGACTAAGGGAGATTAGGGAGAATACTCTGAAGATTGGTGTTTGTAAAAATTAGAACTGGGAAACACAGAAATCTTGAGTCAGAGACATAGGAGAGCTGACAGTAGCAATGCACTAGAGATCAAGTGGAGAAAGTCATCCTTTCTGCTGAGATAGAAAGCCAGCTGCAAAGACAGGCTTATGGTCATCTTCTCATCATGCTACCGGAAGCTGCTAAATGTAGAAAAGCACCCTTCCATTTTCATTTGAGTTAAGAAAGCTCTCTTTGTTCAGAAACAAAACAAAACAAAACAAAACAAAAAACCTAAGCTCCCTTCCCTACTATTAGAATTGCCAAGTACCGAACTTCCTTTAAAACCAACAAAAATATAAATTTCTATTAAAAAGTATGCTGAGGGGCGCCTAGGTGGCTCAGTCGTTAAGCGTCTGCCTTCAGCTCAGGGCGTGATCCCAGAGTTCTAGGATCGGGCCCCACGTCAGGCTCTTCTGCTGGGAGCCTGCTTCTTCCTCTCCCACTCCCCCTGCTTGTGTTCCCTCTCTCGCTGGCTGTCTCTCTGTCAAATAAATAAAATAAAATCTTAAAAAAAAAATGCTGAGATTGCTTGTAAGATGTCACTGTCTTTCTATCCCCACTAGTGGGGTAAGTCATTCCCTCATAGATGTGTCAATGCTTGTAGTAAGTCTCCTGTGCTGTGTAATGTTGGCAGAAGACCAAATTTTGTGGCTTTAAATGCTTAAACAGGGAAGTTTAAGACTTTATTTTACCCCACTGAAAAAAGTATACATACTCCAAGAATCAAAAATCATGTTTAACAATTTTAGTTGTTTGGCTGATTAAAATTATTAAAGAGCTCCATGACAATATTCAAATTACCAAAAAATGTAATTAAGTATTTCAGAGAATCAGATATTCGCTAATTTTTTTAAAGTTGATACAAATATTTAGCTTCATATATTAATGAAGTATATAAACTCCTTGTGAGAATATGTAATATTGTAAATATTACCTACTTATTCAATGTAAGACAATATTTTTCTACCTAGCTTACTTGGTTTCATAATTAAAATTTAGAGGTTCCTGGTAGGAACCAATCTTATAATTAAGATTGAAAAGGCATATATATTCTTGACATAATATTGTAAATCTTACACAAATAATACCTAAGCCTGCTGAATTTTACTTATATACCACCCTGTAAGGACTGACAGAGTGGAAACCAGAATTCAAGTCCTTAAGCTAAACCAGCCAGTGCTCTTTAGCAAACTACTTAAAATTTGGCTGAGCCTTCATTTCTATATTTGTAAAAAAGGAAGTAGTATCACTTGTCTAGTATATGTATCCCATGGGCCCTAAATAAGGTGATAAAAACCCAATTTTTAAAGACAATTAACACTTTTAAGATAGATTAATCATGTTTGAGATAAATATAGAAACAACATGTTTAATCTGTAAAAATAATACAACTTTTCTAATCCAGACAATAACCAACACCATGAGCACTTATACCTAAGCATGAAAAAGGTACCAAAGAAATGTCATCTGTAGTGTCATGACTCCTGAGAAAATTCCAATTCTAAGGGTGCCTGCACCTGCTAATACCAAATGACCTGTAAGCTCTATAGGTCCACTCCTTCCTACGACTTATCTAGAATGGAATCTCAAGGTAAGGAGGTATGGCATGTTTCCTGTTTTGTGGGTTTAAACTAGTCCTAAAAATTTAGCAACTGTGGCTGAAGGTGTCATATTATTAATCATGACCACTGCATTAAGGCTACCCAAGCACTAAAGTTTTAAAGGGGTATTTCTTAACCCTGGCTGCATTTTAGAATCACCTGGGAAGTCTGTAATAATGTCTATGCGCAGGTCCCATCTGAGACCTAATTAAATCAGAGTATCTCAGGGGGTATGACCAAGGCATCAACATGTTTTAAAGCTCCCCTAAGTGACTCTAAGTTGTAGTGAGGGTAGAGATTCACTGATATATTCTTTGGTAATATAATAAGAACTAGCTACTTACCTCATTTCACCAAATACCACCAGTTACAAGATTCTAGGACATTCTATTATAGAGGACTTTTGAAAGAATACATTATTTTTCGTGAAAACAAAGATAATCCTCTAGACAACAGATTGAGCACAAAGTAATTGCTTGATTACTGACAAACTTGGCTTTTTACCTTCTTCTACTTCAGGAAGATATTATGACTTAATTATCACTGAGATACATTTATTGCTTGATTATGTTTTAAACACAGGCTATAAAAGAATCAACACATTCAAGTGTCATTAAGAAATTCAAAGACATTATTTTGAGTGAAGTTATGACTATGGCTGCAAATGACAATATTTTAATTGCTATACTAACAAACCTTTCATAAATATTAAAAACATTAGAAATCCAATTTCAAATTATTGGTCTTTTAATTACAAATATTTCTTACACATTTAAAACTCTGATTACATATACATATTACATATACATAATACATATTAAAATATGGATTATGGAATACTCTGCTACTTGATTTCAGGTTACATTTACCAGGAAACAGTAAAATGCACTTAAAAATATTTTATAATTCATAATTTTCATTAATTCAGAGTAGTTTCCTTGAAGTTAAGCCAGAATTAGGGAAAGTTTTACAATACTAAGAATTATTTATTAAGATAAAAGATTTTATTTTAATTATTTAACAACAAAACTTGACTGATTAAGAGCTATGATATTAAACTGAAGGTTATTCATATAACACAACTTTGCTTTTCAAGATAAATTACCTTGGAAATATTATTAGTTTTGAATGTTAGGACTGCCTAATCCAGGGCTTACATTCCTAAATTCTGTTATAAAAAAGGTAACACCCTGACCTCAACAAACACACAGAAAAGGACTCTCAAGAATGTCAATCTAACTTTTCTTACCCGGTCTGATGAAAACTATTTTATAAACACCTGAGGATTGGCAGATACAGCTAAATATTTTTAATTTATTCTTTTGTTGCTCCAATCACCACAGTATTCTAAACAATGGCCAACATGGTAATATCTCAAAGCCTATCTACAGGTAGCTTTAGCTACAGAATGTTAATTTAGCACCTATCTTTTAAAGTAATTCTGAATATAATCACTGACCTATATTCTTATATGAGACTTTTATGGAAGGTCTTATATTTTTATTTAGTCTTTAAAAAAAAAAACTAATTACTACTTCTGTCTTTCAAAAGTAATACACAAGATTCGGGTACAGATACCACACTGTGATTATTCCCATTTCTACTTTAAACAGCTCACCAAACATTCATATATTCTCAAAATGATCATCTGGGTCATTCTTGTGTACACTTTGTCAAGTAGAAGTGACAACAAAATTAGATCGTGACTCAAGAGCAGACCTAAAATGGCCAATAAAGTGGGCACTCACAGACCTAAGTCTGCTAGTGCACTCTCTGCCAACATCCTTTATAAAAAGGTACCTGCTCACCTGAACCAACAACAATGTATGTTAATTATACTTTTAAGGAAAATGGTAGGGGTGGAGGAAAAAAATAAAAGACTCTGAATCTTATTAGCAAAAGGGAACAGATTCTATTTTCAGAGGAAAAAAAAGGAACCTGTTGACCATTACTCCTGCACATAATGGTTATATATTTTTCTAGATTCTATGTTCTCCTCAATGGAAATAAAAATATATATATA
>NW_024423343.1:98760800-98814436 GCF_017311325.1 Ursus maritimus | reverse complement strand
ATATATATATAGAATATGCTTTTACATGAAAAAAAAAAGCAGTCACAATTCTCACTACGCAGCATCACTGGGGTAAAATTATAACATCATCTGATTACCTCAATTAGTTACAGCAGTGCTTCTTAACCGTTTTTTTTTTACAAAGAGAAAAATCTAATTTCATATGGTTCAGCAGGCTGCTTGTGGCTGGATGCGGTGGTCATGGGTTCCAATCTCCTAAAGCCCTCCCAGCCATCCAAGAGGGGAGGAAACATGAAAGATCTATAACCCATTCTGTGTGATGGCTGGGAATTTCAGAATTACACACTATGACAATCTATTTCTGCCTAAATAACTTCAAAATTTCATAATAGTTCTGACAATGTTTTCAGGAAAAATATGCTCCATAAACCCACCTTGTGTATTCTTCTTGTAACTTGTTGGGGTCACTTACAAAAAATTTGACTCTAAAGTTCAAACTGTAAGGAGATCCTCCTAGAATTAATAAAAGCAGTTCTAATTAATCAGATTATATTAACCCTTTATCTTTATAAAGTATACTTGTAAAATGTCAAGTAAATATGTATGCTCACTCTTTAGCTGCTTCCTTATTGGTTTGTTTGGATCCAGCCACCTCTGAAAAACAAACAAATAAGACTGATTTCTTTTTCCTTGAGGAACTAATATATCAGTTCTTGCAAATCTGTAACATTTGAAGATCAATGCTAAACACTGCATTTTGAAAACAGTCTGGGAAAAAAATAATCAATTTACAGATATTCATCTCAAGTATAACAAAATTATACTAGAAAGTACTGAATGTATTTGTGGTACCTCTAAGTTTTTTATTTGAATTTCCCCTGAAATTATACAGTGTGCAATAACCTCTATTCCAAAAAGAAAAATGCTTAGTAATAGCAATCTGAAGTGATTTCTGTTAATTTAACTATATTATGTAACAGTGTGGCAAGTTTTTAAAATTCTTGATATCTTTCATAAAAATCTAGTTGACTTTATATATACTCCCATTCAGACAAAATCTAACTACACATCATGAAAATATACTGTTGAGAAAAATTTCCCTTTCCTTTTTTTAAGTAGGCTCCACACCCAGCATGGAGCCCAATACAAGGCTTGAACTCACGACCCTGAGATTAAGACCTGAGCTGAGATCAAGAGTCAGACATTCAACCAACCAAGCCACCCACACACCCCAACTCTTACGAAAAACTTTCTAACTTCCACTCTATTCCTTCAAAAATAAAACTATCTCCCCTTACCCCCTCCCCAAATAACTATCTCTTTGTAAGAGATAATGTTTAGTTAGGGGAAGGACTGATTTTTTTGGTGTGAGATTTTTAAGTAGCCTCAACACTTCTGAATGCCAGTTAAGCACTACTTCAGGAAAACTATAACTAAATTCAGATTGCCAACATGTTTCAGTTAAAAAAAATTAAAGAACCCCAAATCAGTATTAGATGTGGCAGTATTTTCAAAGCACTACATAAATATCAACTTATGTATCATTATGTATAAAACATACTCCTAACACCCATACTTGATTCCACACAGAGTACATAGATTTTAATAACAAATGGCTGAGAGTAATTCGGAAATCTTCCCTTTCCACTATCCACAGCATCCAACACATCAAATCCAGCTGATTCTACCTTCCAACTATACCTTGAATTTAGCAGTTCTTCTCCATCCACTCTGCCACCATCCTTATGTCTGGGATAGCTCTGGCCATAGCCTCTCTTTTTTTTTTTTTTTAAAGATTTATTTATCTTACAGAGTGTGTGCATGAGCACCCAGCAGGGAGAAGAGGAAGGAGGGAGGGTGGGAGGGGGAGAGAGAGAGCGTCCCAAGCAGGCTTGAAGCTGAGCGCGGAGCCTTACAAGGCGCTGGATCCCATGACCCAAGATCACAACCTGAGCCGAAACCAAGAGTCAGAAACTTAACCGACTGAGCCACCCAGGTGCCCCTCACCATAGCCTCTTAGCTGCTGTCCCTGCTTTTTTTCTTACCATGTTGTTCTTCATTCTCCATCCCAAAGCTAGAAAAGTCTTTCAGAACATATCACTTCTTTGCTTCATAGCTCTTGATAATTTCTCAACGCAAGATCCAAAGTCCCTACTAGGGCTTACAGGATCACTTCTTACCTCAATTTACTAAGCTCCAGCCATTATGGCTTTTTGTCTGTTTCTCACAGATGCCATCCTAGGGTCTTCAAATAAAGGTTTCATTATGCATAGAATGTCCTACTCCAAATTTCCCATGGCTGACTCCTTCCATTACCTTTTAAGTCTCAGCTTAAATGCTCTTCGGAAAGGCCTTCACTGGCCATCACTGATCACCCTACCAAAAGTATATCACAAAGCTCCTATTTCCCCCAGTTATTTTCTATAAACAGGCAAGGAATATTAATTTCTTTCATAACATTTTCTTAATCATAATGTTTGTTTTGCCTTTTTATTGCCCATCTCCTTCATTAGATTATGAACTCCATGAGGTAAGGGATAAAATCTGATTCATTCAAAGCAGACAATCAGCACGCAGGCATAGAGCTTGGCATATAATTTGTACTAAAAAAATTTGATGAATGAATGACTAAACCTGCTGAATGACTCAACAATCGGCACATGGTGGGGGGATCTGTTTCTGTGCCAATAATCAGCTGGTTTTCATCACCCTACTTAACACATTTGTTTTCCCTTGTACATCCACCCATTTATCCATCTTTCAACCCATTTATATTATAGTGATTTCATTCTTCATGCTTTCTAGAAAAAGTCATATAATATATTCATTTTAATGCTTGTCTATAATCAAAATTCAGGCTTGGGGAATCTATTCAAAGCCTGTCTTCCATATTCAGTACTCCTTTAAAATATTCTAAAATAGTATCAGAGATACAAATGCATTTATATACACAAATAGATGTATTAAGCTGAGAAAGCTTAGAAGGAGTACAATAATAAGTATTGGGAAATTTAACAGACCTCATCAATGACATTAGTGAGATAGGATTTAGGTTCTTGGCTTAACACGTGAAGATGCAATAACCCTACAGTGAGCACTACTGGACGGTACAGATACTGTTCCTAGTGAAAACACATCATTAAGTCAAAAGAAAAAGTGGAAAAACAGGCAACATGCAGCCAAGTTCTACAAATCATTATAAGAAAAAACCCCAATCTAATAGAAATAAAGATAATGGGTAAGAATAGAAAGTTCACAGGAAATATATATAACATTCAAGAAAAAATATTCAATCTTGATCATAATTAGAGAAATATAAAGGTAATCTACATTAGGTTTTCATTTTTCAGCAATAACACACTGGCAAAGATTAAAACTTTTAAAGCCATACCACAATGGCTTCAAGAATGCAGAAACAGGTACATATACATACCTCGTGAGAATAAAAATGACACCATCTCAATGTAGGACATCTTGGCAATATTTATCAAAATATAAAATGTAAAGGACCAACAGATCCAGCATTATTTTATACAGCATTATTTACTGAGATATATTTCACACAATATCTAATTTGCCATTGTAAAATGTATACTTCAGTGTACATGAATGCATTCACTATGTTGTATAACCATCAATACTAAAATTCAGAATACTTGCATCACCCCCAAAAAGAAATCCCATACCTATTAGCAGTCTCAGTACCCCCCACCCACCCATAGCCCCTAGCAACTACTAATCTACTTACTCTCTCTATGGATTTTATTATTTTGGACATTTCATACGAACGCAATTATACAACAGGTGGTCTTTTGCGTCTAGCTTCTTTCATTTAATGTAATGTTTTCAAGGTTAATCCATGTTGTGGCATTTAACAGTACCTCATTCCATTTTATAACTGCCATTTAGGCCTTTTCTATCATTTGGCTCTCATGAATTACACTACTACAAACATTCATGAACAAGTTTTGTGTGAACATGTGACTCAATTCTCTCCAGTGTATGTCTAGGGCTGGTATTATTTGCTCATATGATAACTATATATTTAACTTTTTAAGGAACTGCCAAATTTATTTCCATAGTGGGCTGTAGTATTTTACATTACCACCATCTGTGTAAAAGGGTTCGATTTCCTTGTAGCCTCATCAATACTTGCTGTTGTATTTTTAATGATACCCATCCTACTAGGTATGAAGTGGTATGTCATTCCTTTTAATTGATAAATTATATTCTACTGTAATAGATAAATTATGCTCTACTGTATAGATATACAACTTGGTTTATTCATTCATCAGATGGTGGACATGAGTGTTTCCACTTTTTAGCTATTACAAATAATGCTGCTATGAACATCTGAATACTAACTTTTGTGTGTGGACATGTTTTCATGTACATATTGGGAGTGAAAATGCTTACAGTACCTTTTTTTTATTACATCTTGGAAACAAGTATTGTAAGCCCTCTAATTTTGTTCCTATATAAACGGGTGCTGAGATTATATCATTACCTATATCTAATCATCTATCATAATCTGCTGTGCCCAAAATTGCTCTACCAATTGAAATACTGTGCTGTATTTAAGAGTCCTCATTGTTTGCAATGTAATATGTATGAATTTAAAATGTGGTATCTTACTAAAAGTGATTAATACCTGTCAAGTATTAATAGCTAATATGGAGGTTCTGGTTCAAGATAGCAATGTAGGAGAATCCTAAACTTACTTCCTCCCATGGACACACTGAATCTAAAAGCCACATATGGAACTATTTCCTCTGAAAAAAACCCCAAAACTAGATGAATGACTTCCTTCCACTGGGTGAAAGAAAAAATCCACATCAAAGTAGGAAGGACAGGCCAAGACACACTCTCCCCATAGACCCCACCCCCACCATGGTAATCCACAATCAGGAGGGAACTCACAACCCCACACTTCTCCCTGAAGAGCAAAGGGTTTGAACCACACATCTGGCACCCCAACTTTTAAGTCCTGCACCTGACAGTTGAGCGCCCAAAACCTCCCTCTTTGAAAGCCAACTAGAGCCTGTGACCACAAGACTAGAGTAAACTGAGAAACAGTTCTTAAAGGGTTAGTGCAAACTCACCTACCCCAGGGCAGAGCAGAGGCAGCTGACTGAAAAGTGCCCAGACTTTCTGCAAGAGAGACTTACTTGCTTATCTTAAAGCATGGGCCTAAGGGGAAGACATCTAATTTAACGCACATCTGGGGGTGCCTACTGAAACAGTCTCTGAAGATGGAGGCTAGCAAGTACCATCTTTGCACTCCCCCTCTGCCTCACTCCAGGCCACTCACATCTCTTGTATATTACTTGTCTGGCACCTTGATTTTTTCAACTGCTGCCCAGGAGATACTCTAGATTGTTTGGCTCTGGTGACCAGTGGGGCAAAAGACTGCAGGTCCCACAGGACTCTAACAAATGGAGAAAGTTCTTAACCACCTACAACCCATAGGAGGTACAGCAGAGAGACAACAAATTGAGGCACCCAGTTTTTCTGTGAAGGTGGCCTATTAGCTTTTCTTATAGCTGTGGTCAGAGTAGCAGGCTTCCAATTAAACACACATCTAGGGGCACGTGGGTGGCTCAGGTGGTTAAGCGTCTGACTCCTAGTTTTAACTCAGGTCATGATCTCTCAGTCATGGGACCAAGCCCAGCATCGGATCTGTGCTCAGCATAGAGTCTTTTTCAGATTCTCTCTCCCTCCCGCTCTGCTTCTCCCCCCACCCCCAATTTGTGCGCGCACGTGCGCGCTCTCTCTCAAATAAATAAATAAAATCTTAAAAACAAACAAACAAACAAACAAACAAACCCACACATCTCAGAACTGACTGTAATCCTCTCAAGAGACCTCAGAGGGCAGGTACTATCCTCAAGAGCTCCCTCTGCTGTGCTCCAGATCACCAGTGTCTCCCAGTGGAGAGCCTGTATATATGCCTGGTGACCTAGGTTTTATGTCTGCTGCCCAAGGAATCCCCCTTGATCATCTGGTTCTATTGCCCCTCATGGCTTGTGTTCATGGGTCCAGTGGGACTAATAACAAATGGAAAAACAGTTCTTGGTTGGCCGCCACTCCCAGGGCAGAATGAAGAGAAAGGAGAATAAAACACATCCCTAGTCTTTATGTGAAAGAGGCCTATTTGCTTGTATTGAAGATTTGGCCTTAGGGGCAGGCTTACAGTTTGGCACACCTATTAAGAACTTACTTAGGCACTCTCCAAGGAAAGAAGATGGTGGGTGCCATCTTTGTACTCTCTTGCCCCACCCAAGTTGTTGTTGTTGCTAAGAAAGGAGCTTGTGTCTGCTGCCCGGAGAACACACCCTTTGATGGCTCAGCTGTGAGGGCCTGCAGGGCTTCTGCAGGGCTTGTGTTCGCAGGTGAAAGGGGGACAGCAGCAAACAAAAAACAGTTCTTAACTATCACCGCAGGGCTCAGCATGGAGGGAGCAGACAGAAAAGCCCAGTATTCCCCTAAAAGAGGGGTATCTGCATACTTTAAAAGCTGCTGTGGAGGGTCTGGCTTCCCAATCAGCCTGAATCCAGGTGCTGACTGAGACACTCCCCTTTGAGACACTGACAGGTCTTGGCACACCTTTAACTACTGGGAGCCACTAAAAATAAAACAGGCTGCTTGGGAAATTATGAGCTAGGGCAGTGGTGAATGATAAGGTTCAATATAAGGCCATTTCTTCGACACTGGGAGAGGTGACTGATTTATCTAATGCACAGAAACCAATATAGAAAGAAAAGCAATCCCCCCCCCAAACAGAGAAATACTTCCAAACAAAAGAACAAGAGAAAATATCAGAAAAAGACTTTAATGAAATGAAGTAAGTGATTTACTTGACAAAGAGTTCAAAGTAATAGTCATGAAGTTGTTCACCAAGCTCAGAAGAACTGATGAACACAGTGATAATTTCAACAGATAGAAAATACAAGAAAGTACCAAAGTCACAGAACTGAAGAACACAATAGATGAACTGAAACATACATTAGAAGGGTTCAATAGCCGACTTAAATGAAGCAGATAAAAAGTGAGTAAACTCAAAGATAAGATAGAACTCACCCATCAGAGCAGCAAAAAGAAAAAAACAATGAAAATGAGTACAGACAGCTTAAAGGACTTGTGGGACAATAGCTAGCCGTTCAGTATTCATATCATAGGGATCCCAGGAGTAGAAAAGAGATAGAAAGGAGCAGAAAACTTATTTGAAGAAATAATGGCTGAGAGCTATCTTAACCTGGGGAAGGAAACAGACAACCAGATCCAAAAATCTCAGGGAGTTCCAAATAAGAGGAATCCAAAGAGACCCACTTAAGACACATTTTTTTTTTCAAGGAGAGAATTTTAAAAGCAGCAAGAAGGAAACAACGTGTCACCTAAAAGGGAAATCCCATAAGACCGTCAGATTTTTCAGCAGAATCTTTGCAGGCCAGAAGACAATGGCATATTCGAAGTGCTGAATGAAACGAAAAACTGACAACCAAGAATACTCTACCTGGCAGAACCACACCTCAGGATTGAAGGAGTGATCAAGAGTTTTCCAGATAAGCAAAAGCTAAGGAAGTTCATCACCACTGGATAAATGTTAAAGGTATTTCTTTAAACTGAAAGGGTACTAATTAGTAACAAAAAACCAGAAAAGTATAAATCTCACTGGTAAAAGTAAATATATAGTAAAATTCAGATTAATTAGGTATTAAGCCAGTATGAAGGTTAAAAGATAAAACTGGTAAAAATAACTATAACCACAATAACTTGCTAATGGACGCACAAAGTAAAAAGATGTAAATTGTGACATCAAAACATAAAATGGGGGGGTAAAAATGTAGAGGTTTAGGATGTTTGAAACTTGTTACCAACTTAAAATAGACTTAAAAATATAAGTTGCTTTATGTAACCTGCATGGTAACTACAAAGCAAAAACCTACAGTAAATACACAGAAAATAAAGAGAAAGGACTCTAACTATACCACTATAAAACATCATCAAATTGCAAAGAAAGAAAATTGCAAAGAAAGACCTATCTATCTATATGCTCCCTACAAGAGACTTGCTTCATATGTAAGGATACAAAAGGTGAAGGGATGGTAAAAGATATTCCATGTGATGTGGGGAACAAAGGCAGAAGGAAATGCACATAAAATTAAATTTTCTTATAACTTGCAGCCCACTGACAAATACTTGAGGCAGACAGAGTATGAATTCCTTCAGGAAACTCCAAACTGTCTTAACGGTACAGCTTTGCTAGAGGGAAAACCAATCTTAGCTTGACTAGGCCTCTGGGATCCCGTCAGTCTTCTTTAGCATATGAAAGTCCTCTCAGAAACTTCCCTTTGTCTTAACTTCCACCAACTCTAAAGTATATAATCAGTTGTTCCTTACAATCCTAGGGTAGCAGCTATTTCTGCCAGCGGTCCTGTCCCCGTGCTTCAATAAAAACCACCTTTTTGTACCAATGACGTCTCAAAAATTCTTCCTTGGGAAACCTCACCTTCAAACCACATCACATGCAAATGGAAACCTAAAGAAAGCTCGGTAGCTATACCAAGACAAAATAGACCTTAACACAAAGACTACAATAAGAGACAAAGTTATTATATAATGATAAATGGGTCAATCCAACAAAATATAAAATTGGTAAATATTTATGCACCTAACAGACCACATAAATATATAAAGCAAGTTTTAACAGACTTAACGGAATAAAAAGACAGCAATAAAGCTATAACAGAGGACTTTTTTTTTTTTTTTTAAGATTTTACTTATTTGAGACAGAGATAGTGAGAGACAAGCAGGGAGAGCAGGGAGGAGAGGGAGAAGCAGGCTCCCCGCTGAGCAGGAAGACTGATGTGGGACTTAATCCCAGGACCCTGGGATCATGACCTGAGCCGAAGGCAGATGACTTAACCAAATGAGTCACTGAGGTGTCCAATAGTAGAGGACTTTAATATCCCACTTTCATCAGTGAGCAGATCATCCAGAGACAGAAAATAAGAAAATATTGGCCTTGAACAAGACAGAGCAAGTGTTGGTGAGGATGTAGAGAAAAAGGAACCTTTGTGCACTGATGGTGGGAATATAAACCGCTGCATCCATTGTGGAAAACAGTATGGAGGTTTCTCAAAAAATTAAAAATAGAACTTCTATATGATCCAGCAATTCCACTCTGGTATTTATCCAAAGGAAACAAAGACACTAACTTGAAAAGTTATCTGCATCCTTGTGCTCACTGAGCATTATTTTACAATAGTCAAGATATGGAAGCAACCTAAGTGTTCACTGATGGAAGAATGGATTAAAAAGATAGGGTGTGTATACACACACACACAGAAATATTACTGAACCATAAAAAAGAAGGGGATCCTGCCATTTATGACAACTTGTATGGAATAAATCAGACAGGAAAAACAAATACCATTATGATCTCACTTACAAGTGGAACATAAAAACACAAAACCAAAACCAAAACGAAAATCCAAATCCTACCAAAATGCTGAACTCTTAGGTACAGAGAACAGGTAAGTGGCTGCCAGAGGTGGTGCGTAGGGCAGGCATGAAATGGTAAAGGGAGGCAAACAGTACAAATGTCCAGTTATTTTATAACTGGAAGTCCTAGGATTTAATGCATAGCATGGTAAGTATAGTTAGCATTTTGTATTAATGATAGTTATTATATTGTACATTTGAAAGTTGCTAAGAGAACAGATCTTAAAAGTTCATCACAAGGAAAAAAAATTGTAACCATATGGTGATGGATGTTCACTATACTTATTGTGGTGATCATTTCATAATATATACAAATATCAAATCATTATGTTTTACACCTGAAACTAATAAAATGTTACATGTCAATTATATTTAAATTTAAAAAAGCAGAATTATCTGTTAGGGATGAGTACTTCATCAACTCTATCAAATCCTGAAGGAATTTCAATTTAGGCCTGGAGTTCTGTTTATAGTCTTCTCAAAATTAACTGCTCATTCTTTTCCCTTTGTAGAGTCTATTGTTAAATCTTCAAAATGTCTCATATCTGCAAGTTAATTTTGTATCTCCCAAAATATAGTATTTAAAAAAACAAGGAGGTTATGTGATTGCCTGATAAAACCTGTTTTATTATTAAAATATTCTGTGTTTGTATTATTTATGTGTTGCTTCTATTAATATTGAGGCATTAAGTCTTCTCCAGCATCTACTCTATTTATCTTAACCAGTGATCTTTTTATTGTGACAATTATATTTTCATTTCCAAAATCTTTCATTGTTCCTTTTGCATGGATACAATATCCTCTCTAATCACGCCAATGTAAATTAGAGTCCTTTTCATTTGTTTGTTGATAAATTAATATTTATCAAGTATTTACTTTGTTTCAATCATGTTCTAAGTGCTTTCCATGTAAAAATTCACATCTCCACATTAACCCCAAGAGTGATACTATTTTCATTTTTATAAATTTTTACAAAATATTTTATAAATATTTCCATTATTTCTATTTTATACATTTCCCATTTCCATAAGTGTAAAATTTGCTGACTATAATCTGGAATACTACCCAAACTTCATTTTAGGCCCACATTCTCCCCTTGCTCTATATTTCATTGATTAAAATTTTCTTCCAGTTCCTCAAATATAACATTCCTCATTCCTCATTCTGGAACATTACACATGATGCTGATTCTCTCTGAAACACTTTTCTGCACCCAAATCTGTCACTCCCTCCCAAAATGGAACAGGGTTAAAAGAGACCAGGAACAAAAATCCAACATTTGGCAGACTACCAAAGACGTTTATACAATAGGTAGTAAAAGCCTAACTAAGATATTACAGTAAAACAGATGAAATATAAAATATGAGAGATCTACCGAAATATGTGAAATAAAAGCAAGCATTTTAGCAATCATATTGTCCTAAAATGAGGCTTGTGGATATGAGTCATCCTCTATGTGACCTTTCCTATAGTTTCTCAAACATGAATGAATTCAAGAATGAATTCAAGAATTTTGAGGGTATAAAAACAATCTCCAAAAACCAGACCAAGCTATTCGGTAAGAATTATTTCTTACTTCAGTAACCTTAGTTAGACTATTAGGTTAGAGCAGTGATTTTCAAAACATGGTTCCTTGGACTAACGGCATTAGTATAAGTGGAACTTATTTGCAGTGCAAATTCCTGAGCTTCACACCAGACTTTCTGAATCAAAGACTCCAGGCATAAGGCCCAGAAATCTGTACTTTAAGAAGTATCCAGGTGATTCTGATATAAGTTAGGTTTGAAAGCCACAAGGATAGGGAATACAGAAATAGTAGTAAAGAGTAAAAGATCATAACCACAACACAAAGTATTAGAAGGATGAAACTGTAGAAAGAACAAGTCAACAACAGTTGATAATCTACTCTTCATCCCACACTAACCGACACAAAGTCACTTTAGGGACAAAAACCCAAAAAACAAAAAAATTAATATACATGAATAATATAATTGGAGGGTTCGATGAATATCGTACTGATAAAGGCCAATAAGGAAGAGCCACCTTTACCTGCTTATAAAGAAATTATGCATAATGAATTGTAACCACATTACTCATTATTTTGCTCATTCAATAAACATTCGCTAAATACTATATTAAACCATACATTATGCTAAGACCTAAATCTGTGATAAACAGGTTTTAATGAAAACAGAAGAAATTTTGAAGAGTCAAAGCTTTTAAGCAATTTTGCTTGTTGTACTAGAACTCATTACCCAGGAAGATTTTTTTTTTTTTTTTTAAGATTTTATTTATTTATTCGACAGAGATAGAGACAGCCAGCAAGAGAGGGAACACAAGCAGGGGGAGTGGGAGAGGAAGAAGCAGGAGGAGGAGCCTGATGTGGGGCTCGATCCCATAACGCCGGGATCACGCCCTGAGCCAAAGGCAGACGCTTAACCGCTGTGCCACCCAGGCACCCCCCCAGGAAGATTTTAAAGAAAAGGATAACCTACTAAGTACGTATCTGTTATGTACAAGATCACAATAAAACATCTGGTGTTTTTTTTAGTTTATCAATTTTAAGTCCAATTAAATTAATTTCAATGTTTATGTGCCTAAGGGAGTATTAGCTCTGATCCTCTAAAACCATTATACACACACGCGCAGACACGCAACACATACACATATACCTAACATACATACACATACACACACACACACACACACACACACACACACACCACATATACATATACATATATACAGGGGCACTTGGGTGGCTCGGTCGGTTAAGTGTCTGCCTTCAGCTCAGATCATGACCTAAGGGTCCTAGGACTGAGTTCCACATCAGGCTCTCTGCTTGGCGGGGAGTCTGCTTCTCCCTCTAGTTCTCTCTGTGCTCTTTCTCCCTCTCTTGTTCTCTCTCAAATAAAACCTAAAATCTTTAAAAATATATATATTTATATACACCTATATACAGGTATATATTAACTAAACAAACTGTGGAATGAAAAAACTCTGAACTAAGGACTGACAAGGATTAATTCATATAGAATATAACCCAATTTCTTTTGATCTATGCTGGCAATTTGATTGCATGAATACCTCCTCTTCTCAACATGTTCATTTTTATAAGTTCTGTGCATCTATATATCATAATCTCTTGAGAAGCAGTATTTTGTAGTAGGAAGAGTATATGCTTTTGAGTCAGAATCAAGTTCAAATCCTTTCTCAGCTACTTAACTATCTATGTCATTAGACAAGTTTTGTAAGCCTCAGTTTTTCATCCTAAAAATATTTTAATTATACATTCATAAAATTGAGAATTAGGTTTACAAACAAGTCCACATTAGATGTTTTATAAACGTTAGCCCCTTACTCCTTTCTCTTTTTCAGAATGGCATCCCTCTGTCAGTCCATTAATTATCCTCAAAGTGTTGATGTATTTTCATATTGACAATCAGAAACAGGACATTACTTACAACATTTGTGCTGTCTACAGGCCCCCCCTTGGCATTTTGGCATTTCACAGATTCTTCTCAATACTTAAATAGTGAAACTGTAGTACCGTGGAAAAGACCCACATGGGGAGCTGTGAGACCCAAGACTAGTTCCATTAATGCCAGCAAGTAACTTGGGCTTTATCCCATTGGATTAGGATAATTTCTCACGAAAAATAGGGTGTTAGATGAGATAATTTCTAAGGCTTCTTCTGGGTCTTTGAAATTCTAATTCTAAATTTTGGGGAAGAATTATTTTAGGTCATTAGCAACTGGACCCTTGGACCTAGGAATATATCTTATTTGGGAAGGAAAGCTCAAGACAGAAAAGTAAGACAAAATAAGAAAAAGCAGGGGACTGCAAAAAGATCAACCCAGCTAAAAATACTTCAGCTTCTCCATATTCTTCCTGCTGTAACTGCCTTAGAATAAAAATGTCTTACGTATACAAACTTATGTAACAGGATTTCTTATCTTTTATAATATATGTGATCTCAGTATTAGCCCTTCTAGAATACTGTGTCACAAGTGATGGTTTTTCACACTCCTGGCAGAAACAATCGTGGTAAGTAGTTGCTCTTTCTCCTTTGTTGTCTTATCACTTCTCTGATCAATCTACAGACAGGCTTCCGGCTAGAGGGTTGGAACTAGAACTGTCAGCAACATAATTTAAGAATTATTAGTATTTTTGTTTTAAGCTCAACGTTGCACAAAGTGAGGTATAGCAGACACCTTCGGGGAATTTGCCTAGCTCACAATTTATCTTTCTGGGAAAGGTTACATTACTGACATTTCTACTCACTTCCATTTTCACATCTGTTTATTTATCAAGAAATAATACTCCCCCCCTCTAGGCCCACGTAGAAGCTCCAGTCTCTGGTGAAAGCATCAACTTATAGGGAAAGTTTGTTTTTATTTCAGTTCGGTACAAAAGGATTTCTTTGCACTACGACTAGCTGGCTCTTGCTTTCTTTTATCCACATCATCCTCAGTTTTTCATACAAAATCAGTAAATGATGCCAAGAAAAAGTAACATTTAACATCTCATATTTACTTCCCGTTAACCACTCATTCAGAAACCTAGGATTCTGGGGCGCCTGGGTGGCGCAGTCATTAAGCGTCTGCCTTTGGCTCAGGGCGTGATCCTGGCGTTGTGGGATCGAGCCCCACATCAGGCTTCTCCGCTATGAGCCTGCTTCTTCCTCTCCCACTCCCCCTGCTTGTGTTCCCTCTCTCGCTGGCTGTCTCTCTCTGTCAAATAAATAAATAAAATCTTAAAAAAAAAAAAAAAGAAAGAAAGAAACCTAGGATTCTGACTATGAGAGAGAGAGAACGAGACAGAAACTCTACTTTTCACATAAGAGTTATTTTATTTTCTACAGCCATTTTATTAATATGCCCTTACAAACTGATTTCTAAAGAAATGATTCTAATTTTCTAAACTATATATACAAAAGGTCTCCTTCAAAATAGTCACTCTCCTGTACTAATCAAAAGAATATCATATTCTTTTGTAAAAGACCCTATCAGTATAAGCATATAAATTTTCAAAGAATTCAACATTTCTGTTATTCATCACATGCGATCTTCTATTTCTATAATGTGATTTTTTTTCCAACAAAAAGAATCATGATTGCAACTATTAAAGAATTAGTAATAACCTAAGTAACTTAATGCCTAAGAAATGTAGAGCTGTGAAATTTAATCTCCATCTCATATGGGAGGGTATCCTTTGAATCTTCCTACTTGGAAAATTTACATTTAACAAATTAAGAATTTTAGTTAGAAACAGATTGCCATGAATGCCACAAAAAACTGATTTCATTTTAATGAAAGCTAATTTATGTAAGACTAAGATACATTAATACTTTAAAATATTTTACTTCAATATTTTAATATTGCATTAATATTTTAACCTTCATGCCCATTTTTCTCTTTCAGTCAAGTATCATGAGTTAGATTTACGTCTCAGTTGTCTGAGACACATAAAGAAAATGGTACTAGATTTACAGACTGACTTATAGTTATGAAAACCTTAAGGAAAAAACTTTACAATTCAAAACATCAAGAAAATGAGGAACAAAGGCAAAAGAATTACCTCTAATCGTTCTAATTAAATTCTTTAAAAAAAAAACAACTCTCACTAATCAGATTAGTAAACATTATAAATCGGAAAGGACTTTATATTATGAACAGAGAGAAAAAGTGAAATGAAACACAATACAACAGCTTAAACTTACTGGGTTGTCTGTGGAATCGTCAGCCAACTGCAAACCAAAATAGTCACGCTCAGTCAAATCAAGATGCTTGAAGACTATATCCAACAGAACTTGCCCCTGATCATGTTTCTAGAAGAGAAATAAAAGGAAATCAACACTGGTAGGCAATACACTTTCAGATGTTTGAGCTCCTGAACTTTTGTCCTCTTCTATTAAATTGGCAACTGTTTCCACAACGACTTGATTCAGGATAAAGAGTTTACGTGTTACACACTACTTAAAAATCAGTCTGACTTGGGAAGCCTGGCCCGCTCAGTTGGTAGAGTATGCAACTCCTGATCTCAGGGTCGTAAGTTTGAGCCTCACACTGGGTGTAGAGATTACTAAAAAATAAACTTTAAAACAAACAAACAAACAAAACCAGAGTCTAACTTTAGTTCAGATGGTTCAAAGGGTAATATAATAAATATGATGACATTGGGGTGCCTGCCTGGTTGGCTTAGTTGGTTAAGCATCTGATTCTTGATTTTGGCTCAGGTCATGATCTCTGAAGCCCCTCTTCAGACTCTGTGCTGGGTGTGGAGCCTGCTTCTTCTGCCCCTTTCCCCACCTCTCTCTCTCTCTCTCCCCCACTCTGTAAAATAATAATAATAAAAAAGATAAATAAATAAGATGACATTAAGGAAAACCTATGATTGAAATGCTTCTGCTTTCAGGCTAAAATCACGGTATTTTTGTAATTGTATATTGTTGCCACATTAACTCATGCATATATCTTTATCATTTGTCTTATTGTTTTTATTCTTCCATTTAAATTATGACTGGAAAGTGATGCATTCCTGGTATTAACTGTCTTTGTAGACTGTTAACAAGATGGTTGTAGCAATTTCAAAATTCATACCAATACATGACAATGTACAAAAGAACAACCTCCTTTGTAAGGTTACCTTACAAAGAACTTTCCTTCGTGTCTTATTGGCCAGACTGGGTCAAAAAGCTACTTGCAAAACTCATCAGTGGCAGAAAATATGTTCTTCAAAGAGTGCTTCACAATGGTGGCTGCCATTCGAATGACATGTAAATATTTTTTATATTGATGCAACTTACCTCCCCCACCCCTCTCCCATTCTCATTAAATTAGTCCAGGACGAAGATCAAGCATTAGTCTTTTAAAAAGCTACTAAGGTGGGGCGCCTGGGTGGCACAGCGGTTAAGCGTCTGCCTTCGGCTCAGGGCGTGATCCCGGCGTTCTGGGATCGAGTCCCACATCAGGCTCCTCTGCTATGAGCGAGCCTGCTTCTTCCTCTCCCACTCCCCCTGCTTGTGTTCCCTCTCTCGCTGGCTGTCTCTATCTCTGTCAAATAAATAAATAAAATCTTTAAAAAAAAAAAAATCATAAAAAAAAAAAAAAAAAAAAAGCTACTAAGGTGAGTCTAAGGTATTCTTCTAGAGACAAGATGGAATAGATGTACTTCTCCCTGTACCTCCAGCTAAGTGAAACAAAGAAACAAAACAAAACAAAACAAAACAAAAAAACAGATTAAAAACAAGAAAACTCTGAAAGGTGAAAACAAAGTGGCAGCCTGGCTAGGGGACTCCTTTTTTCTTTCCATTTTTTTTCATTGAGGTAAAATTCACATCATCTAAAACCAACCATTTTGTACAAATTAGTGGCATTTATTACACTGACAATATTGTGCGATCATCACTTCTATCTAGTTCCAAAACATTTTCATCACGCCAAAAAAAGTATCATACCCATTAAACAATACCCCCCCCCCAGCAACCACTAATGTGCTTCCTGTCTTTATTCATATATCTACTATGGACATTTCACATAAACAGAACCAAACATTTGTAACCTTTTGTGTCTGGCTTTTTTTTCATTTAGCATACCGTTTTCAAGGTTTATCCATGTTGTATCATGTATCCACCCTTAGTTTCCCTTTTGTAATGGTTAAATAATAGTCCATTATGTGGATATATCACAATTTGTCAGTTGATGGCATGGATTGTTTCCACTTTTCAGTACTGTGAATCATCTTACCAAGAACACTGCTTTCAATTCTTTTGGGTAAGTACAAAGAGGAATTGATGGATCATATGGAAATTATGTTTAGCTTTTTGAGGTACCACCAAACTCCTGTCTACAGCAGCTATAGCAATTTACATTCCCACCAGCAATGCATGAGGGTTCCAATTTCTCTAAAACCTTGCCAACATTTGTTATTTTCTATTCTTTTGATTAAAGCCATCCCAGTAGGTATGAAGTAGTACTTCAATGTGGTCTTCATTTGCACTTCCATAAAAACTGATGATATTGAGGATTTTTTTCATGTGCTTATTGGTCATTTGTACATCTTTGGAGAAATGTCTAATCAAGATCTTTGCTTATTTTATTTTATTTTTGGAGGGGAGGGGCAGAGGGAGAGAGAATCTTAAGCAGGCTCCATGCCTACTGCAGAGCCTGATGCACAGGGCTCGATATCATACTGCTGAGATCATGACCTGAACAGAAATCAAGATGCAGATGCTTAACCGACTGAGCCACCCAGGTGCCTTTCTGCCCTTTTAAAAAACTCAGCTGTTAATCATTTTGTTGTTGAGTTCTGTAAGTTCTTTTTATAATCGGGATGCAAATATTTTCTCCCATTTGTAGGTGTCTTGATCATATACTTGGATACACAAAAGTTTTAAATTTTTGTGAAGCCAAATTTATTCATTTATTTCTTTTGATGTCATTTCTATGAATTAATTGCCAAATCCAAGGTCATCTATCAAACAGAAAGGAGGAGGATGATTTGGGAAAGGAGTTAACTAGGAAAAGGAACAGTTAAGTCTTGAAATAGTAGATACCAATGATCAATTGCATGTAAAACTGACCAAAATTAAAAGCGCAAAAGGTTTTAAAACTCAACTACAGTGTGGATTACATGCATGGCCTTCAGTAAAGTCTCTGGATAACATACACAGAAAATAGAACAAAATAATTATACAAAGATTCTGGAAACCAAGCTACCATTAGAACCACAACCCACAAAAGCTGGCCAGGACCTGTATGCTACCAAGGTGACTTCCTGCAAAAAAGAAGATTGAATATGATTCAGTCTCACAAAATATTGCCCCAAAACGTCTAGAATACTACCTAAAAGCATTCTTCATACAAAGAACCAGAGAAATCTCAACTAGAGTGAGAAAAAGCAATCAACGGATGCCAACACTGACAGGACTCAGATGTTGGAATTATCTGACAAGGATTTTGAAGCAGCCATCCTAGGAACATTTCAAAGAGCCATTAATGAAAGCTGTTTAAAAAAAACAAAAAAAATTAATTAGAATATTTCTGCAAATAAATATAAGATGAAGGAACCAAAAGGAAATTAAATAACTGAAAAATATAATATAAAAATAAAAACTAACTTGATGTGCTCAATAGAATGAAGATGAGAAAGAAAAGAATCAATAAATTTCAAGACAGATGAACAGAAATTACCCAATCTAAACAACAAAAAGAAAACAGACTGAAAAAAAAAAAGAAAATAACCAGACCTTCAGAGACATAAGAGACAATGAAAAAAGATGTAACAGTCTTGTCCCTAGAGTCCCTAAAAGAGAAAAGAAAGAGTTTCAGGATAATCAAATATGTGAGGAAACACTAGCTGAAATTGTCACAAATTCAGCAAGAAGTAAAAACACAAATTCAAGAATCCAAGTGAATCCCAAAGAAAATGAAACCAGACAAATATACCCCAAGACACATCATAATCAAACTACTGAAAACAAAAGAAAAAGGATGGATGCCTGGGGGGCTCAATCAGTTGGGTGTCCGGCTCTTGGTTTCTGCTCTGGTTGTTATCTCAGGGTCCTGGGCCTGAGCCCTGCGTGGGGTTCTGTGCTCAGCAGAGTCTGCCTGTCCCTCTCCCTCTCCTCCTCTCTCCACTTGCATGCATGCTATCTCTCTCTCTCACTCTCAAATAAACACATAAATAAAATCTTTTAAAGAATAAAAAAAAAAAGAAAAAGGAAAAAATCGTGAAAGCAGCTACAAGAAGAATTAAACATTTACCTATAGGGAGTGACAATTCAAATTAGAATAGATAGTAGGAAGTTGTACATAGTATTTTCCACGTGCTAAAAGAACTATCAACACAGAATTCTCTATTAAGAGAAAATATGGTATAGGAATGAAGGTAAATAATAACATTCTCAGAAAAAGAAAAATTTAAGAGAATTTATCACGAATAGACCATCACTTAAGGAATACCTAAAAGAAGTTCTCCAGTCAGAAAGGAAACAATAACATGAAGAAACTTAGAAAAACAGAAAAGAAGAAAGAGCTACAGAGTGGGAGAAATTAGGAAAAATACAAAAACCTATGCTTCTCTGTAGGATTAATTTATATTTGACAGTTAAAAGTAAACATTTTAACTTTATTGACATGCTGCCCAATGTATGTAGAGAAAAAAATTAAGACAATTATAAAGTGGGGGCAAAGGTAAAGATCCCTAAAGGCAGGTAAGATTTCTATACTTCACTCAAGGTAGTAAAATGTTGTTACCAATATACAGTTGACTCTTGAACACAGGGATTAGGCATGCCAACTTCCACCCCCTGCCCCACAGTTGAAACCTGCATATAACTCTTGACTCCCCAAAAACTCAACTAGTAATAGCCTCCGGTGACTAGAAGCCTTACTGATAACAAAAAACAGTCAATTAACACACATTTTATATGTTGTATGTACTATATACAGAATTCTTACAATAAAGTAAGCTAGAGAAAAGAAGATACTAAGTTGTTAAGAAAATCATAAGGAAAAAAATACATTTATGGTCCTGTACTGCATTTATCTAAAAAATTCTACACACAAATTGACCCACGCAGTTCAAACCCATGTTGTTCAAACATCAACTATGCTACTTTAATTTGTATATATAAAACATAATAACAAGAGCAACCACCAAAAAGAGCTATGCAAAAACATACTCTCAAAAACACTATAATAAAAATGAGATTCTAAAAAATGTTCACATAATCTATTAGAAAGGGAAGAAAAAAAAAACAAATTAAAAAATAGACAGAAAGCAAGTAATAAAATAGCACACCAAAGCTCTAACATACAAATAATTACATGAAAATACATGGTCTAAATAGATGAATGAAAAGGCAGAGACTGACAGAACAGGAAAAAACCATGATCTAACTACCTACTATTTACAACAAACTTAAAACTTCAAATATAATAATATATGTAAATTGAAAGCAAAGGTATAGGAAAAGATATATCATGCTACCATCAATTTTAAAAAGTACACTTGAGAGCAAATAATTTTACCGGACAGAAAAAAGGACATTAGAAAATATTTATGCACAAAGAACATAGCTGGAAAGCAAATGAAATAAAAATAGAGTGGAAAGAAAATTAGAAAATAGAAAAAGCACAAATGTAACTGGCAATGTCAAATATCTAGCAATTGCTAGAATTATTAAATAGAAAATTAGCAAGAATGTAGAAGAATTCTACAATACATCAACTAACAGGATCCAAATGACATGTATAGGACACTCTCTAGTTAACATCAAAATACTCATTCTTTTCAATTGTCTATGGAACATTCATAAGACAGGCCATATCCTGGGTCATTAAATAAACCTTACCAAATTGAAAACTAAACTCAGTGCTCTATAATCATAATGAAATCAAGCAGAAAACAGTAACAGAAATTTAAGAAAAAATTAGAAAGGAAAACACTTGGAAATAAAAGAACACATTTTTCAATACTCCACAGGATAAAGAACACTCAAGAAAATAACAAAGAACAACAAACTGGAAAAAAGAAAATGACGTATCAATTTTTGACTGTGGGATATGGCTAAAGTAGTGGTGAAAAGATAATTTATGACCTAAATGTTTACATTAGAAAAAAAGAAAGGTCTCAAGTAAATAGCCTGAGCACCCTCCTAAAGAAAACTAGAAAAAGAGCAAAATAAACAGAAAGGAGGAGTAAAATACAGGTAAGAGCAGAAATCTATGTAGTGGCACCTGGGTGGCTCAGTCGGTTAAGTGTCTGCCTTCTGCTCAGGTCATAATCCCTGGGGGTCCTGGGATTGAGCCTCTAGTCAGTCTCCCTGCTAAGTGGAGAGTCTGCATATCACTCTCCCTCTGCCCTTCCCCCCTGCTTGTGGGCATGCCCTCTCCCCTCCTCCAATAAATAAATAATATCTTTAAAAAAAAAAAAAAAGGAAATCTATGAAAATCTGATTCTTTGAAAAGATTAATAAAATTGAGAAACTTCTAGCAAGACCAGTAGAGGAAAAAAAGAATACACAAATTACCAATTATAGAATTAAAAGTAAGGATGTCAAAGGATGTCACTACACACTCCAAAAACATTTACAAGGTTAGTAAATAGAGAAACATACCTATACACATACATCTGACAATTTGGATGAAATAAACTAATTCCTCAAAATGCAAAAACCTACTAAGCTAAAGGAAGACACTTAACCAACTGAGCGACCCAGGTGCCCTGCATAATTATTTTTTAATGATACTATACTTTAAAAAAAACTCTTAACAAACAAACAACACACACACACACACACACACACACACACACACACACACACACACACACCACCTCAAAACTGAAGTCTCCTGGGCCTAATGATTTAACTGGAGAATTCTAAGAAACATTTAAATAAGAATTAAGAACAATTCTACTCAGGGTGCCTGGGTGCTCAGTCAGTTGGGTGTCCCACTCTTGATTTCAGCTCAGGTCATGATCTCAGGGTCATGGGATTGAGCCCCGCATCTGGCTCCACACTCAGCGTAGAGTCTGCTTGTCTTTCTCCCTCCCCCTGTTTGCACTCTCTGTCTCTCTTTCCAATAAATAAATAAAAGTTTTTTAAAAATTATTTTAAAAAAGAACAATTCTACTCAACCCACCGCCAGAAAATCAACTTGCTCCATGAAACCAGTATACGCAAACATCAAAGCCAAAGTACAAAAAAAGAAAACTGTAAGCAAATATTCTTCATGAACATAAACACAAAATTCCTCAATAAAATATTAATAGATGGACTTAAGCAATCCTCAAAGGATTATACACAATGACTAAGTGAGGTTTTCCAGAGATGCAAGGCTGGTTCGATGCTCAAAACCAACCAGGTAATGATACCCTGAAAGCAGTTCCATTGACCTAGTACCCAGCAAAACAACTATTGCTAAGGAAAATAATTAAAAAACAAACAAAAACACACACAAACCCCAACAATGTAAACTCTCAGGGAATTGTAGTAAGAGGATAAAACAAATAAAACAGGATTTATTCAAAAAACTGTACTAAATCTTGGTAAGAATAGGAAGAGTCTGTGGCACTTGAGCCATGATCCACTTTTTCTCTCTTCCTCCCAGGCCAATACTATATAAGCTCCATTCCAGTGTGGCCAACAAGATGGGAATCCCTCTATTCTTAGATGCTAGTCAAGTGATACAGAATCTCCACAGAAGGGGCAGGCCACCAGCATTTCTCATGCATCTCAACTCTGTGTTAGAGATTTTTTTTTTTTTTAAAGATTTTATTTATTTATTCGACAGAGATAGAGACAGCCAGCGAGAGAGGGAACACAAGCAGGGGGAGTGGGAGAGGAAGAAGCAGGCTCATAACAGAGGAGCCTGATGTGGGGCTCGATCCCATAAAGCTGGGATCACGCCCTGAGCCGAAGGCAGACGCTTAACCGCTGTGCCACCCAGGCGCCCCTGTGTTAGAGATTTTTAAACAGAGGATGGTGTGGCCAAGAAGCTGGAGGCCTCCACACAGCCCTCACTCCTAGGGCAGAAACTAGACTCAATTGCAGAAAGTAAAAAATACTGAAGACATAAAGCAAATGTCTTTGCCTAGGGTCAGAAAAAGAGTAAGGAAACAGTTGAGGAAGAACCATGGCATGTACCAAAATCCCCAGTAGGTCGAACAATGACTGCCAAAGAAGGCAATAAAATATATTGGGTAATTGAATAAGTGAATGACAAATCGGCCTACACAAAAAAATTTAAGTTTATAGGGATTTTAAGTCCCTTTGCAAGCATTCCTGATTCCTCAGTTTTTCTGACTTCATAAGAGGACCAGTTAAACAAGGCATTTGAGAAAATCTCTAAAGCACAAGGGATAGTGCATCTGCACAGAAACTAACTCACTAGAAACAGTTGCTTTAAAGATGAAGAAATTGCTCCTAACAGAACTTCTCTAGGTTTACCACTAGAACTTTAAGTCAGTAACAACTGCCATGCGAAACTGAGATTCCTATTGGCAGACCAAGCACAAGGACAGATGTGTTAGACAAGTTTATAAGAAAATACCAAGCAGCAGCACTACAAAACCTATGGCAGAGAAAAATCCTTTGAAGGGTAGTACAGTAAAATGGAAATACTAAATAGGCCACATTCTTATTTGGCCAGTTAGTATGTAGCCAGTTCATCAACTCTAACCTATGGGAATAGACTAGTTCATCTGTGTATTGAGGGAGGAAAGGCCAAATTTAGGCTTCCTGCTTCAACCATAGTGGGTGTAATGGATCCACCAGACCCACCCACCTCCCCACACAGACATGTTGTGTATGTGTATCTTCATGGCAGAAAAAAAAAAAGGATTCCACACTTTAAAATGTCTGAAAACAACTAAATTAGATGATCTCTGAGGTCCCTTACTTCTAAAGATGCTCTCCTGAAGATGAAAAAAAGGGATGTTTTCACGTAAGAAAAAAGACAATTATGTAACAGGTAAGCAGGCTGGAACACTTAAGGACTGCCGGAAAGAGTTATTTTCATAATGTTTAGGTCAAACGCATACTGCTCTTAGAGGATGGACTTTGATTATACCTGGATGAAGCATACACAATGAAAAAGGATTTTCATTAGGAGCCTGAAGTGAGGAGAGATTCTTAAGAGACAACATAAACTTTAAGAGATAACATATAAACACACACTGATTTTGACAAGAAATGGAGGTAACTTATTGATGGACAATGTAAAATTTAGTAGGGGGCTTAAGGTTTCTTGTTTTTTTTTAACCTTTTTCTTTTCTTTTTTAAAGATTTTATTTATTTATCAGAGAGAGAGAGCATGCACACAAGCAGGGGGAGCAGCAGACAGAAGGAGGAGAGTCTCCCCACTGAGCAAGGAACCCGACGGGGGACTTAATCCCAGGACCCTGGGATCATGACCTGACCCAAAGGCAGATGCTTAACCAACAGAGCCACCCAGGTGTCTCAACAGCTTCTTTATTCTGCCCGGAATGAATTTATAAAACAAAAGGAGGGAAACAAATGTTATGGTACTCCATTTAAACTATGTCTTCTACAGCTAAAAAACTGCTTTTTTTTTCCTATACAGAAGTTAGAGAAAAGGTTTTGCATAAAGAGGAAGGAACCTCAAGAAGTAAATATTATGGGGGTGCCTGGGTGACTCAGTTATTAAGTGTCTGCCTTCGGCTCAGGTCACGATCCCGGTGTCCTGGGATCGAGCCCCACATCTGGCTCCCTGCCCGGCGGGGAGCCTGCTTCTCCCTCTCCAACGCCCCCCCCCCCGCTTGTGTTCCCTCTCTCACTGTCTCTCGCTGTCAAATAAATAAATAAAATCTTTAAAAAAAAGTAGTAAATATTATGGCTAGCAAAATGAGTAATAATTAACAACAGAGACAGACAACACCTTCTGAATACTTGCTATGTCAGACACTATTGTGAGTGAACATGTATTGATTCATTTAATTATCATAAAAATCCTATGAGGTAGGTCCTATTAAGACTCTTAAAAGATAAGGAAACTGAGATACAGAAAATAAACACATACTTCTAAAGATCACACAGGTAGTAGCAGAACTTACATTCTACCAAGATTATCTGGCCCAAGAGCCTATGCTTACAGCCACCACAAATTATTTTGTCATTATCAACAACGGAAGACTACTTATACTTAGTTTTCCTTAACTGAAAGGAAAATTTTTTAAGCTGAAAATACACAACTGCTTTGTACAACCCATTTAAAACTACCAACTTTCCTTTCCAGCAATATGGCAGAGCAGATAATCTAAGAACTTTCTGCAACAAAATCCCTAGAGATGCTGGATAAAATGTAATAAACATTCTTTTAATTGTATATCTGGGCTGAAAAGAAGTCTACAGCATGGAGAAAGGAGGAAACAGAAAACTTAAAACCTGTGCTAGAACTGTCATGGAAAGAATTGTTAAAGAATGAGGAGTTGTGGCGGCTGGTAGCCTCAGTCAGTTGAGCACCCAGCTCTTCAGTTCGACTTGGGTTGTGATTTTGGGGTTGTGGGATTTAGCCCCAGGTCGGGCTCCTCAATCAGCAGGGAGGAAGATTCACTGTTTGGAGTGATGAAAAAGTTTTGGAAACAGACAGTGGTAATGGCTGCAAAACAGTGTGACTGTAATCAATGTAAATGAATTGTACTCAAAAATGTAACTCAAAAATGGTTAAAGTGGTACTCAAATGTACTCAAATGTACTCAAAAATGGTTAAAGTGGTAAATTTTGTTACATATATTAAAATATTCAAAAATTAATATTGCAATATACCAAAAACCACTGAAGTGTACAATAAAAAGGATGAACTATACACTTTAAATGTGAAAATATATCTCAATAAAGCTCTTAAAGCATACACAGTACATAGTTGACAGGTCCTACAAAGAGGAATTGACAAATACTTCCCACGCAGGAGATTTTTAGCAAAAGTCAACAAACTGGCAAACCATATAAAGAGTGAGATTAAAAACTGGAAATGTAAGTGATCAATAATTATATGGGAAACACCACCACCAAAGCACAATAAAGTTGCAGATAGTGGACATTCTTGTCTTGTTTCCAGTGTTAGGGGAAAACTTCCAGTAGTTCATTTTTAGGTATGATGTATGCCTTAGGTATCTGTAAATATCTTTTAGCAGTTTACGGAAATTCTTTCCTATTCCTAGTACACTAAGTTTTTGTTTTTTAATACGTTGGGGAATTGATCATATGGATTTTTTCCTTTATACTTTACATTCTTGAAATTAACCTAAATTGGCATAAACATTTAAGAGTATTTTTGTATATGCATATATTAGTTTTAATTTATTAATAATTTAGGTGGAAAATTGCAAATTTTGTTCATATTAGTCTATAATACTCCTTTATTATATAATGTAGCTGTTAATATCAAAGTTACACCAGTTTTGCAAAATGAGTTGTGAACTGTTCCTTCTCTTTTTATTCATTGGAAGAGTGAGATTGGTGTTATTTTTTTAAATGCTGAAAAAATTAATTAGCAGAAGGTAAAACCACAATATTACAACTCAAGCATCAAAATGGCTGAAATGTAAAAATACCAAGTGTTGTGATGTAATGAGCACTGGGTGTTATATAAGATTGATGAATCACTGAACTCTACCACTGGAGCCTGTAATACACTATATGTTAATTAATTGAATTTAAATTTAAAACATTGTAAAAAAATAAAAATACCAAGTATTGGTGAGGATGTAGAAATAAACTGCTGGAGGAAGTTTGACCCAGCCTTTCCACTCTTAGATATTTGCTCAACAGAAGTATGTATATATATTCATGAATATATACATGTATAAGAATTGTTCAGAGCTACAGTATTCATAGGAGCCCCACAGGTAAACACACCAAGGGTCCACAAACAATGGATCGGATCACTTTTGGTATACTTGTACAGTGATATCTCACTATCTATTGCTTTAGGGCGAACACACCGAAATATTGTTTCAAGAAGTATTAGTATCGGGGCGCCTGGGTGGCACCGCGGTTGAGCGTCTGCCTTCGGCTCAGGGCGTGGTCCCGGCGTTATGGGATCGAGCCCCACATCAGGCTCCTCCGCTATGAGCCTGCTTCTTCCTCTCCCACTCCCCCTGCTTGTGTTCCCTCTCTCGCTGGCTGTCTCTCTGTCAAATAAATAAATAAAATCTATAAAAAAAAAAAAAAGAAGTATTAGTATCTCTCATGCTTCTGTGGGGTGATGGGCCCAGCTTTGGTTCTTACTTGTGGTTGCAGTTAGATGGCAGCTAATAAATTCATCTGAAGTTTGACAGTACCATAATGTACAAGATGGTTCATTCACATTGTTGGCAACTGGTACTGACTGTTGGCTAAAATATCACCTGGGGCTATTAACTAGAGAGCCTACATATATGGCCTCTCCATATGGTATAGACTTCTCACAGCATGACAGCTGGATTTTGAGACTGTTCCAAGAGTGTGAGTTCTAAGTGACCCAACTAGAAGGGGGAAGGCTTCATGTTACTGGTAGTCACAAAGAGTCTCTTTGCTGCCATGGACAAAAGTGAATCACAAAGGCCAGGCAAAATTCAGGGGTGAGGAATTCTGCAATAGCATGAATACTAAGAGGAACAGTTCTTTGGGGGGACATTTTTGGGGACTGGTTACCAGAAATGGAATATTATACAGAAAGGGGGGGGATATTTAGGTTGAACCATATATGAAACTGCCGACACTGACTTACAAAAACAGCAATTTCAAATGATTTATTCTAATAACAGTAAAAACAAAACTAATCTATGTCAGTCTGGTGACTGCTTTGGACAAGGAGTGAAAAGTAACAAGGAAGTACAAGGGATACTTCTAACATATTGGTAATATTCTATATCTTGATCCAATGGTGGTTTCACAGATTTCACTTTGTAATTCTTATCAATCTTACATTTAAGATTTTTTTTTAAGTAGGCTCCATGCCCAACGTGGGGCTTTGAACTCACAACCCCAAGATCAAGAGTTGCATGCTCTACTGACTGAGCCAGCTAGGCGTCCCAAAGATTTGATTTTTATTGTATGTATGTTATATTTCAAATAAAAAGTTACTTCTGCTCCTCATGACTACCAAGACCCTCAATGAAACACCAATTCATACTCGTTTAAACTGGGAAAATTTTCTGTTTTACCAAGGAAAATTAGCAAGTGAGTGGCCCAGTGGGGACTCTAATGTATTTTGTTTTCTTTTAAAGATTTTTTATTTATTTGTCAGAGAGAGAGAGAAAGAGAGAGAGAGAGCACATGCGCTCAAGCTGCGGGAGCAGCAGGCAGAGGGAGAAGCAGGCTCCCCGCTGAGCCCGATGCAGAACTTGATCCCAGGACCCTAGGATCATGACCTGAGCCAAAGGCAGACGTTTAACTGACTGAGCCACCCAGGTATCCCATCTAATGTGTTTCTTACTGATGCACACAAAACTTGCAAATTTTATCCTTTGCATAGTAGAAACCCCCTATTTCAAAATTAGTCCCTAAAACATCTTACTTTCCTTCTTTGCTTTCCTTTAAAGGTGAACTAAAACAGATTTTTTTCGCAGGGAGATGAGAAATCTGTGCACTGATCTGTCTTAATTCAGTCATTCTCATTTATCCAATGTTATTAATATGCAAATGCACAATGCAAACTACCAACTTAAGAAGAAATGTTTGTGTATGGGGGTGTGCTAAGGGGCAAAACAAAATCTCTTGACTCTTAACTTTCAAAAGTAAGAACACCCAACTGATGAAAAACTGCAACTAAAAGAAAGTTCTTTCAAAAATGAATGTATAAATCAAAAAAATTTCATTTACACTAACTTTAGAGCAGTTTCTCAACCAACCTGGCACTGGTGACATTTTATGTCAGATAATTCCTGGGGCAGGGGTCTGTCCTATGTATTATGGAATGTTTAGCTGCATTCCTGGTTTCTACCCACTAGATGCCAGTAATTCCTATCCAACTGTGACAACCAGAATGTTTTGACATTGCCAAATGTCCCTTGGGGGAGGGAGCAGGTACAAAATCAGCCCCATTTGAAAATTATCACCATAGATGTACAAGGGCTCAAAACCTCTTGCTAAAGACAACACCTGTACGACTATAGATTAGTTTCTCATTCACTTTTAGAAAAATACTAAACAGAAAACCTATTCTGTAAGTGAGAACATTAAATATAATACAGCTGGGATCTAACATAGATTTTGATTATGTCCCACTTAGTATATGCAATGAACAAATAGGAAAATGTGCTCTATAAATAATGGCTAATTATAGAATGTTAATGAGGTCAAGGCAGTCTTCAATCCCTCCTTTTTCTATAAGGACAGAGACCAGAGACTACATACAACCAAATCATCATGTGTGCTCTTGTAAAATATAGATTTCCGAGCCCCAAAACAGACCTAGGAAATTGAGGTGTGGAAATAGCAATCTGAACTTCTAATAAGCCTTCCCTAAGAGCCCACCATTAAATTCCTATGCATACAAAAATATAAGAAAAACAGCACCATGGGGCGCCTGGGTGGCACAGCGGTTAAGCGTCTGCCTTCAGCTCAGGGCGTGATCCCGGCGTGATGGGATCGAGCCCCACATCAGGCTCTTCTGCTAGGAGCCTGCTTCTTCCTCTCCCACTCCCCCTGCTTGTGTTCCCTCTCTCGCTGGCTGTCTCTATCTCTGTCAAATAAATAAATAAAATCTTTAAAAAAAAAAAAAAGAAAAGAAAAACAGCACCATGGACTACTTATCTCTCATCTTTTGTGACCACAACTTTTAACATATTTTTAATCTGTGTCACTGATCAGAAGAAGATACAGAGAAGGAACAGACCAGTCAACTGATAGCAGATGGTGAGGAAGATAAAAGCATCAGTTTGAAGAGTCAGAGGGCCAGGATTTTGGTCTCCATCTACCACTTACTTGGCCTTGTAGCTATGAGCAAAGCACAAACTCCCTGGGTTTGAATTCTCTGTGAAAAAGAGATAATTGTCATACTACATTGTTATTGACAAAAAGAACCAAAAACAGATGTGAAAGGTCTAAGGAAATAATACAGCATGATTATGAAAGTTTACTATTATCTGACAGATATTTAGTACTAAGCTACATCTAAGAACAGAGCCATATTCAGTAAAATTATCCAATAAAATATTAATTTGGATATATAAAAAAAGCTGTTTCTAAAGAAACATATCCTAAATATTATTCAAACAATAGAAAATAAAAGCATATCCATGAGGTATCTAGGTTAAACAAGAGAACATACAGAGAAGCAGGAAAATTTGTACAGATGAGAAGCTGAGAGTCAGGCAAGTGTCACTTTATAGAAACAAGTATGAAAGTAGGAAAGATCTTATACAACTACCAAAGAAAAACTTGCTCTAGTTTTTAGCTAAGAAAAGATTTATATTCAATTTCTGGTGCAGACCAACATAAAATAAGCACACTAGAAGCTACTTTTCTCATTGATTACAACTAAAGACTCAAGATAAAAATATATAAAGCAATTATATGAGTAATCCAAAAAGTAAATTACAGCACGCAGAGTGGAGAGGCAAAAATCACAATCTGAGGTACGGTGAACTTTCCAGGTTTTCTTTTGTTCTCCTTTCCTTAATTTTCTTTACTTAAACCTTTGACTCAAAGATGGGTTGAATTAGGGAACTACACAGTAGGCATGGGCAGCAAAACAGACAAGGGAAGCCCAATTTTCTGGTAAGAGAACCAGAGAAGGAGCCCTATGAACTGAATGAAGTGTTGGGGGAGGGCACATTTCTCCTCTCTACTAGCTTTGCCCCAGGGACAGCCCGTCATGTAATGACATGGCCATGGTGCTGATACTGTGGGGACTAAAACTCCGAAGAGAACACCCATCTCTGCATAGAAGAACCAGAAAAAAGGGTTTTTTGAAGAGTAGGGGAGTAATCTCTGCTTGTTTTTTATACTTCACTTTTCTCTCACCACTACACTCTATGGCAATCCTACAGGACTGCCCAACACAGAAGGACTGCACTACATAGAAAAGAATCTCATCCTTCTGACTAATTATGAAAAGTGGCCACCAGAAGCCAGAAAATGTGCAGAAAAGCCTGCAAAATATAGGAGAATATAAATCCACATAAGTCTTGGGCTCGTGCCAAAGCTGTGCGTGCGCTGAATACACCCAAAGAACCACAGCAGTGACTGAGAACTAAGCTATAGCGTCAGCCTCAAAGTAGCCCTCCAATGCCGCATGCAACGTCAGACCCAAAGATCACAGCAAAGGATTTAGAACTGAATTCATGTTGGAACCACTACCCCCAAAAATGAGAAGAATTTGAGTACTGGGTTAATCTCCCACTAAAATAACAACAAAATTACTATTATATAATGGATTTTAACAGGACACAGAGTCTCATAAGATTCCAAAATGTCCAGGATACAGTAAAAAATTACTTGGTACACTAAGAACCAGAAAACTCTAAACAACTTTCAAGATAAAAGATAGTCAATTAATGAATACTTTGAGATGATTCAGATATTGGAATTATCAGGCAAAGACTTTAAACATACATAGTACAACCATCCTTCATGAGTAAGGAAAGTGAACATTCTTAAAATGAAAGAATATCCTCTAGAAATTCAAGAAAAAATATATACATACACACATACACATACATATATATATATATATATATATATAACTGGAAAGTCAATCTGAAGGTTATAAGTAACATACCTAATTTGAAAGAAAAAGTTTTTTATAAAAAAATGAACAGACTCAGGACAAAACTTAAAATTCACATTACCAGGGTTCCTGAAGATGACGAGAAAAATATTTGAAAAAGTAACAACTGAAAAGTATCCTAATTTGTTCAAAGAAATGGATTTAAAGATTAGAAAATCTCAATTAAATAAAACCAAGGCCAGACCCATCAAAATCAAACTGCTAAAAGTTAAACTCAATTTTTTTTAAATTTTAAAGGAGGGCATATTTTAAAAATATTCGTTTCATATAGGGGAATAGTAATTTGTATGACTGCAGAGTTTGGCTCAAAAACTATGGAAGTGGGGGGGCGCCTGGGTGGCGCAGTCCTTAAGCGTCTGCCTTCGGCTCAGGGCGTGATCCCAGCGTTCTGGGATCGAGCCCCACATCAGGCTCATCCACTAGGAGCCTGCTTCTTCCTCTCCCACTGCCCCTGCTTGTGTTCCCTCTCTCGCTGGCTGTCTCTCTCTGTCAAATAAATAAATAAAATCTTTAAAAAAAAAAAAAAACTATGGAAGTGGGGCACCTGGATGGCTCAGTTGGTTAAACGTCTGCCTTAGGCTCAGGGCATGATCCTGGGGTCCTAGGATCAAGCCCCACTCAGACTCTCTGCTCAGAGGCGAGCCTGCTTCTCCTTCTTCCTCTGCCACTTCCCCGCTCGTGCTCTCCTCTCTGTGAAATAAATAAGATCTTAAAAAACAAAACAAAACAAAACTATGGAAGTCACAAAACAGCTGAACTACATATTGAAAGTACTGAGAAAAAAGAGCTATCAACCTAGATATCTATATCCACTGAAAATATCCTTCGAGTATAAGACAACTCAAAACATAGTCACACAAAGGAAAATTAAGAGAACTTAAGAAATTCTTCACCAACTGAAATGAAACCACAGGGAAATCTGAAACTTCAAGCAAAAGGAATGGTAAATATCTGGGTAAATATAGGGGTGCCTGGGTGGCTCAGTCATAAGCATATGCCTTCGGCTCAGGGGGTGATCCCAGGGTCCTGGGATTGAGCCCACATCGGGCTCCCTGCTCTCCTGGGAGCCTGCTTCTTCCTCTCCCACTCCCCCTGTTTGTGTTCCCTCTCTCACTGGCTGTCTCTCTCTCTCTGTCAAATAAATAAATAAAATCTTAAAAAAAAAAAATCTGGGTAAATATAAAAAACTATTTCCTCCTACTAAATTATGGGGCACCTGGATGGCTCAGTCGGTTAAGCATCTGCCTTCGGCTCAAGTCGTGATCATGGAGGTCTGGGATCAAGCCCGTCATTGGGCTCCCTGCTCAGCAGAAGTCTCCTTCTCCCTCTCCCTCTGCCACTCCCCCTGCTTGTGCTCTCCCTCTTTCTCTCTCTCAAATTAAAAATAAAATAAAATAAATTATGTAAAATATACATTAGTTGAAAGTAAAACTTAAGCATGTTTGGGGAGATTTCATTCTATGTAAAATTAATATATATGACAACCATAACCAAAAACGAGGGAGGGAATAGGGAACTGTATGCATGGAACTATACAGTTTTACTTGAAGTGGTAAAACGTGAAATCTAAGTACACTGCAAAAAGTAGGTATATATATTATAATCCATACAGCAGCCTTGAAAAAACAAATGAAAAAAAAAGATACACCAAAACGGAACACTAAAAATATTCAAATAATCCAAAGACAGCAAGAAAGGAAGAAGAAACAAAAAACAGAAGGAACAAACAAAACTTAAAAATGGAAGGACTAAATTAAATCAATTCAATAATTTCATTACATTTAAATTGAAAGACATTGTCAGATTATATTTTTAAAGAAGACCTAATTATACACTGCCTACTAGATTTCCACTTTAATATAAAAATGTACACACATTAATATAATAATAAAAAATGAAAAGAGATACAGGATACAAACAGTACTCAAATGGAAAATGAAATACACTACCTGACAGAGTAGATGTCAGAATGAAGAAAATGAGCAGGGATAAAGACGGACATTACATAAAAATAAAAGAGTCAACTCAGCAAGAAGAAATAACAATCATAAATGGGTAATACGATAACAGAGGTAATACAAATACATGAGGTGAAACTAACATAACTGATACACAAATGTTCAATTATACATTTATAGTTGAAGACTTTAACATTCCTCCTTGAAAAACTGATAGAGCAAAGCAAAGAGAGAAATCAGCAAGGATGTAAACACTATGAATCAATTATCTAATTGACATTTATAGGCCTCTCCATGCAAAAAGAGCAAGATGTACATTTTTTTCAAGGGCTATACCATTCACCAAAAAAAATGCCATAAAACTTACCAATTTAAAATAAACCTTACAAAAGCAAACCTTAGCAAATTTAAAATAACTGAAATCATACCAAGCACATTCACTAGACATAATGGAATTAAAATAGAAATTAAAAAGAGAGAGGGGATTGAAAAATCCTCTGAAAAAATCCTCAAATATCTGTAATTCAACATACATGTAAATAACCCATAGGACAAAGAAGTATCAATACAAATTTAAAAATATTTGGAACTGAATGAATATGAAAAGACAACATATGATACTTTGTAGGATGTACAGCTAGATCAGTGCCTGGAGAGATAGTTATAGCATTAAATGCTTATATTAGAAAACAAAATATTTCAAAATAATAATCTACATGCTTGTTCCTTGAAAAATTAAGAGCGTAAATAAAACCAACGTGAAAGAAGGAAGAAAATATTAGAAATCAATGAAATTTAAGAGATAAACAACTGACCGAATTCAATGTAACCCTGAACTAGTTAATTTTTAAAAATCAATAAATTTGATAAACTTTTAGCCAGAGTGAAAGAGGAAGAGAACACCCAAATTACCAATATCAGAAATAAAAGATAGGCAATCAATACAGCTCCTACAGAGAATAAAGAAACAAAACAATTTTATGCCATAAAGTTGACAACTTAAATGAAATGAACCAATTTCTTTCTTTTTTTTTTTTTTAAGATTGTATTTATTTATTTGACAGAGAAAGAGACAGCCAGTGAGAGAGGGAACACAAGCAGGGGGAGTGGGAGAGGAAGAAGCAGGCTCCCAGCAGAGGAGCCTGATGTGGGGCTTGATCCCAGGACTCCGGGATCATGCCCTGAGCCGAAGGCAGACGCTTAACGACTGAGCCACCCAGGCACCCCCAATTTCTAAAAAGACACAAACTGTTAAAACTCAACAAGAAAAAACTATATAATTTGAACAGTCCTAAATCTATTAAAATGTACTTTAATTTATAGTTTAAAACATTTCAACACGGAAAACTACCAGGAAAAGATGATTTCAGTGACAAATTACACCAAACATTTAAGAAAGAAATAACAATTCTACACCATCTTTTCCAGAAAGAGAAGAGGAAGAAACATTTTCCAATTCATTTTGTGAGACTAGCATTAACCTGATACCAAAAACACATACAAAAAATACATCAAAACGTAACTACAATGTAGGAATACATACCAACATCTCCCTCAGCACAGACATAAAAATTCTCAACAACATATTAGCAAACCAAATCCAGCAATATGTAAAAAAAATCATGCACCATAACCAAGTAGTGTTTAGATCATGAATTTAAGGTTGATTCAACAATCAAAATTCATCACTGAAACTCGCCATGTTAACAAACTAAAGAAAAACCAATGATCACAAAGAAGAAAACATTTGACAAAACTCAATATCCAGTCATGATATACACTTTTGGTAAGCTAGGCATAGACAAGAAATTCCTTAAGCTGATAAAGAGCACCTATAAAGTAACTATAGCCATCAACATACTTATTGGTAAAAGACTAAATGCTCTACTTCTAAATCAGAAAAATGACAAAAATTTCCACTCTTACCACTCCTATTCATTTATTACAGTCACTGCAGTAAGGTAAGAAAATTAAATAAAAGGCATACAGATTGAAAAGACAATTTTAATTCACACATGTAAAAAATTTCATGCCATCTACAAAAAATATCTCTTAGAACTAACAAAGGAGTTCAGTTGCAGGTTATGAGCTAAATATACAGCATCAATTCTAGATCTATATACTAGCAATGAATTAGAAATCTTAATTTAAGAAAAGATTACAATATAGGACAGCACAAAAAAATTAATCACTTAGGTATAAGTCTAACAGAGTTTCTGTTTGGGATGATAAAAAAGTTCTGGAAATGGATAGTGGTGATGGTTATACAACAGTATGAATATATTTAATATACTAAATTGTACCCTTAAAAATGTTAAATTAGTAAACTTCATGTTATCTATTTTTATCACAGTAAAGAAATCTTTTTTTTTTAAATGACTTTATTTATTTGAGAGAGAGAGAGAGAGCGAGAGAGAGCACAAGCTGGGGGAGATGGAGAAGTAGGCTCCTAGCTGAGCAGGAAGCCAGACTCAGAGCACAATCCCAGGACCAGGGGGATCATGACCTGAGCCAAAGACAGACATTTAACCAACTGAGCCATCCAGGCACCCCACACCAAGGAAATCTTTAAAAAGATTTTTTTAAATGGGCAAAAGTTTTAAACAGAATTTAGAATGGACCCAAAATGTTATGTAGTAGGTGATGAGGACACTAATCAAGGAGAAACAATATGATTAGATGGGGAGATGACAATTAACTGTTGAATACGCTGAATGTAAAATAATATTCTGGTTATGTACTGATGACTAACAAATCACATCAAAACAGTGGGTTAAAACAATAACAATAATTTATTTTATTAAGGATTCTGGGATTTCACTGGGCTCAGCTAGGTAGCTCCCACTCAATAGTGAATCTCATGTGGCTACGGTAACATGAAAGTTGAAACTCGTGTCATCTCAGAGCCTCTTCACTCACATGGCTAAAGTCTTGCCTTGGAAGACAAACCGGAATTCCCTAGGCATCTATGTGTTCTCTCCATGTGGTCTCTTCACAGCATCTCCACAAGGTGGTTCAGGATAACTGGACTTCTTACATGGTATCTGAAAGCTCTCCTAGAATGAACGTACTATAAAACACCAGCAGAAGCTGAATGGTCTTTTCTAACCTCAACTGAGAAGTCCTACAACACTTTTTCAAACAGTTTCTATGGTGCAGTGGGTCACTAAGGCCCAGCAAGTTTCAACTGGAGGGAATTATCGACCCCTTCTTATGGTGGGAGAAATTTCAAGGATTTTCTGAACATGGTTTTAAAACATCATGAATACCTCTAGAATCTTTAGCAGACACAGTTTGAATTGAGAAAAGGTATTAGGACTGGAGATAATAAGTATCAGAGTCTTCTGAAACCAGGAAAGAATGAGACACAAAAAACAATACTAAATCCTAAAGGAACATCAATATGAACAAAACTGATTAAGATACAGAATGTGATCAGAGATACGAGAGCTTTCCTTAAAAGAAGAAGGTAACAGTTCTAACTGTTAGAAGTCAAACACAGTAAAAGCCTCAAGAAGCTAGTTAATTTCTCAACTAGATGATAAGCTGTGAGGAAGCAGTTTAAGTAGAAGAATGAGGGCTGAGGCAAGGCTGTGGTATCTATTTTTTATTTTTCAACCTTTATTAAACTATAATTGACAAATAAAATTGTATATATTTAAGGAGTACAATGAGATGCTTTGATATACATACACATTATGGAATGATCAGACTGCAATATTAGATGCTTGATGACAAAGTAAGATGACTCGTTACGGTCTGCCAAAAAGCACATAAAACAGAAATGGGAAGGGGAGGTAAAATGAAAAAATAAACACTTGATTTGAATGCAAATTCAAGGACGTAATTTCAAATTTCATTGTAAACAATCATCCATTTTTCTTATTCTTATTAAGGGAAAAGAATTAGCAACTTACACTGCTTACTATGTTAAGGCAAATTAGTAACCTTCCAAAACAAAGAACATCAGATCCAGATGGGTTCACTGGTGAATTATACCAAACACGTAAGAAAAAATTATATCAATTTTCTACAATTCCTTTCAGAGGGTAGAAGCAGAAGGAATACTTCCAAACTCACTCTATGAAGCCAGCATTACATCTCCATCAGAGCTCTGCATGACCAGGCACGTTGTCAGTGAGCAGTAATTTTGAAAGACATCTTTTTCTCTGAGCAGGTCTCAATAATGGGCTTAAAATGTTCACTAAACCATGTTGTAAACAAGTGTGCTATAATCCAGGCTTTGTTTTTCCATTTATGGATCACAGGCAGCGTAGATTTAGCATAGTTCTTAAGGGCCTGAGGATTTTTTGAATGACCAATGAGCACTGGCTTCAACTTAAAGTCATGAGCTGCATTAGCCCCTAATAAGAGACTCAGCCTGTCCATTGAAACTTTGAAGCCAGGCACCGACTTCTCTCAAGCTGTAAAAGTCCTAGATGGCATCTTCTTCCAAAAGAAGGCTGTTTTGTCTACCTTGAAAATTTGTTGTTTAGTGTAGCTATATTTTCATTGAGTAGCTAGATCTTCTGGAACAACTGGCTGCAGCTTCTATATCAGCAATGGCTGCTTCACCTTACACCTTTACATCATGGAAATAGCCTCCTTCCTTAAATCTCATGAAACTACCTCTAAGCTTCAAACTCTTCTTCCACAGCTTCCTCATCTCTCTGAGCCTTCACAGAATTGAAAAGAGTTCAGGCTTTGCTCCGGATTAGGCTTTGGTTTAAGGGAATGTTGAGCCCGGTTTGATCTTCAACTTTCTCCTTATCAGCAATAAGGGTATTTCACTTTCTTATCATTTGTGTGTTTACTAGAGTAGCACTTTTACTTTCCTTTACGAATTTTCCTTTGCATTCACAACCTGACTAACTGGTGCAGAAGACCCAGCTTTCAGCCTTCCTCAGCTTATTACATACCTTCCTCACTAAGCTTAATCAGTTCCAACTTCTGATTTAAAGTGAGAAACATGGGCGCATGGGTTGGTTTAAGCGTCCAATCTGGATTTCTGCTCAGGTCATGATCTCAGGGTCATGAGATCGAGCCCCATTCCCTTTCCCTGTGCCCCTCCCTCCACTCCCACACACACACATGCACAGTCTCTCTCTAAAAAAAATAAATGAATAACATGAGAAACATGCAACTCTCCCTTTCACTTGAACATGCAGAGGCCATGGTAGGGTAATTAACTGTCCTAACTTCAGTATTCCTACATTTCAGGCAATAGTGAGGCCCAAGGAGAGGGAGAAAGAAAAAAGGTAACAACTGGTCAGTGGAACAGTTAGAACACACACATTCAATGAATTAAGTTCACCATCTTACATAGGTGTAGTTCATGGCACCCCAAAACAATTACAATAGTGACATCAAAGATCACCATAACAAACATAATAATAATGAAAAGGTTTGAAATATTTCAAGAATTACCAAATGTGACACAAAGTCAGCAAATGCTGTCGGAAATATGGGGCCAACAGACTTGCTCAACTAAGAGTTGCAACAAACCTTCAATTTGTAAAAAAAATAGTATCAGCAAAGAGCAACAAATCAAAGTGCGATAAAATGAGGTATGCCTATAATTTGAAAACACAGATAAAAAAGCTACAGGAAGAAAACTAAGCATATTTTTAAAAAGAGGCAATGAATTATTCTAAGAAAAACAAAATACAATAAAAATATACTTGGCTTGGCTTTCCAGTAAATTAACCTGAATAATCATAAAGATGTAAAAAATGACACGAATTAAGGCAAAAATTGCTAATTGCCCACATCATACCCATTTTCTCTCATTTCTTTAAAATAAAATTCCAATATTGTTTGGGGTAGCAACAATATCTAAAACACCCAGCACGGGGGTGCCTGGCTGGCTTAGTCAGAAGAGCATGTGACTCTCAATCTCAGGGTCGTGAGTTCAAGCCCTTGAAAAAAATAAATAAAGTAAAATACCCTGCCCTTGCAGCTCCAATGAGGGCATGTGACTAAATTTTGGCCATTAAGATGTAACTAGAAGCTACAGGATAGAATTTATAAGCAGCCCTCCTTAAGATTGGGGAAGAAAACTGGGATGTGCCCTTTCTGCTTCTCCATTTTCCCCTACTATAAGCAGAAAGAATTAGGGGTTCCTGGAAAAATAAAGAGAAACAAACTTTCTTGACATAAGAAAAGTCATTTTAGGCTCCCAGCCATCTTGTGAAAAGATTTAAGAGCAAAGAGCCACTATCAGGACAGGATATAACCTAATCATATCAGGGGAAATAAATCAATGGTAAAATTCCCAGTGCCACTTCAAAAGTTAAGATTGACCTGATACACATCCTTGAGTTATCTTTGCAGGATCTAAACCTCTCTGAGCATTCAGACATGGACCAACTGGAGCCAGAGAACTGATGATTGCTGGCCCTCATGACTTTGACCTGGACTCAGACCCTCGGATGACTTCTTCCCCTCTTCCATACTGTACTCCCTATTGTGCAAGCCTCTTCAGGAATATGTGCACACCCTTAGCTTAAAACTCCTCAATTTTGTTGTTCAGGAAAAACTGCTTTGGGAATGTCCCCCAGTGTTCTCCTCCACTTATTTCAAGTAAAACCCTTTCTTTTCCTATTCTTTGGCTTAATTATGTCTTTTAGTTTAATAATCACCAAGAGGCAAACCCAGTGTTGGGTAACACTGCCACCTACCTAAAAAGCTGACAGCGTGTTCGAGCTCTAAAAGCTCTCTTGGATCATTAAGTGATCTTAGGTACACAGCCATGCTCTCGGGGAAGCAAAGGACAAACAGGGAGCCTGACTCCTTGGTAACTATGAAGTTACTATCCCATTCCTGGACCGTCAATCTCCAGGATTCTTTTATGTGAAAGAAAAATGAACTTTTAGCTCCTTTACGTTACTGTTATTTCCAGTTTCTTTTATTTTATTTTATTTTATTTTTTTTTAAGATTTTATTTATTTGACAGAGATAGAGACAGCCAGCGAGAGAGGGAACACAAGCCGGGGGAGTGGGAGAGGAAGAAGCAGGCTCACAGCAGAAGAGCCTGATGTGGGGCTCGATCCCATAATGCCGGGATCACGCCCTGAGCCGAAGGCAGACGCTTAACCGCTGTGCCACCCAGGCGCCCCCAGTTTCTTTTATTAGAAATGTAATTCTGACAAATATAAAATAGAAAGATAAATAGCAGAGGGATAGATAGAAAGATAAATAGATACACAGATTTAACTAAAAATTATGACAAAAGAATTTGGGGGGGCCTGAAGATGTAAAATGGACTAAATATTAAATCCTCATCTTGCATAATAGGAAGTCAACATAAATAATGTCCAAAAGAGACTGGGGAAAAGAGTGGTAAAAAATAATAATTATGTCCAAAATAAAAAACATAAGCCAGCACAGAAAAATGGGAGTACATGCCTAAAATACAACTCCAAAGGTATTTGGAAACTAGTACTAAAAGAGTGGGAGTGGATTCCAGCCCCACCAAGCAAGGAGCACACAGCCAGCATCCTGGCCATCGCCGATCAGGAACATACAGTTATTGCCATCAAGCTGGATGGTGTGTAGTGCGCCCTGGTGAGTGAGATCATCAAGCACTTCGAGCACAAGAGGTTCCACCTCGTGGCCATGAAGCTCCTACGGGCCTCTGAGGAACTCCTGAAGCAGCACTCTATTGACCTGAAGGACCACCCATTCTTCCCAGGGCTGGTGAAGTACATGAGCTCCAGGCCAGTTGTGGCCATGGTCTGGGAGGGATTGAACGTGGTGAAGACAAGGCGAGCAATGCTTGGGGAGACCAACTCAGCAGATTCTAAGCCAGGCACCAATTGAGACTTCTGCATTCAAGTTGGAAGGAACAACATTCATGGCAGCAATTCAGTAAAAAGTACAGAGAAAGAAATCAGCCTATGGTTTATACCTGAAGAACTGGATGACTACAAGTCGTGTGCTTCTGACTGTATCTATGAATAAAAGGTGATCAAAGCATCAGTCTCCTGGGGCACTACTTGATGTGTCCCTAGACACAGCTCTTCAGTCCACTGACTTGAAAGTAACAGAATCAATCTTTCTTTTCTAAAACATACTTACCAATAAAGCCTTGGGAAACTGGATAAATAAATAAATAAATAAATAAGTGGGTGGGAGCATGACATTAAGCTTTCATTATATACGCTTTGTCCTGTCTGGCTTTGAAAAACTATTTAAAATTGGATGTTACTACTTAGATAAAAATTAATAACTGAAATATTAACTACTGAATAATTTGATCAGCTACCACAAAAATGTAGCACTAACATGAAGAAATGACCTTTTCCGGGTGCCTGGGTGGCTCAGTCAGTTAGGCGTCTGCCTTCAGCTTGGGTCATGATCCCAGGGTCCTAGGATCAAGTCCCGCATTGGGCTCCCTGCTCAGCGGAGAGTCTGCTTCTCCCTCTCCCTCTGCCCCACCCCCTGCTCATGCTCTCTCTCACACTCTCTCTTAAATAAATAAAAACCTTAAAGGGGAAAAAAAAAAGAAATGACCTTTTCCAAACATAAGTCTGGCCTTTACCCTTCACTAATGGGAGGTGATCTCTAGACCCTTGGAATGTTCTACTTGACAGGAATGTCTTTATTTGCCTAGGGCCTTGGTCACGTGACAAGCCATATCGCATCAGTTCTAACGTCCAGAGAACTGGAGACTAAGAATATTAGCATAGACCTCTGGAAGAGGTTAAACATTAGGTCATTTAGGCAGGGAGTATGTGATCAAGTCCCAGTAAAAATACAAAAAGCTTGGGGAGGACTCCCTGGTTCGAAACAGTCTGTAAGTATTGTCACACATGGTGGCCAGGAGAAGGTAACATCTTTTATGACTCCGTGGCAGAAGAGGTCTTGAAGTTCTTGGTTTTGACTCCTCCTAGACTCTGCCCAATCCATCTCTTCCCCTGGATGATCTTAATCTGTATCCTTTCCCTGTAACAAACTATAACCATGAGTATAAGAGCTTTCAATGAGTTCTGTGAATCCTTCTAACAAATTACTGAAACTCAGGGTGGTTTTAGAAATCTCCCGAACGTGCAACTGACGTCAGAAGTAAGGGCAGTTGGGTGGACACTGTGCCCCTTAACTTTGCACTTTGGCTGACTCTGGGTAACTAAAAAGGAAGGTTGGGAAAAGAAGATAAACATTTCTAAAGTGCCTTAACAGAATCCAATAAGGCTGCTTTTTATATTCATTCATTTAATCCTGATAACCTTAATAGATGATATTACTTCCACCTTATATATAAGGAAATTATATATATAAAGGTCAAGTAAGTGGGACAGAGAGTGCCACAGAGCAAGTATTTGATAGGTTCAGGATACAAATCTAGCCTTTTGAATTCCAAGGCTCATGCACTTCTCATTATACTATGCTACCTCCCTACATCACAAGTTCCTTCATCAATTATTCATGGTGCTAATCTTAATTTTGACATCATCATATGTTTAAATAATCTGTGTGGGGTAGTCTAATAGCTACAATCCAGGATCAGATCTATGTAGTTCTTTGTAGAACCAGCACAGTTCAAGTTATTCTTTTTCTTTTTTAAAAGATTTATTTATTTGAGAGAGATCGAGCACATCTGCTTCCCCAAACAGACATGGGGAAGGAGAGAAAGAGATAATCTCAAGCAGACTCCACATTGAGTGCAGAGGCCGACACAAAGCTCGATCTCATAACCCTGAAGTCATGACCTGAGCCAAAACCAAGAGTCAGACGCTTAACCGACTGACCACCCAGGTGCCCCTGAAGTTATTCCTGATGAGGGAAAATTAAAGTCAGTTCATAGTAATTCAAAGTTAAGTGATGTAAAAAAATATGCAGTGAATCCAACATTGTAAATTAACGTACTACAAAAGTGCCTATATACTTGCAGATTTAACATGGGAAAAAATTAAATAACTGCAAAAGAAACAGTGAAAAGCACTATAAGCACTGAAGTTTATTATAAACAAATCAAAGGAAGCATCAAAAGTAAGTGTCTGCACATTCAGAAAAGGTATTACTGATTCATCACATATTACAGCTATTGTTTTTCTTTGTGGAAACTAAACAAGTTACATTAAAAATTATGTGTAGAATTCAGAAGGTGAATGAAAAAAGTCATAAAACCAGTTACAAGAAAAATATTTAACGGGAAGACATATTACTATACTAAATTCACAAGCAGGAGGAGAAAAGAGTTTCAGGATAAGTAAAGATCTCTGAAAGTGAGCAATTTGCTATACTGTACATGCAATGCATGCATATATGCAAGTCCAGGGTTGTTTTATTTTGGAAGCATAATTAAGTTTTACTTTAGAAAAGAATGTTAAATAAGGACAAAGACTCAAATAAGACTAAATGGATGCTACATTTAATACATAACCAAATTTCTAATATATAGATACTAAACTATCTAATTTTCAATTAGGAGTAACATTCAAAATGGGTACACAGATGAGAAGGAAGTTCTTTTCTACAGTATTGTGATCAGCAAACTCTACCCACCAACAACAACCCACACCACCCGCCCTGGGCAGACAATCATACTGGGCACCAAGGATTCCTCCAGGGGATTCTTGGTTCCACAGGAAACTTAGAACAAAGAATTACCCGGGGGAATGGGATAGGCAGTGGTGCACCAGAGAGGGAGTCACGGAGCTTACTTACACGGCAACAACTACATCTCTATGGTCACCAACATCATCCCAATGAGTATTGTGCAAGTTTTAGCATAGAAACAGAGCTATGACATATATCCTTTCTCAAAGAACAGGACTCAAGTAACTAAGAAGGCATGCTATTCAACTTCAGGAAAGAAACACAGAGCAAAATGGAGACCACATGCTAACCACCTAGTTTCATCAAATTATTCATGCTAACCTGTGGCCTAGACAAACAGCCTTTACATTCAGTACAATACAAAAAAACAGTATGATGGCAAAAACATTTAAATGATTATTCCCTCAAAGAATATGAGATAAGGTTAAAAAAAAAAATAGTGTGTAACCAGGTCTGTACTCCATATATACTGTTAGTATGGTAGTTAAGAGATGAACAGTGTGGGCTAAAATATTTAAGAACTGTTTTGAAGATGCTGGATACGTAAATGACAAACACAAGACAGTTAAATAATTAAGAACTGATCAGCCGAACAAAGTTTCTCTGATAATAGGTGAGCCCAGACCAAGTAGGATTAAGGTGCATCACAAATGTGGCAGATGACTTGAGTTGAAATCTTCTAAAATAACAAACCCAATGGCCCACATGCCTAAGGCTTCATCTTTGGAAAGCAAGTGCCATTTTATCCCCATCACCAAATCAATATATCCCAGACTAACTTGATTTTTGAGGGTGCATACATTCAGCATTATTATTATACCTGAGATCTGAGTTTTTCTATTTCACTCAACTGAATATTGGACAAAGAACACAGCCAGCAACACGTTAAATATTTCCAATCAAAATCCACTATTATATAATGAGATATATTTTCACATTTTAAAGCAATCAGGATTTTCAGTTCTTGTCATGATGGAGTAGCTAATGTTGGGATACCGTCCTGCTATAAACATCTATAAAAGCTGGACCAGATATAGAAAAAACAAAACAAAAACAAACAAACAAAAAAGCCTAGTTGCAGGCCTTAGACAATAACTGACACAGCACTATGATCCTTGGTAGAAGAGAATCAGATAAATTAAATCCCATATTCACACTGGCTTTCTCCGTAAGGGCATTTTCTAAATCATAGTGTAGAGAAATAGAACCCAAGCAGTGTGGCAATCCTGCTGGAAGAGATTAATGTTTGGGACTGCTAAGGTAGCTGGACCGGGGGGGGGGTTATTAGAGAGGAAAGAGCCAAAGAGGAAAGTTACAAGAATCTATATAAAAATTCCCCTCTGGGGGGGTGCCTGGGTGGTGCAAGTCAGTTAAGTGCCAGACTCTTGGTTTCAGCTTAAGACGTGATCTCAGGGTTGTGAGATGGAGACCCATGTTGGGCTTTGTGCTGAGCATGGAGTCTGCTTAGTTTCTCTCTTTCTCTCTCTCTCAGATAAATAAAAAAATCTTTAAAAAAAAAGAAATCCCCTCTGGTTCTCATCTGCCTCCTAGGCTGTGCATGCACTGAGTTAGACTCCTAGAAGTCTAGAATAGAATAGCTATTGGGAGGCTATAAGCTAAACAAAGATTTCAAAGCTTGCACAGTTCTGAATAAATGAAGTGCAGACTAGTCAGAAGACAGAGACCTTGATGAATACCACAGGTGTTTACAAGAGACCCTGGATAATCCAAGCCCTAAGAATAAAAACAAAGTCAAAACAGACGTACCTTAACAAAGCCTAAAACTAAACTTCATAGACTCAAAGTGACCCACTGGCAATTTAACTGCCTGCCAGAATAAAATGCAATTTTACTTAGAGGAAGGTAACAATTCAGAGCTTCTACAATAGGGGTCAGTAAATCTTTCCAGTAAAGAGTCAGAAAGTAAATATTTTTTAGGTTTTGAGGGTCACGGTCTCCACTGCACATTCTCTTAAAACAACAACAAAACCTTTAAAAAAGTAAAAACCATTCTTAGCTCATGGGCCATACAACAGCCACAAGGCTGGATTTGGCCCATGGGCCAGTCTGCTGTCCACTACTCCACATTACACTCACAATATCCATCACACAATGCAAAATTAATAGATATGTGAAGGAGGAAAAGTGTTTGATAATAAAGAAACCCAACAGTCAACAAAAACAGACTTAGGGGTGATCTACATATTGGTCTTATGTAGAGCTTTAAAATAACTATGACAACATATTAAAGACAACAAAGTCAGAATACAGAAAATAGATTAAAATAGGATATATTTCACCAGAGAATTAGAATCTATGAAAATGATCACACAGATATTCTAGAACTGCAAAATATGTGAAATAGAGGAACTCTTTGAATAGGTTTAATAGCAGAATAAGTACAGGGGAAAAAAACCCCACAGAATTTGCACGTGCAAAGACAGATTAATAGCTATTCAAAGGATGGAAAAAATTATAAGCAAAAGAGAACATATGTTAGATGTGGGATGTAGTCAAACAATATATATACATACATATATATAACTGGAGCACAAAAGGAAGAAGAGAAAATGGGTCAGAAGCAATATCTGAAACAGTGAAAGATGAGAACTTTTCAAATATCATTAAGACATCAACCTACAGATTCAAGAATGTCAGTAAGTACCAAGCAGGATAAACACACACATACAAAACCATATATACCTATATTACAGACAGGTGACTAAAAATCAAAGAAAGAGAAAAATCTTAAAAACAAAGGAGGAAAGGACTTCTCTCTTGTTCTTCAGGAGAACACAGTAAAAGTGAAAGATGACTTCTCAAGAGAAATATGAAAGCCAATGAAGTGGCAGCTTTAAACTACCGAAAGAAAAACCTATCAACACAGAATTCTATACTCTGCAAAAATATCCCCCAGAACATGAGGAGTAATGAAAGACAAAAAGTTGAAAGAATCTGTCATAAAGAGACCTTATTTAAAAAATAATAAAAGTAGTTCTTTAGGATGAAGAAGATGATTCTAGATGGACGCATGGACATATAAGAAATGAATAACTGCAGAGAATATAGATATAAAGGCAAATATAACAGACTACTGATTGTTTAAAGCAATAATAACAACGTCTTACAAGGTTTATAACATATGAGGGGGATGTTAAAATACATAATAATAGCAAATAATAGCAATAAAGCAGGAGGCAGGTAAATGGATTTAAACCCTTCTAAGGTTTTTGTATTGGGGGGGGGACATGCTAAAAGTATTAAAGGCAGACTTTGAAAAGTAAAGACACATTTTGTAATTTCTAAGGTAATCACTAAATGTCTGATATTAAAAGATTAACCCAAAAAAGCTAGCAGACGAAATATAATGCAGTAGGAAATACTTAGAGGGGCACAAGAGAATCTTTTTTTTTTTGGTCAGGGAAGTAGTCAATGACTTAATCCTGTGGTAGTTCCACAGAAGTATACACATGCAAACATTCCCTGAGTTTTATACTGAAGATCTAAGCACTGTACAATATATATCATGCGTACTATAACAAAAAAAAAAAAATCTATATATAACTTCCAGGGCATAGGGAGACTGATCCGCAGTACCTTTCTAAAAAGAATCCAACATATCTCCCCAAAACTTAATGGTTTACAGCTACTTTCACCATTATTTTTTCCCATAATATATACTGGGCACTCAATAATTACTATCATTAAATGGGGATATGAACAACCCACAATTTTATTTACAACTGCCAAGATAAAAAATACCTAATTCTCAAAACTACAAACTTAATTGTTTTCTTCTTTACTTTTTAAGAATAAACTGGCATTTTTACAATTTCTGTGTATACGTATTTTCAATCAATATTGCTAGGAAACACACTAGGTGTTGGAAACAGTACACAGACCCAGTACATAAATGAAAATATATATAAAGCAATTAGCATATTGCTATTTTATGGAATTTTAATTATAATATTCTTCTAAGAAAACATCTGGAACTACCGAATAGATTAAGTCTATTAAATCATAAGCAATAGAAGAAGGATCAACCATTCTAAATATATGAGTCAGACACATCATTACTTCACAAATACTCTCATTTTATTGAGCACTCTATACAAGGCAAATATTATTCTCTCTTAACAAATGAAGAATCTAAAACACAAAAAGGTAGAGCAATGTGTATAATCACAAAGCTAGTAAGTCTTCAAACTAAAGACTTAGAAATTCATCACTGGATAACTGTCCAGGAAATCTCTCAGAAGTAAATGTCATTATCAGTAACAAACTTACACATGAGAAATGTGACACAAGACCTAAGAACTATATATACACCTCATAAAACATTACAGGATTAAAGAAAAAAAACCAAGAAATAAGATAACCTTAACTGTGCATAATTATAAACCTGATTAATAAAGAGTCTTCTAGTGCTTAATATAATATAGTTTAGGGGAAAAAATTTTAAAGAAAAGCTTTAAAGATCTATGACATACTACAATATCTGAATTTTCAAACACTATGGTAATTGGCAAATTATCACATATTTTTGCACTAAAGAGGACCAGCTGCATTTTAACATGTGATTTTACTAAAAAGTCTTGGTAAATAGTAAATTCTCCTTCAGGGGAGATATTGTTGAAAACCAATCTGAGAGATGTCAAGGTTAAGCGAGGCAGACTGGACACAAACGTTTGCTTAAGGCACACTAAAGTAACAGCAAAGACAGTAATCAAAGTGAGTCTATACAAGTGACAGTCCCCTCCATGACCATCTCTCACACCCCCTTCCAATTACCCATCACTGTAAGAACCAGAAATTTAAAGAAAATGACCCAGGAAGACTCTGGACTCAAAGACAGTTGTTGATTCATCTTTACTGAGCTGAAAACAGGGACATCTACATAAGTGCAAGTCTACATACTCAAGAGTTGAGAGCTCTTCAGTTCCTTTCTCTCACTCAGTTCTAAGAAGACCCAGCAAGGCTCCACAATCTCCACGCAGATGATAGGAGGATTTCTCTTCAGGGAAAAGAAATACTGAACTAACCAAATATTATTACATAACTATTTTGTTTACTGAAAAGATAACAGAAAGGAAGTATCTATGCATGGAGCGGGGAAAAGAAGTGTTAGAGATCTAAAGTCGCATCCTTCAAAGTAAATACAGAATATGAAAACAAAAAAGGCAGGAAAAAAACCAGAAATAATATAAGCATGTTTCTTACAACCATAATAATAAATATGAGAGAGAAACTAAATGTGTTGAATGTGGTTTTTTTCTAAGGCAGGAATCTGCTAGTTTTTGTTATAACATTTTAAAAACCATTTGGTTTTTTAAATTATATACATGAGGGGCGCCTGGGTGGCTCAGTCGGTTAAGTGCTCAACCCTTGGTTTTGCCTGAGGTCATGATCTCACGGGTCATGGCATCAAGCCCCGCATTGGGCTCTGTGCTCAGCAGGGAATCAGCTTGAAAGATTCTCTTCCTCTGCCCCTTCCCTCACTCACTCACTCACTCACTCTTTCTCCCTCCAAAATAAATTTTTAAAAAATCTTGGGGTGCCTGGGTGGTTAGTTGGTTAAGCCTCCAACACTTGGTTTCAGTTGGAGTCATGATCTCAGTGTCGGTCACGAGATCAAGCCCCGTGTCAGGTTCAGCATGGAGTCTGCTTGAGATTCTCTCTCCCTCTCCCTCTCCCTCTGTCCCTCCTTGCTTGTGCTCTCTCTCTCTAAAATAAATAAATCTTTAAAAAAAATCTTAAATTGTATACATGAATAAATCAATATATGTAAAACAAAACACTTCTGATGGAATTTGGGTGACATATAAATGATAATATTTTTAAAGGAACTAAAATATCAAATTTAGGTAGGGCTGGAAAATGACACTTAATAAAATAATAGTTAAAATGTTGACAAGAGGCACACACTCTCTCTCTCTCTCTCACACACACACACACACACTCTCTCTCTCTCTCTCTCTCCTGGCTCTGCAATTGCCTTGGTAAGTAACCTAATGACTCTAAACTTATTTTCTCACATACACAATTTGTAAAGTCAATGGAACAATAACCAGGGGGAAAAAATATCCCTAAAATTCTATCTTCTTTTACAGATATATGACTATAGATTACAAATAAGTAAGGGTGCCTGGATGGCTCAGTTGGTTGGATGTCTGACTCTTGATTTCAGCTCAGGTCATGATTCAGGGTCATGAGATCCTGTGCTGGGCATGGAGCCTGCTTAAGATTCTCTCTCAGGGCACCTGGGTGGCTCAGTCTGTTGGGCGTCAGACTCTTGGTTTGGGCTCAGGTCCTGATCTTGGGGTCGTAAGATCAGTCCTGTGTTGGGCTCCACCTGGGCATGAAGCCTGCTTGGGATTCTCTCTCCCACCCTCTGCCCCTACCCCCTCACTCATGCTCTCTCTAAGACAAAACAAAAACAAATACGTACGTTTAGCTAAATTCACCATTCTTATATTCTTTAGTTTCCCATCTCAATCCACATCCACCTGCTAACCCTACCTTTGTAACTTGGTTTATACTACTAAATTGGTTAACATATTATTTAACAGACAAAAAAAAAAAGCATAAGGTTCAGTAAACTAAATATTTATCAACTGAAATTATCACATAACTAAAGTATGTATTAATTGAATTTCACCTTATTTCAAGAGAAAACAAAATCTCTGATTTATGGTATCTTTGGTTAACAACTGAGGTACTGGTATCATTAAAAAATTATCAGTTATTCTTAAGTACATAAAGATAGATAACAAAGAAAATACTTTAGAGAACAGCTTTGGTACTTTTAAGATAATTTTATTTCCAAAAAGTAAACTGAGGGAGGAGCCCCTGGCAAGCTCAACTGGTAGAGCACGTGTGACTCTTGATCTCAGGGTCGTGAGTTCAAGCCCCATGTTAGGCATGGAGTCTACTTACCATAAAAATTTTTTTAAATAAAATAAAAAAGTAAACTGAGGGAAAATTCAAGGTGGACAAAAATAAAAGCCAAAAAAAAAAAAAAAAAGAAAGAAAGAAAGAAAGAAAGAAATTCCTGAACGGGTAAGTTTTGTTCCCTGTGTTTGAACAGTGCTATCTATGAAGCACCTTAGAACTGTACACTGAATAATGTGTGCTGAATAAATTTTCCTCCCACTGATCCTGAGTGTGACCTTGTGGTACCACTGACAAACAGAATATGGTGGAAGTGGTATTATGTGATTTCCAAAGCCAGATCACAAAAGGCAATATGGCTACAGCCTGGCTCCCACTCTATGGATGCTCACCTTTGGAATACAGCCACCGTGCTGTGAAGAAGCCCAGGGCACACAGATACATCACATACGTGTTTAAGCCTCAGCTAAGGTCTTAGGTAATAGTCATATGAGTGAATAAACCTTCAGATGATTCTAACTGCCAGCCTTTGAGTCTTCTAGCTGAGTCTTCCCATACATCGAAGAAAGTACTATATATTTTAAAGTATTTATTGGAAACATGTTTTTAGTGATTGACAAGGGCACGAGAGAGAAAATACATTCTATAGGCTGGCTACAGTAAAAATAAATGGTTGTGCCAAAACCACAGTGAAAATGGAACTTCAAACTAAAGCAATGCTAACAGGCTTATCTCAATCCTGTGTCTACAATGAAGAAAAAAAGGAACTAAAGAGGTTATATCAACTTCTTCATTAAATCATTTTCTCCCAGGAAAATATATAGAAAAGGTTTTGATCAGATGAATACCTAATGGGAAAAAACAGACTCTAGCAACAATGAACATTTCATTTGTGGTATAGAAATCTTTCAGGGAAGGGAATAATTTCAACAGCTAAGATGTTACAAATCAATGCTTGGTAATCTCCAGAGGAAACTGAGCAGTTCTCCTTCCCAGTGAATACAGAGATGCTGGTGAAACTAGCAGCTGCCCACAGTGGGTATTTCTGAGACCTAATGGTAGTTAGTGGACACAAAGAACAAATACCAGAGGTTCGAACTCCCCTCTTAATGCACAGACTAGATTATTAATGCCGTACAGATTATAAATGGCATAACTAGAGAGCCATTCAAACAGATTAAAATATGCAGCATCTGCACAAAAGTACAAAGCAACTCAGACATTCTGAATGACTTGGGTTCAAATACCCAGAGGAATAAATATACTACATATCCAACAATCAATTTCTCATATTGTTCCTCGTAAGTTTGTTGATGACCTGAAGTAATGGTAGAGAAAGTTTCTAGTACCACATAATATTTATCATTCTAGTAGTAATGCACTCAATTATATTAGAACTGATACTTAAATACATAATATATAATAAAAACCCATAAATATATTAAATATATATCTCTCTAAAGGAGCAATTAGTACACTATTTACTATATTGAAAAATACAACATTCCACTATTAACTAAAGTGTCCAACAGAAAATATTTTGCTGGATGGGAAACACAGCAAATCCATCTGCAATATTTTGAAACAAATACAAAACTAAGTTAAAATAAAAAGTAAATATTAACTAATATTACGAGTTATTATTTAAAGCCCCCCCAAAAGAATTTTAATGAGTCAATAACAGAAAAAGGGGCTTATTTTCTTGTATCGATTCCTAAGACATGAGTTTCCATTAACTAAAAAATTTTTATGAAGAATTCCCTTCATGAATATTATCCCTTGTTGGCAACCTATACTATCTACTAACAGATCACAGAATACAAAAAAAAATTAAAGCTTAACATTTTGGAAAAGCATATTAGTTGGGTATGTTAGATAACACCCTTAAAGGTACTACTCTACAGTCCCTTTTCCAATGTGAACTGGCCTGGAGTTTTGGTAAAAAAAGATAAATTAGCAATCACGTTATATAGTAATACAGAAAACTTGAAGCTTAAGAAACTGTTAAAGAAAGACGATTAATATTTTATTTTCCCCAACTTTATGGACATATAATTTATAAATGACTTTGTGTAAGTGTAAGGTGTACGACCAGATGATTTGATACACATACAACTGTGAAACAATTACCATGATAAAGTTAGTACATTCGTCACCTCACACATTACCTTTCTTGCGTGTTCTGAAAACATTTAAGATTTACTCCCTTAGCGACTTTCAAGAGTATAGTACAGTACTACTGACTACAGTCACCATACTATATATTAGATCCCCAGAATTTACTCATAAATGGAAGTTTGTACCGTTTGACCAATTTCTCCATTTCCCCCACATCCCAACCCTTAGAAAGTATCATTTTACTTTGTTTCTATGAGGTCAGATTTTATTCTATGAGTAAAATCAGACAGTATTTATTTTTCTCTGACTTATTTCACTTAGCATAAGCCTATATCCGTCCAGACTGTCATAAATGGCAGGACTTCAGCAGATTAGTATTTTATATCACTACCCAGGT
>NW_024423343.1:98716085-98760792 GCF_017311325.1 Ursus maritimus | reverse complement strand
CAGCAGGAATCAGATGGAAGGTGCTATCTTGGAGATATAGAAATGAGAAATGAGGAATCCAGTTTGAATATGGATTATATACCAGCTACTATCATTTTCATAATGTTTGATTTTTGAGGGTGATAGTGGTTCTGTGGTAATATATGAGGTTCCTAAGCTGCTGAAGTACTTACCAGTGAAGTGTACCACTAACTTTCAGAAGGTTCAGAGGAAACACACAGAAAAAGGAAAATAAAGCAAATGTGTAAAATGTTAACAACGGATCAGTCTAGCTAAAAGGTATGTCGGTATTTGGTTTTGTTTTGGTTTTTTTTAAGATTTTATTTATTTGAGAGAGAGAAAGCACACATGGGGAGAGTGGCAGAGGGAGAAAGAAAGGGAGAAAGACTCCCCTGCTGAGCAGAGAGCCTGGAATGGGGCTCAATCTGAGAACTCTGGGATCATGACCTGAGCTAAAGGCAGACACTTACCCAACTGAGCCACCTACGTGCCACTGTGGGTATTCATTATACTATTCTTCCAACTCTTTTGCAGGTTTGAAATTTTTTAAATAAAAAAAAAAAAGGAACACACCCTTGTATATAGCAAGACAGACACAAGAATGTTCATAGTAATGTTACTGACCAGAGCCCAAAGTAGAAAAAAACCCAAATATACACCAATAGTAAACTGGACAAGTAAATGGTGACAAAAAAATGAATAAGTAAATTGTGGTGTATTCATGCACTAGAGTACTATACAGCAATGAAAATAAACCAAAAAATGTTAGCATACCACATGGGTGAAACTCGCAATAATGTTAAGCAAATAAAGATAGATACAAATAGGATGAACAAATATTTGTTGAGTAAGTATTTCAGACAAGACTCAGATAAGATCAGGACTGTCCTTTATCTTTCTTTAGCAAGTTTTATTCACAGACAATACAAGAAAGATTACAAACAAGATGTATGAATTATTTAGAACAAATTCCTTTCAAGCACCTCAAGCACGTTTATAAAAACCACCCACATACTATTAATCTACTCCACTACTCATACTGCACTATTCGTTTGTCAACTTCTTGAAAGACCCACTTTAAATCAGAACTTATACTAGAAGCTTACAAACCCATACTAAAGACTTTCTTCATTGAATAAGGCTTTTCAAACTGTACTACAATTAAACAGTTTTAGTTTTAAAATATAATCGAAACTCAGATTTATAACCAGAAATTATTAAAAGAAAAAAGATATAAAATACTTACATTAACTTTGAAAGCTTGTACAGTGTTATCCAGAAGAAGAATGTTGCAAACCACCTCCGTATGCTGTCTGTCTCGGGCCAACTCTGATGCTCGTACATTGTAGGTTCTGCCAGCAGGCAATCGGAAACGTGAGGTCATTACTGTCCACACTCGGTCTAAGTTGAAAAAAAAAAAAAAATTCACTAAACAAAAGAATAGCTGAAAATACGAAGTAGTTTAAAACACCAAGGTTATTATATAATTTTCAACTAACACTTAAGTAAAAAGCAGTTATAACTTTTGAAACACCAATAAAAATTATAGGTATAAAAAAAAGATACTGTATATAATTCATCATTTAAACTAAAATTCAAACTGCCCGGAAGAGCTTTATTTTGAACTGTTCCATTGGGAAAACAATACACAAATTGTTCCGGAAGTCATAATCCAATTCAAAATATATAAATTTGGGAGTAGCCAAAAAAGGGGCAGGAGAATATGTTACCTTAGGACGTTGGACATTTACTCACTGATGCAAACATTTAAAAACACTGTAGAATAGCAACAGGAGGGAAGACTGTTTCCCTCTAAAGGACCCTTACCTTTACTAAACTTAAGATTTGGGGGAAACATCGGAGTTTGTTCAATTTTTTTAAATACAAGAATACCCTTCATTTTAACTGTCCTCAAATTTAAACTAATTCTAATAGGATTATTCTTATTATTCTCAAGAAAACAAAAACAAAATAGAAAACATAAGGCTACAGATCTTTGCTTCTCAATTTTTAACCTAAGAGGGGAAAAAATGACATTGCCTGTAAAAGAACAGATAACACATTGGTATCAGCAATACTTGATGTTAAAAGGCAATGAAGAGGGGGGATGGGGGGGAAGGCAATGCATATGAGCTTTCAAGTTCTGAAAATTATATGAAACACAGAATTACATACCAAAAAAATGAGCATTCATGTGGGAGAATAAAGCTAAAGATATTTTCAGACATTCAAGGATTCAAAGTTTAAAATCCACAAAACTTCCCTCTTAAAGACAATTAGAGAAAGGAAATAAAATATATTAGAAACACAAGTATGCGGAATTTTTAAATATGGGTAAGTAACAAGTGGTAAGAAATCTGAATAATGAGTAAGCAAAAAATAATTTAAAAAACACCAATTCAAATCAGTGGTATTCAATAACCGCAGCTGACATCACAGACTGTTCATGTCAAAAGGATTAAAGCTAAAAGTAAAAGTCAGTGTTACATGATATGAGAATTGTATAAGGAAAACAGCTTTACGGAAGCCTGGGTGGCTCAGTCAGTTAAGCATCTGCCTTTGGCTCAGGTCATGATCCCAGGGTCCCAGGATCGAGTCCCACATTGGGCTCCTTGCTCAGTGGGGAGCCTGCTTCTCCCTCTGCCTGCTGTTCCCCCTGCTTGTGCTCTCTCTCCCTCTTTCTGACATAATAAATAAATAAAATATTTTTTAAAAAAAGAAAACAGCTTTAGCAGTTGACTAAAGGGCTAGCCAAGTAAGATTCACCAATTGAAAGACAGAGATTGGTGGTTTCTGGTTCCACATGTTAAGAGCTTGCAAGTCTCCACCCCACTTTAACAAGTAAAAAGTAGAACAGACTGGAAAATCACCAAGGCTGCTTGGATTCACGAGAGAGAGAAGACACAGGGCAAACTGCTGCCCCCCAAGACCAAAGAGACAGGCAAATACAAAGGGTCTCAAGTAGAGACTCATAAGCAGAAACCACCAGGGGAGCCAGTACACGAGTAGGAAAATCTGAACTATAACTGGCAAATTGCAGGAGGCCCAATGTGGACAATTCTGAAAGTTAAAACTCCAGGGGGCCCAATCATAGGAGGACTCCCACAATATTGTGAGATTTACTTCCAGGAATCCAACTAGATTCCCATAGTAAGCATGGAGAAAAGTAGCCTTAAGCTTTCTGCCAGGGGTGAACACAGATGCACATACACACACATACACCAAGACTTTATTAAATACACCAGAGCACTCTGTTCTTCTTAACAACACCTGCCCTTGGGAGAAATTAGTAAACTAAAACCTAAATGACCTGAGGCAAAGAAAAAACTCAACTGCAGCTGACTCTAACCTTCCAGTGGGAGAATGGAAATAACGAACTCGAGTCCACTTTAAGCCATCCTGTCCCATCTAAAAGGGGAAAAAAACCCTGAGAAACCCTGTGACATTCATAGTCCAGAGGCATAGGCTCACTAAAATATTAAGACTTAACCAGAGGATTACAGAATGCTTTTCCTCCCTATACTACTAAAGGCCTACTTACATCAGTTCCTCTTACCATGACATCATGCCTAACTATCAAAAATTTACAGGGGTGCCTGGCTGGCTGTCAGTAGAGCATGTAACTCTTGATCTCGGTGTTGTAAGTTCGAGCTCCACGTTGGGTGTAGAGGTTACTTAAAAATAAAATCTTAAAAAATTTCAAAGGCATACTAAAAGGCAAAAAAAACACAATTTGAAAGGACAAAGCAAGCATCAGAAACAGACATGAAAGGGATGTTGGAATTATCACAGAGAATTTAAAACAACTATGATTAATATATTAAAGATTCTAATGGATATTGTAGATACCATGCAGGAACAGATGGGCAATGTGAGCACAGAAATGGAAATCTTAAGAAAAGAACCAAAAAGAAATGTTACAGGTAAACACATGTTACATGTATGAAGAATGCTTTCTGATAGACATGTATTGGGCACAACAGAGGAAACAATCTCTGAGCTAGAGGATATATCAATAGAATCCTCAAAAATCGAAAAGCAAAAGGAAAAAAGATTGAAAAAAAAAAAAACAAAAAAACCAGAACACCTAAACTGTGGGACAAAAAAAGGTGTGACATAGATATATGAAGAGAGGGGAAGAAAAGAAAACATATTTGAAACAATAATGACGGAGAGTTTCCCCAAATTAATGTCAAACATCAAACCACATATTCAAAAAGCTCTGAGAACACCAAGAAGGAAAAATGTCGAAAAACCTACCTATACCTAAGCATATCATTTAAAAACTACAAATCAAAGATTTAAAAATCCTGAAAGAAGTCAGAGGAAAAAAACAGCTTACTTATTGAGGAGCAAATATAAGAATACATCTAACTACATAAGCATGCAAACAAGAAAGTAGAGTGAAATATTTAAAATGTTGAGGGAAAAAAACCCTACAGACCTAGAATTCTATATCCTGCAAAATCGTCTTTCAAAAGAGAAAGAGAAATAAACAGTTTCTCAGACAAAAAACAGGGAGAAGGATTTGTTGCCAGTGGACCAGCCTTGCAAGATATTTTAAAAGAAGTTCTTTAGAGGGAAGTAAAATAATAGAAGTCAAAACTCAGATCTACATAAAGAAAAGTATCAAAGGAATAGACGTGATGTGATGAGCATTGGGTGTTATACGTAACTACTGAATCATTGAACACTACATCAAAAACTAATGATGTACTGTATGTTGGCTAAATGAACTTAGTAAAAAATTTTAAAAAGGAATAAGTGAATGTTATTTTAAAACTTTTAATTTTCTTATTCTTAACTAATCAAACAGATAACAGTACAATACCCTCTACTTGAGTGTGGCAAAGACTTAAGAAATTTGATGAGATTTTTCCTTCCACAATTAGGTGAAGGGTAAGGATTTTGCAGATGTGATTAAAGTTCCAAGTCAACTGAGTAAATCAAAAGAAAGGGTACCCTTGGTGGGCCTGACTTAGGTGGAAGCCCTTAAAAAACTGGGAACTTCCTGAAGTAAAAGAAATTCTACTGCTGGCTTAAAAGACATGGTCTGCCCTGTTGTGAGATGATGACCTATGAAAGGGGCCTCTAGGAGCTGACAGCCAGCGAGAAACTAGAGACCTCAGCCCTCTATTTGACTGTATTCATAATCAATCACATGAGCTTGGAAAAGAACCCAGGCTCCCAAAGTTTGGTCAACATCTAGATTGCAACTATGTGAAATACAACCAAGTTGCACCCATCCTCCTGACCCACAGAAACTGGGGGAAAATAAATGTGTTGTTTTAAACTGCCAAATTTGAGGTAATTCATTACACATCAATAGAAAACTAATACACGTTTCACGATGGTCCTACTCAATCAACAAACAGTCACCAGAGATAGAAAATATGAAACAATAAGGCACCAGGGTTAAGCATCTGACTCTTGATCTCAGCTCAGGTCTTGATCTCAGGGTCCTGAGTTCAAGCCCTGCACTGAGCTCCACACTGGATGTGGAGCTTACTTAAAAAAACAAAAAAACAAAGAGAACCTTCAAACAGAACTATTATAAAGACTATAAACTTTAAGCATTAAAAATATAAATGGATTTTCTCTAATACAAAGACTTATTGTAAAGCTAAAAAGAAAAAATAAAATATGAAGCAACACACACAATCATCTCTTTGTGCGTGTTCCAGTCTTGTCTGTAATGGATATACATATTTCTCTTCTCCCCGGTCCTGCTCTCCCTTCACCTGGGGTGAGTGGTCCAGACAAAGAAAGTGGGCAAAGACTAAGAAATTCCTAAGTAACAGCAGAATCAGCAAATTAGTTTTAACAGTAGGGGGAGCTACCAAAAAAAGAACACTGGTTGATGTTACAAAGGTATCCCAATGTCAAAGGATGGTACAGGAATGACAAGATCAAAAGATACCAATGTATTCTGCCAAAACCAGTCTTCCCCATTTACTGGCACATTTACTTTTGACATTTGCACTTGAACCTAGATTAATGGTTTCAATGAAATTTTTCTTTTTTTGTCTCAATGAAATGTCTATGTAACTCACCCAGATACTTTCATATGAGATTCTTTCATAGTCTTGAAAAGTATCTCCCTTTAAGATACATACCACTTGACAAATGGCAAAATTATGCCAGTGACAACCTATCTGCCCATAAGAGATAAGAAATAAGATAACAATAAGCCAAATAAGTCTAGTCAGAATTTCCATTACATCTTGAAAACACACTCCTGAAAGGTTATGAGCATCTTAATACATGACATCCGGCTGGCAGGTAAGTGTCTGCTTTTCTCAGAAGAGACACCTTTTCCTAGAGCACTTCCAACTTTTTCTATTCACTTATAAGAGCAAAATGTTCTTTTAAAGACACGAAGAGAACATAACTGTTTAAAGCCCCAGTTGAGGAAAATATCAAATGTTTCTAGGGGGCTCTTCTGATCATCCTCCATGCTACACACAAACTTTCAAAAACTCAAAGAAAGACTATCCATTTTTAAAAACTCTTTACTTTTCTCCTTGGTGGCAACTCACCATAGTCTAGTTTATGTTATCTCACACAACTCTCAAATTGCGGTCTAAGGAATGCTAATATGCTTTATTTTTTTTAAGTTTATTTATGTAAGTCATCTTTACAGCCAACGTGGGACTCGAACTCAGAATTCCACGATTAAGAGTTGCATGCTCTTCTGACTGAGCCAGCCAGGTGCCCTTTATGCTTTAAATATTATAACTTTATTGTGAATATTATTTACAAAGTCATGTGCAAACAGCACTTTTCAATATTCTTTTTTTTTTTTAAAGATTTTATTTATTTATTCGACAGAGATAGAGACAGCCAGCGAGAGAGGAAACACAAGCGGGGGGAGTGGGAGAGGAAGAAGCAGGCTCATAGCGGAAGAGCCTGATGTGGGGCTCGATCCCAGATCGCCAGGATCACGCCCTGAGCCAAAGGCAGACACTTAACCGCTGTGCCACCCAGGTGCCCCGCACTTTTCAATATTCTGAAAACCAATTATTAACATTAAGCAAATACTGTACTGGGTATTACTTCCATTTTTGGCAAAAACAAACAAACAGAACACTCAGTAGCCTTTCTGCAGATATGCAGTTTTTTAGAAAACTAAGTCACATGTTTTTAGAGGCTACCCAAATCTACTCTCGGACAACATACTTAGATAAACATATCCTGAAAGTAACCCATCTATTGGTTCCATGTTTAAACAAGTGAAGTGGATTATAAGTAAGGTTAAAAGCCATTGTTCTTTACAGACCAGAGAAACCTAAACTTGGCTACCCTAAGTAGGAAATAATCAAATGAAAGTACTCATAATAAGACCGTAGAAAATCATAATTAACATATGTAAATGGAACAAAATGTACCTACCCTCTATCCTCAAAATCTCAAGTTCCTTGTATTTATGTTCATGAATAAAAATGTTTTTCAGATTTACATGTTTTTTATTTTTAAAGATATTTTATTTATTTTAGAGAGAGAGAGAGAGATAGAGAGGGCACACAACTGGGGGGAGGGACAGAGAGAGAGGGAGAGAATCTCAAGCAGACTCTCCCTCCCTCCCCCCCCAAGCACACAGCCCAACTTGGGGCTCAATCTCACAACCCTGAGAACATGATCTGAGTGGAAATCAAGAGTCAGATGCTTAACAGACTGAGCCACCCAGGCGCCCCCAGACTTATATATTTTTTAAATTATACAATAAGGGGCGCCTGGGTGGTGCAGTCGTTAAGCATCTGCCTTCCGCTCAGGAGTGATCCCGGCATTCTGAGATCGAGCCCCACATCAGGCTCCTCTGCTAGGAGCCTGCTTCTTCCTCTCCCACTCCCCCCGCTTGTGTTTCCTCTCTCGCTGGCTGTCTCTCTCTGTCAAATAAATAAATAAAATCTTAAAATAAATAAATTATACAATAAAGCTTTACATACAAACTCAAGTAGCCATTAATACCAAAATGTTCTTCTCAACCTCAAGTCACTAACAATAATGGGCTGAAAGTATTTAAGATAATGTTAACTAACTTTAAAAGAATAAATTTGCTTTGCTAAGACCAACTACAGAGATGCACTATCTATTCTAAATATTCAACACTCTTAAATGTGGATTGTCACAAGATGTTGGCCTCCCATAACTTACCATAAAACCTTACTAGTTAACACCCTGCTAATTAAGAGCCTTAAATAACTTTGACTATTTAATGTTATGCTCTAACCTTTGAGAAAAAATTCATTAATAGTGATCTTTAAATTTTTTAAAATATTTGACGAGAACAGACATTTCTTCAAAGAAGACATATATAGAGGGTCAACAGACGCATGAAAAGATGCTCATCATCACTTTCCATAAGAGAAATGCAAATCAAAACTACAATAAGGTATCAGCACACATCTGTCAGAGTGGCTAAAATCAACAACACAAGAAACAACAGGTATTGGTGAGAATGTGGAGAAAAAGGAACACTCATATACTGTTGGTGGGAATGCAAACTGCTATAGCCACTGTGGAAAAGAGTACAGAGTTTCCTCAAAAAGTTAAAAATAGAACTGGCCTACAGTCCAGCAATCACACTACCGGGTATCTACCCAAAGAATAGAAAAACACTAATTCAAAGGGATACATGCACCCCCATGTTTATAGGAGCTTTACACTGGCCAAATTATGAAAGTAGCTCAGGTGTCCATAGACTGACGAATGGAAGAAGAGGTAACACACACACACACACACACACACACACACACACACACACAGGAATATTATTCAGCTATTAAAAAGAATGAAATCTTGCCATTTGCAACAACATGGATGAAGCTACAGAGTATAATGCTAAGCAAAATAAGTCAGAGAAAAGACAAATACTGTATGATTTCACTCATATGTAGGATTTAAAAAAAACAACAAAGGAGCGAAGGGAAAAAAAGAGAAAGACAAACCAAGAAACAGACTCTTAATTATAGAGAACAAACTGATGATTATCAGAGGGGAGTTAAGATGAGGAGATGGGGGAAATAGGTGGTAGGGATTAAAGAGTGTGCTTGTTGTGATGAGCACTAGGTGAAGTATGGAATTGTTAAATCACTATACTGTACACCTGCAACTAATATGCACTGTATGTTAACTAACTGGAATTAAAATTAAAACTTAATAAAAAAATATTTCTGGAAGGAAAAAAAAAACTTAAAAGAATAAACTGAGTTTTATATTCACATACCTGAAAAATATCCTTCCCATTAAAAAACATTAGGAATAATTTTTTTAAATAAACAGTATTTTATTTTTTTAAGGTAATCTCTCTGCCCAATGTGGGGCTCAAACTCCCAACCCTGAGATCAAGATTTGCAGGCTCTACCAACTGCGTGTGCCACCCAGGCACTCCAGAAATAATTTCTAAGTACATTACCAGTAGATTCAGTCATACGTTCACATTCAGTCATTCAGCAAATATTCGTTAAATTGTGCCAGGCACTGATATAGGCCCTTGGCATACATCAATGAGGGAAAAAAATCACAAATCCTTATTCTTATGGAACTTGCATTCTAGCATAAAATATTTTATTTTTGTAGCCCTCCTGCAAGCATCCTTCATAAGAAGCCATAAATGCCAAGTAGGCGGAGACTGGTTCTAACATAATTAACATTATATCTCCCTCCAAAACCTTCAACCCCATACCTTATAGGATGCTGGGCACTGAGTAAGTATTCCTTAAAGTGACCAAATGAAAAGTATAAGAAATTAAATATATATTCTGGGCTATTCTGATCTTGTATATCTTAGAATCTTAGGTCTGAAATACTTAACTCAGAATCTCAGCATTGTTCCCGCTACTCAGTTTCTTTAGTACTGAGTTACTTTCTTGGGAGACTTATACTTAAACACTTCAGACCTAAGGCATAAATGAACTATCTAATCAGGTCTTGAGACTTCTCCATAAAATGGTATTTTCAGTTACAAGATTTAGTTACCAAAAGACTAAAATATATTCACACTTCTTGCCACATTTACTTTCATTTCATAAAGCAATAATTCTGTTTGATTCTGGAGAATTTTATTACTTGAAAATTCTAACTTTGTGAAAAAAAATATATGCTGAACCTTCCATGATGTTTTAGAAAAAGAAGTTCAAATAAAATTCTCCATTACAGCTTTCTTTTTTCATCTGAAAAGTGTTTCAGTAAAATTAATATACATATATATATAACTGCTTTCAGTGGAAATGAGCCCATCTCTTTTAAAAAAAGATTATGAACTGTGATCTACAAAAATGTTCAGTCCTTTATACTCAATGTACTAATACAAATTTAAACATTCTGAAAGACCTAAAATTATGATAAATCTTTTTATGTCTACACACATTAAAAATCTGTACACATTAAGTCAAAAGAGCTGAATATATATGGTGATATTCAAACTATAAAAGTTACGGACACATATAATTAAGAGACAGAAAAAGCACTTGGGCATATTCACATAATGAGTAGTGAATTAAAACTGTGGGATAAAATATTTTCTATTTAAAATTCTATTAATGTTAATACAATGTTTTCTGTTCAGCAAAAGTAAGCACATTCTTTCTGACTTTTAACTTCAAAGGACAAAATGGCAAACAGTTTATTTTTCAATCATCATAAATATAGATTAAAGGGTTTAGGCTGTCACAAAAAGAAACAAATGACATGGCTCAGCAGTAGCCAGAAAGTAACAAGAAAGATGAAATGGGTGGTAGAGAATCAAAGCAAAGGACAAACAAATCTTCCTTGACCTGATAAAGGACATCTGTGGAAAACACAGTTAACATCATACTTAACGCTGAAAAATGGAATGCTTTATGGCTAAAATTACAAACAAAACAAGGATATCGGAGCGCCTGGGTGGCTCAGTCAGTTAAGCGGCTACCTTTAGCTCAGTTCGTGATCTCAGGGTCCTGGGATCGAGCCCCACATTGGGCTACCTACTCTGCAGGCAGTCTACTTCTCTCTCCCTTTGCCCCTCCCTCCTACTTCCTCTCCCCACCCCCACTCTTTCTCAAATAAATAAATAAAATATTTAAAAAATTTAAGAACAGAAACAAGGAGGGGTGCCTGAGAGGCTAGTCATTTAGCATCTGCCTTCAGCTCAGGTCATGATCCCAGGGTCTGGGATCAAGCCCCGAGTTGGGCTCCCGGCTCAACAGGGAGTCTGCTTCTCCCTCTACCCTTCCCCACTGCTTGTGATCTCTCTCTCTCTCACTCTCTCTCAAATAAATAAATAAAATCTTTATTAAAAAAAGAAAACAGAAACAAGGATATCTATCAGCTCTCATCACTGCTATTCAGACTTGTACTGGAAGTGTGAGCCAGAACAATTAGACAAAAAAAAAACAAAAAAATGAATACAAGTCATTGAGATTAGAAGGGAAGAAGGAAAACTATCAATATTTGCAGATGACATAACCTTCTACGTAGAGAATCTGAAGAAATCTACAAAAAAAGCTGCTAGAATAAGAGAGTTTAGCAAAGCAAAATGTAACATCAATATGTAAAAATTAATTGTATTTCCACAAACTAGCAACAACCAAAAATTATAATTTAAAAACAATATAATTTACAACAGCACTGAAACTGAAAACTTCAAAACACTGCTTAGAGAAATTAAAGAAGAAAATATGTGAAGAGATATGCAGTCTTCACAGGTTAGATGATCTGTAGATTCAAGGCAATCTCAATAAAAACCACAGCAGGCTTGCTTGTAGAAACTGACAAACCAATTCTAAAACGTATATGAAAATGAGAGACTTGAATAGAAAATGAAAAGATCGGAAATGAAAATAGTTGAGGGGCACCTGGGTGGCTCAGTTGGTTAAGTGTCCAACTCTTGGTTTTGGCTCAGGTCATGATATCAGGGTCATGAGATCAAGCCCAGCATCAGGCTCCACACTCAGTGAGGAGACTGCTTGAAATTCTCTCTCTCGCTCTCCTTCTGCCCCTCCCCCCACTAGCACACATGCACACTCTCTAAGGTAAATAAATAAATCTTTAAAAAAAAAGTTGAAGACAACTTTGAAAAAGAAACACAAAATGGGAGACTAAATCTACTGATTTTAAGATTCATTATAAGCTACAGAAACCAAGACATTATATTGGCATCAAGATAGAGGAATGAAACAGAGGCCAGAATAAGACCCACACATATATGGACAACTAAATTTTGACAAAGATATACAGGCACACATCATTTTAGCGTGCTTGGCAGATACCGAGTTTTTACAAATTGAAGGTTTGTGGCAATCCTGCATCCAGCAAGTTTATGGTACCACTCTTCTAACAGCGTTTGCTCACTTCATGTCTTTGTGTCACGTTTTGGTTAGTTCTTTCAATATTTCACATTTTTCTTTATTATTATATTTGTTGTAATGATCTGTGATCAGTAACTACAACTCACAGAAAGCTCAGTAATTACAACTCCCAGCATTTTTTAGCAATGAAGTATATTTTAATTATGTATTTTTTTAAAATATTTTATTTATTTTATGAGAGAGAGAGGGGCAGAGAGAGAGAGGGAGAAGTAAATTCCCTGCTGAAGAGGGAGCATGATGTAGGACTCAATCCCAGGAGTCTGGGATCATGACCTGAGCCAAAGGCAGACACTTAACCACCTAAGCCACCCAGGCACCCCAAGATATGTATTTTTTTTTTTAGAAATAATGCTACTGCACACTTAACAGAACACAGCACAGTGTAACCATAATTTTAATATGCACTAGGAAAGCAAAAAATTTATCTGATTTGCTTTATTACACTATTTGCTTAATTGTGGTGGTCTGGAATGCAACCCACAATATCTCTGAGGTATGCCTGCAAAAATTCAGTAGAGAGGGTGCCTGGGTGGCTCAGTCGGTTGAGCGACTGCCTTCGGCTCAGGTCATGATCTTGGAGACCCAGGATCAAGTCCCACGTCGGGCTCCCTGCTCGGCGGGGAGTCTGCTTCTCCCTCTGACTCTCCCCCCTCTCCTGCCTTCCCTCGCTCTCTCAAATAAATAAAATCTTAAAAAAAAAAAATTCAGTAGAGAAAGGCTAGTCATGTCAAAAGATGGCTGAAAATAGGCAAAAAAAAAAATGCACTTCCATCCATACCTTGTACTGTATGCAAAAATTAACTCAAAATGGATCAAAGATCTCTGCAGAACCTAACACAATAAAATTTCTTGAAGAAAACACAGAAGAAATCCCTGGTGACTTAGATTGGGCAAATATTTCTTAGAAAAACCACCATAAGCATGACTCTTAAAAGAATAAATTGATATTTTCTAATTCATCAAAACTAAAACATCTGCTTTTCAAAAGACACTGTTAAGAGAATGAAAAGACCGGCCAGAGAGTGGGAGCATATATCAGATTAAGGAGCTGTATCCAGAATATATAAAGAATTCTCAGAACTCAGTATTAAGAAAACAAAGCAACCTAATTTAAAGACAAACAAAAGATTTAAAGAGATACTTCATCAAAGAAGATACGCAGATTGCAAACAGCCACACAAAAAGATGCTCAACATCATTAAACATTAGGCATGTGCAAATTAAAACCAGAACACAATTTCTTTTTTTTTTTTTTTTTAATGATTTTTTATTATATTATGTTAGTCACCATACAGTACATCCCCGGTTTCCGATGTAAGGCTCGATGATTCATTAGTTGCAGAACACAATTTCACTACACACTCATCAGGACAGATACAAAACAACAGAACACCACCAACTGTTGCCAAAGACAAGGAAAAAATGGATCTCTCATTCATTGCTGGTGGGAATATAAAGTGTTACAACAACACAGGAAAACAGTTTGGCACTTTCTTACAAATTTGAACCTACTCCAACTCTATGAGCTATCCAGGTAACAAATGCAAATGTCCATATAAAGACTTGTATTTGTTATAGCTAACCACTGGAAACAACATAAATGTCTATTAATAGGTAAAGATGTATTCACATGTGGTCCATGTTTATCCACCTGTGGCATACTAATAAAGTGGAATACTAGTACATAATAAAATAGAAGTACTGATATATACAACAGTATGGACAAGTCTCAAAATGATTATGCTCAAAGAAGCTAGATCAAAAAGAGTACATACGATATAAAATTCTAAAAAACACAAAGTAATCTGTGGTGACAGACAGCAGAGCAGCAGTTGCCTAGGATGCAGCGGTGTGGTGGAAGGGACTGCACCAGGGCACAAGGAAACTTTGGAGTAATGAGTATGTTCATTATATTGAGTGTGGTGATGGTTTTATGGATGTATAAATATGTCAAAACTGATCAAATACTGTACTTTAAATACATATACAGTTTCACTATTTCACTTCAATAGAACTGTTAAAAACATACAGTCAAACCACTTAAGAGGCAAAATATGTAGAGAATTTTGACATTCTGATTCATAATCTCCTGGTTATATGACAAAATTTAATTTAACAATGCATATTTAGGCCAGTTTTCTTCATCATGTTAACATGGCTGATTTCTTCTAATAGTGGCAAATGCCGATAATGCAAATTAAAATTTTTAGTATTCAGTTTGAACCTTAGATGTCACAAAATTCAGATAAAGAAGTTGTTCTATACACTACAACCTTAAGACCTGTTATTAACAAAATAAAGATGATGGAGCACCTGGGTGGCTCAGTTGGTTAAGTGTGTGCCTTTGGCTCAGGTCATGATCCCAGGGTTCTGGGATCAAGCCCTGCACTGGGCTCTCGGCTCAGTGGGGAGCCTGCTTCTCCCTCTCCCTCTGCCACTCCCCCACTTGTGCTCTCTCTCTCTCTCTCTCAAATAAATAAAATCTTTAAAATAGAAAAGAAAGATGATCACCAGATGTTTATTCTCTTTAACCTGTTTCTGCCTCATTTCCTTCATTTACAAAAATGTCAAAGTAATAGCATTCACCTCAACAGGTTATTTTAGGGACCATGATATAACACAGGTAGTAGTACACTCTAAGCTGAAATACAAACTGACTAATCTTCAAGTGGTTAATTTACTCCCAAAGAATAATTTATATAATTATATTAAATGGTTCTACACAGGATAGCCCAAATATAAAGGAAACAACTTTTTGTTTTCAATTTAGAAATTCTGTGAAATAAAAGGGCGCAGCTTAAAACTACAACACAATTTTCACAATCATAAATCAAACCTTCCATTAATGTCGTAATTCATGCTTGCAGGAACAAAATGTCACTGAAAATAAAATACACTTATATGATCAAAGCAACAAAAGGAAATACGGAGGAAAAATTAACTGGAAACTAGTCCCATGGCTCAAGTATCAGTTTCTAGAAAAGATGAACATGTTTCATGTTACTATTTCATAAACTTTACTTATAGTGGCCCTGGTTACACTATTTGCTACATAAAATGTTCATCCAACTAAGAAAGCAATGAACTGGGTTCAGACTCACATTAACTATAAACCAGAGCATGGTGAAATCTTGGGTATCAATTAATTGAAAGTAATTCAATTTAACTACTTTGTTGGATTCAAATTTCTGTATTTCCACCCATCTGAAGTTTTCAAAGCAGTTAACTATCTTTTAAAAGTAACTTTCTAATTAAAAAAAGAAGAAGAAAATAGAGGAAGCACTTCCAGAATGGCAGCGTAAAGACTTCTGAAAATCCACTCCTTCATAAAAGCAGAAAGAATACTGGCAAACTCTTGGTTTCGGCTCAGGTCATGAGATGGAGCCCCATAATGGGCTCCGTGCTTAGCGTGGAGCCTACTTAAGACTCCTTCTCCTTTGTGCCTCCCCCACTCTCTTTCTCTCTCAAATAATTTTTTTTAAAAGAATTCTGTAGTTTAAAGTAAAATAATTAAAATAAAAAAATTCAATAAGAGAGCTCAAAAGACTTGAGCTAATACAAAAAAGAATTTGTGAAGTTGAAAATAAGTCAGTTGAGAATATTCAGTTTAAGGACCAGAGGAATAAAGAATGAAGAAAAATAAAGTCTGAGACCTGAGAGACACCATCAAGTATACCAACATATTCATAATGTTAGTCTCAGAAACAGTCAACTAAAAAGGGGACAGAGAAAATATCTGAAGAAATAATGGCAGATAAATCCCCAAATTTGATGTTTAAAATTTAATCTACACATCAAAAAAAACAAATGACTTCCAAAAAAGATAAACTCAACCAGATCCTAGATACATCATAGTCAAACTATTAAAGCACACACAAAAAAGAAAATCTTGGAAGTAGTGATCTTCGGTAAAATTAAGAGACATTATCTAATCAGGAAACAGGTAGGTCAGAGGGCAGTAAATGACACATTCGAAGTAATAATAGAAAAAGACTATCAACAAGGTTTCAATATGTGGCAAAATAACACATCAAAAATTAAGAATTAAAGATCATTCCAAAGAAACAGAAGCTAAAAGAATTTGTAACTAGCAGATCTGTCCTAGACAAAAACACTAAAAGACGAAATGAAAGAACATCTATATAGTAACTTAAAAAAAAGGAAGAAATGAAAACCACCAGTAAGGGTAACTATGTGGCTAAACATAAATAACACAATAAATGTATTTTGTATTTGTAACTGTTTTTCTCCTGTCTGATTTAAAAGACAATTGCATAAAGCAATACTTAATGTGTGTTGATGGGATTATACTCTTTAAAGATGTAATCTGAATGACAAAAAGAGAAGGGAAGGTGAGCTATATAGGAGCAAAATTCCTATATACTATTTAAATTAAGCTGCTACTATCCCCAACTGAACGGTTATAAGTAAATCCCCAGGGAAACCACTAAGAAAGAAACTCGAAATAATACAGTAAAGCAAACAACAAAATGGTTAGAAAATATCTACTCAAAAGAAGGCTATAATAAGAAATAGAAGGAGAAAGGGACAAAAGACTAAGAAAACTAATAAAACAGCAGTACCTTATCACTAATAACATTAAATGTAAATGAAATAAACACTCAAATCAAAAGGCGAAGATTCACACAAATCTTTTGTTAAGCCCTGCTCCAATTATATGCTCTCTACAAAAGACACAATCAGATTAAAAGACACAAACTAAACGTAAAAGTATGTAAAAAGATACATCAGAAAAACAGTAACCACAAGAGAGCTCATGTAACTGTACTAATATAAGACTAGTTGAAACTAATAAACAAATTTAACAAAGTTGCATGATACAAACTCAACCTGCAAAAACCAGTTGGGTTTCTATACCTTGACAAGGAATGATCCAAAAAGGAAATGAAGAAAACAAATCTTAGAGCAATAACATCAAAATTAGTAAAATACTTAGAAATCAATTAGACCAAGGAAGCAAAAGACTTGTATACGGAAAAAAGACAAACACAGATGGAAATCCTCTGTTCGTGGACTGGAAGACAATATTACTAAGATGTCAAAACTACCCAAAGCAATCTACAGATTTAATGTAAAATTATCAAGACAACATTTGCATGTTTTACAGAAACAGAAAAATCCATCCTAAAACTCATATGGAATCTCAAAGGATTCTGAATAGCCAAAACAAATCTTAGAAAGAAGAACAAAGTTAGAGATGTCATATTTCCTCAATTCAAAACTTATTACAAAGCTGCAGTAACCAAACAATGCAGTACTGGCATAAAGACCAAGGGAACAGAATGGAGACCCCAAAAATAAACCCCTGCATACATGTTCAGATGATTTTCTATAAGAGTGCCAAGACCATTCAATATGGAAAGGACAGCCTTTTCCCAAACAGTGATGGGAAAAATGGATATCCACATGCAAAGGTAGGAAACTGGGCCAATCAGCACATGAAAAGCTGCTCAATATCACTGCTTAGGGAATTGCATATTAAATTTACAATGAGATACCACATCACATTCATTAGGATGGCTACTGTCAAAAACAAACAAACAAACAAACAAAAAACCCAGAAAATAACAAGAATGGGAACATCCCAGAAACCTTGAAAAGAAGAACAAACTTAGAGAGGTCACAATTCCTCAATTCGAAACTTACTACAAAGCTACAGTAATCAAAACAATGTACTGTTGCTGGAAAGTAAAATGGTGTGCTGCTATGGAAAACAGTATGTGGTTCCCCAAAACACTAGAAACAGAATGATCACATGATCTGATAATTCCACTTCTGGGTATATAACCAAAAGAATTGAAAACTAGGTCTTGAAGAGATATTTATACCCCCAAGTTCACAGCAGCTTTATTCGCAATAGCCGAAAAGGCGGAAGGAAGCAAGGCAAGTGTCCATCAGTGGATGACCGGGTAAACAAATATGACATATCCATACAATGGAATATTATTTAGCCTTAAAAAGGAAATTCTGACACCTGCTATCTTGTGATGAACCCTGACTTCATGCGAAGTGAAATAAGCCAGTCACAGAATAGCCAATACTAGTTGATTCCACTTAATAAGGTATCTACAGTGGTCAAATCCATAGACAGTAGAATGGTGGTTTCCAAGGAATAGTAGGGGGGAATGAGGAGTTGTTTAATGTGTACAGAGTTTCAGTTTCAAAAGATGAAAAGCATTTTGGGGATGAATGACAGTGATGGTTCCACAAAAATATGAATATACTTAACACCACTGGACTATATACTTTTTTTTTTTTAAGATTTTATTTATTCATTTGGCAGAGAGAGAGACAGCCAGCCAGAGAGGGAACATAAGCAGGGGGAGTGGGAGAGGAAGAAGCAGGCTCCCAGCAGAGCAGGGAGCCCGTTGCAGGGCTCGATCCCAGGACCCTGGGATCACGCCCTGAGCCGAAGGCAGCCAGCTGCTTAATGACTGAGCCACCCAGGCACCCCTGGACTATATACTTAAAAACGTTAAGATGGTAAATTTTGGGATGTATATTTTATACAATTTAAAAAAATGTTTTACAAACAGTTATATGAAGAGGTGATCTAAGTTTCTGTAGTCAACAAATGTTACAGGTGTGACAGGACATTAATTAGTGAAAATACTGTATTTTTGAATTTCATGAAATTTGTGTTATGTCAGCTTTTCATCATCTGTGATCTCTTTTCTTATTCTAAATAAACAAGTTCAATTGGGATTCTTATTCCACCATTAAAAAAAAAACAAAAAAGAATATGCAACTACTTTTAAGAGTCCTGGCAAACTTTGAAAAGGAAAGTGAAGAGTAATATTAAGGCTCGACAAGTTAATTTGGGAGAAAAAAAGGAGATCCTAAATTTTCCTAAGAGTTCATGCAAATAAAAGTACAATAACAAAAGGGTGAAAATTAAAACAAGCCAAATTAAACCTATGTTGTGCTTAATATATCAGATTCATTCCAAATATAAATTTATGTTGCATAAAGAAATATTTTTTTAAAATTCAACAGTTAATCTAATATTGTACTGCCTCTAAGGGTATACTATTTTTAAAACTTAAGTATCTAAAATTTCTAATATTAGTTTTTAGCACCAGCAATTTTTTACTTATCATCACATACACTGGGCTTTAAAACTACACACGCAGAAAACATACACCATCCTAGAAGCTCATACCCAATGCTCTCAACCTATTTTTACATGGTACATAAAGAGATATTAACTTTATTTCTAAAGACGAAGAAACAGGCTTATCGAGATTATACACTCTCAATGTTACACTGCTACAAAGTACAAGACCTCCTGTCCTAGACGCCTGTGACTACAATCATTATATTATACCTCAAAGATCCATTTGTTTACTTAATCAAATATTTATTAAACGTCCACTATGTTCCAGGCACCATGCTAAGAACCAAGAACTAGAGCTCAAATATTACTAAGATTGTAGAAATTACTTGAAAAATAATTTGTAATTTTTGAAGTGCTACATAAATACCAGACTATATTACTTCTAGTAGTAGTATTACTATTAGTAGTAATAAAAAGATCTTGAATATTAACAATGCTACTACTTAAGCATTCAAGTCTACCAAATGTATATTTTCCTTTACAAGACTGAAGGTCCTTAAAGGCAGAAGTTCTTGTTTACCTTTGTATTTCTCTTAGCACCTAGGACTGAACTTTGTACTCCACCGTATTCAAAAAGTATGTTAATGATACAGAAGCACCAGTATCACTCGGGCCCCTCTTTCCCTTGCTCTCTCCCTACATTAGGTTCCAGAACACTAGCTGACAGATATTTTGCCCAGGCATGACACTGGGAATCCCTTTCGGAAAACTATCCACCAGGTCAGGAAAAAGACATAAATCCTAGAGTCTACAGGCCAACAAAACCACCAAATATGCACAAACTCATGCACTAAGAGTTTCCTGTCAGGCTTTTGGAGTCTCTCATATTTAAAAAGGATGACTTAAACTTTGTGGAGAAAGAAAGATTTAAATGACCATCAACACCTAGCTGGGGTCGTTATGGAGGATAAGGCCAAACTAACTCACCAATGCACCATACTACATCTATCACATTGTTATAAGAAGGTATCTCTCAAATATGTATGCATTAAACTAGTATGTTGATAAGACTGCCAAATAGAATTGTCATCTAGGACTAGGTTAGTGATGCTTCTCAATCAAAGCTGTCTTCGTAGACGGCTTGGTGAAGAGCCAGTTTTTTAATTTCCAATCCATCATGGATTGTGACAGATTGCATTTTCCAAAAACAGCAGCAACAATGTTTCTAGAATTTTACCACTCCATCAAGAGATGGAGTCTATGTCCCCTACCCCACAAGTCTGGAAACACCTCTGTGGCTACCTCAATGAGTAACAGTACAGCAGAAAAGACATACTGACTACTGAGACCAGGTCATAAAAGGAGACAGAGCTTTCACCTGACTTTGTCTAAGGACACATACCCTGTAAACCTAGCCACCAATATCTGAGGAAGCCCAGGCCACGTGTGAAAAGGAGCCCAGGCCACACGGGGAAAGAAAGCCATGCCCCCAACCCGCAGACCTGGTGGATCTCCCAGCTGACAGCCCCAACTTGCCAGCTAAGCAAGTGAACCAACTTCAGTCAAGCCACCACAGCTGCCTCAGCATAGAGCAGAGACCAGGCTTCCCTGCCAAGCCCTGACCAAATTAGATTTGTGAGTGAAATAAGTGACTATTGTTTCAAAATACTAAGTTTTGAGATGGCATGTTTCTCAGCAGTAGGTACCACCAGAACATAGACCAATATAGTCCTTTTGTAAATACAATAAAAGTGACTAGAAAACAGAATTCTTAAAGATACACAAAATATAAGCTCCAATGTTTCTTACTAGATTTAACAGAAATCAAATTCTCTGCCAATGATTATGAAAGTTTCTAAACACTTACTCTCAGTTACTCTACTTACCTCCTCCCAGGCCATGAACCAATCCACAGACAGTCACTTAAGTAGCACTGCTCTAAATTATGTTAAGGGGAAAGAAACATAATGTAACTAGAGTAATGGTAAAACAGGTAAGAAATATGGCAAGGAAAGAAAGTGCTCAATTAAGTAAATATTTTAAAAGCTTTGAAATCCATTATACTACATTAATTTCCCTAAGAGTAAAGGTGTCCTGATTAAATACCAGGGAGGTAGATGGACTAGTCTATCAAAATGGGAGTCATTATAGTTCAGAATACTACATCTAGTCCTCCCTTACTTTGATATCATACTCACATGAAAGCTTCTGATCTCATTCTCTCTCCCTGTCTTGTGTGTATGTGCACACACGCACACATGCATACAGAATATGACAAAATTGTAACAACTTTTTCCCCAGCTTTATTGAAATATAATTAACATATAACATTCTGTAAGCTTAAGGCATATAACCATGATGACTTTATACATGTATATACTGTGAAATGATTACCATAAGGTTAGTTAATACATGCATCACTTCACATAATTATAATTTTTTGTGTGTGGTATGAACATTTAAGATCTACTCTTAGCAACTTTCAAGTATATAATACAGTACTATTAACTATAATCACCATACTGAATATTAGAACACCCAAACTTATTCATCCTATAACTGTAAGTTTATACTCTTTGACCAACCTCTCCCAATTTCCCCACCCACCCCCAACTCCTGGCAACCACAACTCTATTTTCTGTTTCTATGACTTTGGCTTTTTTTTTTTTTAAGATATTATTTATTTATTTGACAGAGAGAGAGAGACAGCCAGCGAGAGAGGGAACACAAACAGGGGGAGTGGGAGAGGAAGAAGCAGGCTCCCAGCAGAGGAGCCCGACGTGGGGCTCGATCCCAGAATGCCGGGATCATGCCCTGAGCCGAAGGCAGACGCTTAACGACTGAGCCACCCAGGCGCCCCATATGACTTTGGCTTTTTAAAGATTCTGCACTTAAGGAAAATCAAAAGTTACGCGTTTTTCTTGTCTCACTTATTTCTCTTAGCATAACGCCTTCAAGGTCCATCCATGTTTTGTTTGTTTGTTTTAAAGATTTCATTTATTTATTTATTTATTTATTTATTTATTTATTTATTTGAGAGAGAGAGAAAGAGACCGTGCAAGAGAGAGCGAGCACAAGCAGGGGAAGGGGCAGAGGAGGGAGAAGCAGACTCCCCGCTGAGGGGAAGGGGCAGAGGAAGAGGGAGATACAGACTCCCCGCTGAGGAGGGAGCCCGGGGTGGGACTCAATCCCAGGACCCTGGCATCATGACCTGAGACGAAGGCAGACACTTAACCAACTGAGCCACCCAGGTGCCCCAAGGTCCATTCATGTTATCACAAACAGAAGGATTACTTTCTTTCCGATGGCTGAATAATACTCCATTGTGTGTATATACACACACACACACACACACACACACACACACATCTACTTTATCCATTCATCATGGACACATAGGTTGTTTCCATTTCTTGGATATTGTGAATAATGCTGCAATGAACATGGCAGTACAGATATCTCTTTGAAACAGTAATTTCATTTCCTTCAGATATGTAACCAAAAGTGGGACTGGTGGCTCATACGATACCTCTATTTTTAATTTTTTGAAAAACCTCTATTCTGTACACTCCCAATAGTGTACTAGGGTTCCCTTTTCTCCACATTCCTGCCAATACTTGTTATCTCTTCTCTTTTTGGAAACAGCCATTCTAACACATGTGAGGTGATACCTGTTGTGGCTTTGATTTCTACTTCCCTGATCACTGGTGATGTTGAGCGTCTCTTCATATAGCTGCTCATTTGTATGTCTCCTTGGGAAAAATGTCTATTCAGGCCTTCTGTCCATTTTTAAATTGGAAAGGTTTTGCTATTGAGTTCCTTACAGATTTTGAATATGAAGCCCTTATCTGATCATTTGTAAATATTTTCTCCCATGCTGTAGGTTAACTCCTCATTCTGTTGATGGTTTCTTTTGCTGTGTAGAAACTTTTTAGTTTGATGTAGTCTCTTCTTGTTTATTTTTGCTTTCACTGCTTGAACTTTTGGTGTCAAAAACCAAAGAATTATTGCCAAGACAAACATCAAAGGTTTTTCCCTGTTTTCTCCTAAAAGTTATAGCTTCAATCTTTACAATTAAGTCCTTAAGCCATTTAAAGTTAATTTTTGAGGGTGGTATAAAACAGGGTTCAAGTTCATTCTTTTGCATGTGAATATCCAGTTTGCCCAACACCATTTATTGAAAAAACTATCTTTTCCCCACTGAGTATTCTTGACTTGCCTGTCAAATATTAGTTAACTGTATATCCATGGGTTTATTTCTGGACTCTTAATTCTATTATATTGGCCTATGTGTTTGTTTCTATGCCAGGACCATACTGTTTTGATCACTACAGCTTTGCAGTACAGTTTGAAATCAGGAAGTGTAATATCTCCAACTTTGTTCTTTCTCAAGATTGTTTTGGCTATTTGGGGTCTTTTGTGATTCCATAAAAATTTTAAGATTATTTTTGCTATTTCTGTGAAAAATGACATTGGAATTTTGATAGGGATTACACTATATCCATAGATGGCTTTGGCCATATGGACATTTTAACAACGTTAATTCTTCTGATCCATGAACACAAAATATTTTTCCATTTATTTGTGTCCTCTTCAATTTCTTTCATCAATGTCTTCAAGTTTTCAGTGGACAGATCCTTAACCTTCTGGATTAAATTTATTCCTAAATATTTTATTTATTCCTAAGTTTTTGATGCTATTATAAATAGGAATTTTTATTTCTTCTTCAAATATTTTAAGTGTAGAGAAATGCCAATAATTGTTGCATATTGATTTTATATCCTAAATTACAAGTGGACTGAAAATCAACAGAATTTTATTGCTTTATTTTGTTTAGCATAGACTATTCTTTCTAACCTCTCCCAACAGCTTCCCAAGTCAAGTTTATAAATCAATATTCAAATGAAATACTACTGCAAAAAATGAATGAATGGAAATGAGTGCAAATGAGGGGCAAAGCAGCAAAAATCAAGCACCCATTTAGCCAATTATTAAGCTCTCAAAATGCAAATATTTCCGTTACTCTGCTGCACTCGTAAGGAATTTTGCAAGAAAAGGCTTCACAGCCTAAGGCAAAGGTCTCGTTCTTTTCTATCAACAACTGCTGTTACACTAGTAAACCTGATAAACCACAGTTTCACTATAAACTTTAACATTCTAATTCTGCTACTTGCTAGCTCTGATCTACCTTGGAATAGTCAATATATTTTTCTGAGCTCCAATTTCTTCATCTGTAAAAAGATAAAAACCTTGTGTGATCTACAATCTGCATTGTCCTATACAGCAGCCACACTACATAAAACAATTAAACACTTGAAACGTGGATCATCTAACAATTTTTTAAATTAAGTTAAATTTATTTTTTTTAAAGATTTTATTTATTTATTTATTTGACAGAGAGAGACAGCCAGCGAGAGAGGGAACACAGCAGGGGGAGTGTGAGAGGAAGAAGCAGGCTCCCAGCAGAGGAGCCCGATGTGGGGCTCGATCCCAGAACGCCGGGATCACGCCCTGAGCCAAAGGCAGACGCCCAACGACTGCGCCACCCAGGCGCCCCTTAAATTAAGTTAAATTTAAATGCCACATTTAGCTAGTAGCTGACCTACTCGGCAGTGCGGGACTAAATGATCTTTAAGTTCCCTCCTAGTTCTAAAATTCAAACATTTTTTAAAATTGCCTTTCTCCTTAAAATGGAATAAACGAACTGTAAGTTAAGTAGACACCACAACCACACAAGGGGCGGGGGGGGAAGATCCTAGTAACTACCAAACACAATATTCTTGACTAGGGTTGACAAAATCTTTTTCTTTCCCTTTTTTTTTTTTTTTTTAAACATTTTATTTATTTGGGATGTCTGGGTGGCTCAGTCAGTTAAGCGTCTGCTTTTCTGCTCAGGTCATGATCCCAGAGTCCTCGGATGGAGCCCCACATCGGGCTCCTTGCTCAGCGGGGAGCCTGCTTCTCCTTCTGCCTGCCACTCCCCCTGCTTGTGCTTCCTCTCTCTGACAAATAAATAAATAAAATCTTTTTTAAAAAATTATTTACCTGACAGGGGGAAAAAGAGAGAGAGAGAGAGAGAGGACAAGCAGGGGGAGTGGCAGGCAGAGGGAGAGGGAGAAGCAGGCCCCCAGCTGAGCAGGGAGCCCCACGCGCTGGACTGAATCCCAGGACTCTGCAACAAAATTTTTCTGTAAGGAACTAGACAGAAAACATTTTCGGTGTTACAGGCCATACAATTTGGGTCACAATTACTCAACTCTACCTTTGTAGCATGAAAGCAGCCATAAACTATGTAAACAAATGAGTGTGGCTGTGATCCGATAAAACTATGGATACTGGGGTGTCTGGGTGACTCAGATAGTTAAGCGTCTGCCTCTGGCTCAGGTCATGATCCCAGGGTCCTGGGATCAAGTGCTGCATCAGGCTCCCTGATCAGCGGGGAGTCTGCTTCTCCCTCTACCCCTCCACACCCCTCCCCCCCACACTTGTGCTCTGTCTCTCTCTCTCTCTCAAGTGAATAAATAAAATATTTTAAAAAGAAAAACTATGAGGGCGCCTGAGTGGCTCAGTTAAGCGTCTGCCTGTGGCTGGGATCATGATCCCAGGGTCCTGGGATGGAGCCCTGCATCAGGCTCTTGCTCAGTGGGAAGTCTGCTTCTCCCTCTCCCCCCTCTCCACCGCTTGTGCTCCTTCTCTTTCTTGATCTCTCTCAACCAAATAAATAAAATCTTAAAAAAAAAACCCAAAAACCTATGGATACTAAAGTTAAAATTTCATATAATTTTCAAAACTCAATAATGTTATGAAATATTCTTTTAACTTTTTCCCAACTATTTAAAAATGTAAAAATCAGCCGTGGTTCATGGGCTATACAAAAACAGGTGGCAGGTTAGACATGACCAGCAGACCATAGTTTGCTGACACCAGCTCATAACACTATACCTACAACAGCATTTAATCTGAGGATAAATCAAAGAAATGTAAAAAATAAACTTGAATTTTACTTAGTAAGTTTGTTGTCTGCAAGTTGGTCTTGTTGCAGCATTCTGAAACTATTTTGGGTGTACAAATGAACAAATACATTAATGTTACTGGGAGCCAGAGGTCCCACTATAGGAGACAGGAGGTCAGACATGGCATGGAAGAAGGTCCTACTGCTGGGACTGGAATGAGAGATACTGATAGGATTTCATTTTAAATATATACATATTTGCATCTCCATCCACTATTAGAACCTAGAAGCAAAAATACTTCAGTAACAATGAACATATGTAATGCCCTATATACTTTTCACACTAAAAAGAAATTTTAAGGACTCCTTGGGAAAAATATATATAATATATATAAAACTGAAAGGGCCAGATTCTCTTTGGACAGAGCTATGAAAACTATGAACTATAAAACTGATACCTCATGGAAGGAAAAAAAAATCAAATATAGCAACAGTTTTGCTCTAAAATTTAGCCCACAAACAATATTTACATAGTAATTACTATGCAATAATTTATACGAGAAGCTTCTTATTTGAGAAACCATATACAACAACAAAACTGTATCCCAGATAATCACATACAAATCAATCACTTGAAACATGAATGCATAGCACTGGGGCCTGCACATTGATTTACTGATGGACAGGCAACATTTTCCAAATGTCCTCTATTCAACTGTTACTGACCCACTAATAATGCTGAATTACAATGTCAAAATAAATTTGAAATTCACTCTAAACTATAAACACTGGAATATAATTTGAACCATTTCTTGTAGCAAATTTATTTGAGGCTTTTCCTTTCTCTCTCTCTTTTTTTTTGCTATTGAATCTTTTACATCTCATTATTTCCTATTTATATATTACAATATTTAAAGTACCATGTGACTCCGTGTGTGTGTGTGTGCGAGAGAGAGAGAGATACAGACACCTAGACCTGCTTAGGCCCAGAAAGAGGTCCCTAATCCTGTGCCTTCAATACACCTGTTTATTCATGTAAACATGTCAACAGCTCCCAGTTGCCAGATACAGTACTAGATGCTAGAGATATAAATATATATTCACCTAGATCTCCTCCCTCAGTAAGCTCACAGTCTACTTGGGGAAAGACACTTTAAACAGTCCAGTAAAATAATATACTAAAATAGATATAAACAAATGGTTTTAGTGAGTCAAAAAACTACTATCTCTTTCTCCTGTCTGTAGCTTATGACCTAAGCACTAGAAACAACTTGGCAGCACTAGTTCTTTCCCACGCTCTCCCTCCTCACTTTCTAAATGTGTCTGTTCTTTAGTCCCCTACACATGACACACCAACAATAAAGTTAACCTTTTATACAATAAACAACAATAAAGTAGATCTTTCATAATGAAAATTTTTTTTTTTCCTTGTCCAAAAGGTCCAGCCATGTAGTGTATGAAGTCATCATCTTTCAGGTTTTGGTGCTCCGTTTTTCTTCAACAAAAATTATTTATTAAGTTAGGGGTTTAGTGTAGAGCATTTTTAGACGGAAAAAACATAACCTCTAGAATTTTCACCCTTTGTTTAGAAAGCAACTGTATCCTATAAGCAGAGTTTTCTTTGTAACTGAACACAAACAATAGTGCTTATAGCACCTAAATGTTTAACTAAATGTTTCAAACTGTTGGTTGCGACTCACTGGCTATGAAATCAACTTAGTGAGTCAAAAGCAATATTTTTTTCAACAAAAGAGAACACAGCTGACTCTTGAACAACAAGGGTTGGACTGCACAGGTCCACTCACATGCAGCTTTTTTTCGATAAACACAGTACAATTCTGTAAATGTATTTTCTCTTCCTTATGATTTTGTTAATAACATCTTCTTTTCTCTAGCTTACTTTATTGTAGGAATACAGTACATAAGACATAGAACATACAAAATATGTGTTAAGTGACTTTATTGGTAAAGCTTCTCGACAACAGTAGGCTACAAGCAGTTAAGTTTTTAGAGTCAAAAGCTATACATGGATTTTTGACTACACAGGGGTCAGCACTTCCTAACCCCCATGCTGTTCAAGGGTCAACTGTAGAATAGGAGCTATCAAGGGGTGCCTGGGTAGCTCAGTGGATTAGGCGTCTGCCTTCGGCTCAGGTCATGATCCCAGAGTCCTGGGATCAGGCCCCACATCAGGCTCCCTGCTCAGTGGGGAGGTTTAAGGTTCAAATCCTCACTACCTTTACGACCCTGGACAGTTACTAAACCACTCTGTGCCTCAGTTTCTTAATATGGGTTGCTAAGATCATTAAATGAAATAATACATAAGAAGTCCTTAGCACAGTTCCTGACACTTAAAAGCTCCTAATAAATGTTGGCCATTATTATCATCATCACTGGGTACAACCTCTCTAAATATTCAAAACTGACTTTAGGAAAAATTTGGAAATACTTATTATACTTTTATTGAAATATTCTAGTTACACCAGAATTAAAACAGAATACTGGTTATTAAAAGCCTCAGAAACCAGAGAATGTCCAAGGAACACCAGTAACGCAGCTGGATGGAAGACAATTCATCAGAACAATAACAATTAAACCTGTAAAGATATTTGGGACTGTAATGTGAAGGAGTTTGCACTAATTTGGGCAATAGGGGTATAGGCCAGGGATCAGCAAGCTATGGCCCACAGGCCACATCTGTTCACTGTTTGCCTATGGGCCATGAATGAAGAATGGTTTTTACAGGGGCACCTGGCTGGCTCGATCAGCAGAGAATGTGACTCTTGATCTCGGGGTTGTGAATTCGAGCCCAATGTTGGGTGTAGAGATTACCCCACTTAAGTGAAATGTTATCCCATAAAAAAAGGAATTCTATTCTTTCCATTAGTAAACCAGTATGACAAAAAGAAAAAAAAAATTCTATCATTACTGTTATATTTTGATTTCATTAATAAAAGCCTGTGAAAAAAATTTTAAAAGCCTCATTCATTTGTCTATATGTTAGACAATTAGATAAATGTTCCTCCTTATTTTCCTCTAACCCTTTCCTTGTTCAATGTTATCTACCAACTGTCTCAAAATGTGCCAGGGTAAGGAGAAGCAACACAAACATATCGACAAATTAAAGAAGACAGAGGCCCCTGTCCTTATGGAGCGTCCATTCTAGTAAGTAAAGAAAAAAAATTATAAAGTAAGGTGGTGAGCAGGGAATGTGGAAATAGGGATGCAACTTTAAAGAGGATATTCAGGAAAAGCATGACTGAGAATTTCACTTTTGGGCACACTTGAAAGGAAGTAAGAGTAAGCCATGGAGATAATACTCTGCCTGGAACACTTGGGAGAAAGGTATTCTAGGCAGAGGGAAGAACAATCAGAAAAGACTGAAGTGTGAGCATACCTGGGGTGTTCCAGGAACAGCAAAGAGGCCAGTGCACCTTGAGAAAAGTGAACAAGAGTGGTCAGAGATGAAGTCAGAGACAGCAGCACCCGCAGATCATGTAGGGCCTTGTTGGCGACGGTAAAAACTTCAAGCTTTTAAAATAAGAGAGGAAGCCATCAAGGCACTTCGGGCATAGGAGCATGGTCATCTCCCTTATACTATAAGGAGATGAGCTTTCAACTCACAGCATTTCCTACTGATACGTTAGATACAAAAAACTTAGAATATGTCACAAGTGGCTACTGTGCTAACAGAACCAATTAGTATCTACAATATTGTAAACTAGTAAGAAAAAAAAAATCAAGACCCTAGCAGATTAATGAACAAATTTGAAGAATGTATGCAACAAGAAATTAGTAAAATACACATGAAAAAAGGTTCAACTACATTATTGCTAAAAAGAAATACAAAATAAAACAAAGTACCATTCCCAATGCTAGGGAAGGAAATTGGTGGTAGTGCAAATTGGTTCAGGTCTACAATCCTGTTATCTGAAACCACTGGTTTGAAAACAGTTATGAATTTCAGAATATTTGGATGATAGAGAGGGGATACTGTATAAATGCCTCGTATTAAGTAAGATTCATGGTTGGGTCTAGGATAACACCCTCTATTATTCATAAAGCTATTTAAAATGTCCTTAGAGTACCTTAGAAATGTTTGATATAAGTGGAACATAAAGTCTCAGCAGCCTCACATCAGTTTAGGTCAAGTTTAGCTGTCAAATTAGTTATAAAAAGTTTTATTTCTTAGGGCCTTGGGGGTCTCAGAATTGCATATAACTATTGACCTAACTGTTTTGTAAATAATTATGTGAACACAGATCAAAACCCATAAAAATAGCTACATGCAAGGTGGGTCACAATATCATAGTCACCTAAAAACTTTTCCAAATCACAAAACCCTTCCCAATGAAGATTCCCCATTTCCCTAGCAGTTTCTATAGTAAGCACAGTAACTGACCACAGAATATATTAGGCTGGAAAAGGTAAGTTGGAAATGTAAATAAACCAAGTACAGAGATTTTTTAAATTCCAATGTAAATAGAACAATTTGGAAATCCTTGGAGTTTGTAAAAATATTTTACTTCAATTCACTAAGAAATAACTAAAAAAGAAAAAGAACATCAACATTACTATAAAAATATTTCCTAAATAATTTTCACTCCTTGGAAAACTCATTCATTCTACTCAAAGAATACTCTGTATTAAATTAGCACCTATTACATACAAGGCACTGTGAATACCATGAAATATGGAAGTGAGGCTTGAAGAGGCAGACAGGCTGACCATGAGTTTAGATTTTATCTGACAGGCAGATGGAGAGGCAATAAAAAAATTCTGAGCAGGGTGTATGTAATGGGACGCATGTGAATGTCAGATCACTCTGGTTACAGTGCAGAGGACGATTAAAAAGGGCAAAACCAATGGCAGAATGCACTTTAAGAAGACATTTTAAAAGTCCAAACAAGACATGATAAGTTTTAAAAGATCATCCCCCAAAATTTCAGAAGTTTTGCCCAAGCTTCATATTGCCAAACTGAAGCTCAAGTGGAACAAGGATGCAGCAGGAAAAATCAGAGAAAGCGAAACTCAGCAATAACAAGAGGTAATCTAGACAGTTAAAAAAACAGTATCCACAGCTATAGTAACAAGCAATAGGCAGCGATCCCAGCAAGCGGGGCATATGTGGTAGAGGTCAGATAGGCAGATACCCCAGCAATCAGGAAAAACATAATAGGGAAACATGCCTAATTTCATGGTTCTTGATGAAAGGCGTATAGCAGATAGCAAAGAGCTCCAGCTATAAGACTAGAATTCAGGAATTCAAAAATAGGAGACAGAAAATAGGACAGCAGCAGAAAAGATACAGATTCTGGACTCAAATTAACCTACTTTCAAAACCTAAATCTGCCATTTTCTAGCTGTGAAAGTCTAAACAACTCAGCTTTTTGAGCCTCAACTTCATCTATATATAGAAAGGGGATAACACTATCTATTCTACAGGGTTGCTGAGGTAATTAAATGAGATATTATATTTTAAAACACCCAGTAGAGTTCAACAAATACTAGTTTTACCCCTTTCTCTTTTCCTTCCATTATTCATCTAAGCTACTACAATAAGGAAGTCTTTTGCTTGGCCACAAAGTAGGAAAGGCTTCTCTGACTAAGCATTAGAGGACTTCAGGCACAGAAAGACAGATCACTGATGCAAAATGCCTCATAGAAGCACTAATTCATACAGAAAAGTTGAAACAGAATGAGTTGCACAAGTAAAAGGGCCTAAAAAACTGAAATAGAGTAAAAGTTTAAATAATTAGAATCTGTTAGCCTTAATAGCATATCCATACAAGAGAACATGTCATAATATAAAAAAAGAAAAAAGGGGAGAGCTCCCTGTATATTGAAGTCAAAGGATCACCAACATATATTTTAAATGAAAAAGCTGTAATATAAAATATTAATACAATATGTTGCCTTCTACATAGAAAGTAAGGGAAATAGTGATCTATATTTATATTTTGTTTCTATTTGCAAAAATACTGGTAAAATATAGAAAAAATGAAAGTGGTTACCTATAGAGAGCAGACAAGGCAGGGAAAGAGGAGTATGAGACTTTTTATATTATTTTGAAACTGAATCAAATAACTTTATTACCAATAAAAAAAGAAAATTTAAACAAATTTTTAAATACTTGAGAAGTCTGAGTTTTGTAATATGTTCTGCTATACTTATTAATTAGGACTTACCTGTACATATTTTAGCTGTATACTAAGAAAGTTAACCATGACTTATCTGTATACATTCCTAGCAGTATAATAGATTTTAGGTTCCTCCCAAGAAAGAAGTATAATCTCCTTGAAGATAAAGATCACGTCTTATTCATTCTGCAACCCCACTTCCAAGCACAGTGCCTGATGTCCGCTGCCAAGCACAGTGGTTCAAATAACGACTACACAGTTTCTTTCTCTTAATCTCTCAAATGTTAAGGTGTATGTAACCCTTAAAAAAAAAGGATTTTTCTTGATTCTGTCCCCTATTCCACCATGAGCCAAGAGATCTTCCTTCCTCCCTTTATGGCCAAATTTCTAGGAGTTGTCTAGTCTACATTCATTGTACGTCTAATTTCCTCAATTTAGTTTTTCACTATACCCCTCTATTATAACTCTTCTGCTAAGACAATGAATCTCAAACTTTAGTATATCTCAGAATAACTACAGCAGCATTTAAACAGATTTCCAATGCAGCCAGCTCCCCATTCCTCACTTCGCCTTTTAATAATCTATAAGGTCTAGGGGCACCTGGGTGGCTCAGTCAGTTAAGTGTTTGCCTTCAGCTCAGGTCAGGATCCCAGGGTCCTGGGATCCAGCCCCGCATCCGGCATCTGGCATCCGGCTCCCTGCTCTGTGGGGAGCCTGCTTTTCCCTCTCCCTCTGCTTGCTGCTCCCCCTGCTTGTACTCTCTCTCTGTCAAATAAACGAATAAAATCTTTTAAAAATAATAATAATCTATAAGGTCTGAAATGAAACCTGGGGAACTGATTTTTTTAAAGATTTATTTATTTATAAGAGTCTAATGCGGGACTTGATCTCAGGCCACCAAGATCATGACACTCAACCGACTGAGCCACCAAGGCGCCCCAGGAATTGATATTTTAAACAGTATCTCATTTAATTCTTTTTTTTTTTAAGATTTTATTTATTTATTTGACAGAGATAGAGACAGCCAGCGAGAGAGGGAACACAAGCAGGGGAAGTGGGAGAGGAAGAAGCAGGCCCATAGCAGAAGAGCCTGATGTGGGGCTCGATCCCATAACGCCGGGATCACGCCCTGAGCCGAAGGCAGACGCTTAACCGCTGTGCCACCCAGGCGCCCCGTATCTCATTTAATTCTGATACAGGTAGCCTGCCTAAACACATCTGAAAACCAATCAGCTAAGGTCATCAATAACTTTCCAACAGCCAAATCAAAGCACCTTTGTTCCTCTCTCTCTTTCAGCATTTGATACGCCCCTGAAACTCCTTCCTTCATGACCCTCTACCACAAAACCAGACTCTCCTCTCTCACCACCGTTTAGGCTTCTTCACTTCTAAGGGCCCTTAACCTTTAAATGATAATGCTTGGGGGCTCTGTCAGTGACCCAATTCCTAACTTTATACATACTTCGTAAGTAGTAACAATCATACCCACTGCTTCAACCACCACTGATATAACCCTAAATCCTGAACTTTAAATTCCAGAGGCTACAAAGTAGAGAGGACAAAAAAATGCTTTAGCATCACACAAATCTGAATTCAAAATATTTGCTCTGCTATTTACACAGTAACATGCTTAAAGTCACACACTTTTCTGAATTTCCACTTTGTTCTCCTTTAAAACTGAGAATACCTAGCATGTTTTTGTTCAGATTGAATGAAAAAAATAAGATGATTAAATGAGAGTTCTTTTCCCTTTCTAGCATGCCCAGAGGACCCCATGCCATGGGCCTCAGAGGTGGCAGGCAAGGGACAACTAGCCTAAGGTTAGGAGACTGGCAGATACAAGGAGAGTGAGCATATAAATAAATATATTGAGGATAATGAAAGCCAATTTCTTACTGTGGAAAAGGATGTATAAATACAGAAAGGGGGAAGACTAGAAAGAACCCTGGGGTGTTGGACTGGAATTGGATGTATCAGTGTAAACTTTTGAAATATATATAACTAGATATAGAAACAGATTCAGGGGCGCCTGGGTGGCACAGCGGTTAATCGTCTGCCTTTGGCTCAGGGCGTGATCCCGGCGTTACGGGATCGAGTCCCACATCGGGCTCTTCCGCTGTGAGCCTGCTTCTTCCTCTCCCACTCCCCCTGCTTGTGTTCCCTCTCTCGCTGGCTGTCTCTCTCTGTCGAATAAATAAATAAAATCTTTAAAAAAAAAAAAAAAAAGAAAAGAAACAGATTCAGATGTGAAAATACACACACATTCTCTCTCTCTCTCTCTCCTCCTAGTTGTGTCCACTCTAGAAGTGATTATACCCCAGCAAAAAGGAGTACATTAAGCATACGTATCTTGGTTTCTAGATACCACCACTACTAAAAGAAATGAGAATTCCTTGGGAAAATGCATGATTCCAGAGCTGGGATAGAAAAAGTACAAAATGAGTCTGGAATATCTCATGCCAAAAAGTAAGGAACAATTCAAAGGATGGGGACATATCAAAAAGATTCAGGAGCCCTCTTGAAGGGGGTCCCACTAGCCAAATCTAGGACAATTTGAACATCAAAAAAAAAAGTTAAAAATAACAATAAAACCCACTGAATAGGAACAGAAATCCATGAGTACATACTGATATAAATAAATGAATGAGTAAATAAATGCATGAGGAAGAAGGGAGACGTGTTTTCAGTAGAAAATCAAGATGGCAATCTTCATAGTAGTGACTGATTCAGGCAGAAGTCATCAGTGGTCCCAAAGACTGGTGGATGGAGGTTTGATGAGGAAAAGACTACTTGGAGCCTTAGAGCTCTTTCCACAAAAGTTACCAATTACAGACGTAAAAAGGATGGCTTTACAGTATAGAAACCTAACAGACATGAACATAACTACGTGTTCAGGGTAAACATCATAGTGGTGGGATAATACTGTATGCATCCTAGTGATGCAGTAAGAACAGCACATCATTTCTATGGTGTTCCTGCCAACAACGCAGTTAGTCTGCACATGAGCAAACCACTGGATGAACTGCAGTTAAGGAACATCTTACAGAATAAAAAAGTCAAGGTCATAAAAGACAGAAATACTGAGGAACTGTTTCAGACTGAGGAGACTAAAGAGACATTATATTTAAATGTGATGTGTGATCCTGAACTGGATCTTAGACCAAAAAGAAAAGAGAGAAACTGCTGGGATAACTAGAAAATTCTGAATGGCATCTGGGGATTTGAAGGTACTGTAGCGTCAGTGTTGATTTTCTCATTTTGTGATTATGTAAAAGACCATCCATGTTTTGGTAAAGACACACTAGATTACTTAGGAGTGATGGGCATCATGTGTGCTACTTGCTCTCAAATGGTTCTGAAACAGTCTAATGAGATAAAAAATAGTACATTCCTCTGAAATGGCTGGAAGTAGGGATTAAAATGAGAGACCAGAAATGAGATAATTAGGTAGTTTCACTAAAATTTGAGAATCCAGTAAGATATAGCAGAAAGAGAGAAAGGGTCAAAGGCAATGTTAAAGTTCTTTCTTTGCGCATCTGGAAGAAAATGCCTCACTGATCCCACTACAGTGAGTCACATACATGGTGCTGCACACTTATCTTGTGTACACACACACAATACATATGCAATATACATATATATTTTAATAAAATTATTCAAGGAAAATTTTTTAATTAAAATAATTCAAGGGAAAAACTGGTTGAAGGAGCTTCAAGAGCTCTTTGTGCTGTATTTGCCAACTTTTCTGTAGGCTTGAAATTATTTCAAAATAAATTAATTTTTAAAATTCAGTAAGAACTCATGACAGCCTTGGTGCCTAGCAAAATGCTTGGCTCATTATATGTACTCAAAAAAAATTATCTGGTCTTCCCTTTCCAGCTGCCCAAAGAAGAAATCATACTATCACCATCAACTCTTTTCCTCTTTCTATTATATCCCAACGGACTCTCCATTCCAGTGAAACTACCTAATTAGTTTCCACTTCTAGTCCCACATCCTTATTTTCATTTCCCCATTTCCAGCTATAATTTCTCACCTGGACCACTGCAAGAGCATCCTAACCAGTCTATGCCATTTCTAACTTCATCTTTGCACATCCTTATATCCTTGCAATGAAATCATTATCTAGAAGTCAAGAGTTACCTTTCAAAATTCATATCTAATCTATTCCATTATTTAAATACCTACAATTGCTCCCCAATGTAAATTCTGATTTCCCATGAGGCAGACCAAACACTTATGCCGGGCACTAGGAATGCAGGAGCACCGAAAAAATATTTCACATACACACACAAAACACTGAAGTAAATACTGGGGGGAAGAGGGAGAGAAGAAAGGCAGGTTAAAAGAGGGACTTTGATTTGACCTCCTTTGTGTTTATTTTAGGATCTGGTATTGGTTATACTTTTTATCACATGTGGGAATGCTAACGGTGAGTAGGTACCATAAACTTGTCAATACTTAGAGCCTCTAAAACAGTGTTTTTCCCAATCTTTTTCCCACCTTGGCACCAAAGAAAATATTTTTTTAGCACACTGGGATAAGCCAAGACTATTTAATTAAGGTCAAAAGAAACCATCTGGGGGTTCCAATATGCCCAGGTTCAATAGGTTGATGGGTACTTGCTCTCTGGCACACAGGTGAGCCATTCATGACACACCAGTTGGGAAGGTCTAAAGTTCTTACCGTAATTCCACACATAGCCCAAACAAGGACCCTCAGAAGGTTTCATCTCCTAAGTAATCAACATCCACATACAGGAACACAGACATCAAGACCCATCCCACAGAGACGGACATATGCAAGACAACTTGCATTTCTCCAAACACACCATGCATTCTGACATTTTGTACATGCTGTTCTCTCTACCCAGATCAATTCCAACGCATCCTCCAAGACACTGCTCAAATGCCACTTCTCATTTCCCCCAGATCTTATTACACTTGTCACTCTGAACTGTAATTGTTTGTTGACATGTGTTACCATCCTAGAATTAGAGCTCAAGGACAACAATCTTGTCTTATTTACCTGTATACCACTGATCCCTATAATAGACATTCAAATATTTAATTCACATATAAATGAGTGTTCACTACATCATTTCCCAATAAACCAAATTTTCCAAAATACATTAATTAAAACCATTTAGGTAAAATTAAATGAAAATTAAATTAAAACCAGGTAAAATCTTACAATCAATTAGCATTTTTTCCCCAAAACAAGAATGCTCATTGTTCTTTAAAAGAGAAATCTGGCACAGAAATATTCATACCATTGGACCATTATCCTAGTCTTGGGATTTTAAGCTGAGGAAACAAACTGTAAGCACAGAGATATTTATTGCATATTATTATAAGAGTGGAAACTTTAGTAACAACCAATGGTTAACAAAAGGTAAATGACTAAATCAATCAGCTGATTGATGAATCATCTGAATTGCTATGCAGTTGTTTAAATTATATTCATTGTTATGGGAATGGAAAAATGAGAAAAATAATATCAGCTACCATTTATTGACCATCTCTTCTATTTAAAAAGTACTAGATGCTTTATACATATTATCCTAATCCTCATGAAAATTCAAGGCCAAGCATTATCCTAATTTTATAGACAAGGAAGTAGGCTTTAAGGTTATATAATTTGCCCAAAGTTTTTGAGACCAGATTCCAACCTACATCAGTGTGACTCCAAAATCTATCATCTTTTTCCTCCATTGCAATGCTTTTACTACACAATGCCTCCAATATATTAAACTCAAAATTGTATCTCCACCATACATCTATATTTATAAAAATATGGACAACTGCCTGGAAAGAAACAAAAGAATCTATTAGAGTGGTGATTAAGGGCGAATGTTGAGACAGTATTATTTTTTAAAATTAGCAACTTTTTAAAGCAGAACTGCTGAGCAATGAACTGAACTCCTGCATCAATATAAAAGAACTCCCATTTTCAATTTTTTAATATTTTTATTAAGGACGCAGAATAGGTAACACGTAAAAACTTAAGAAGGATGTACTCAACTAACTATATTTAAACAATCATATATTAACCCCAACGTGCTTATTACTAGGATTCAAAACTCACGATTACAAACTGGATTAAGCAGCATTCTTCCAGAATAAAAAGGTGAATTTTGAGGAAGACTTAAGGAGACACATGGATTGGAGACAGGAATGTTTAAACTAAGGAAAGAAGGGCAGAGGAAAAAACAAGAATATTTTCTTTTTAAGCAAGAATGAGAAACAAGGTTAGTGAGATGAAGTTGATGGAAAGCCTTCAGGGCCAAGGCGATAAGTCTGAAATTAATTTGATAAGTAACAGGGAATTGTAACAGACTCGGTCTTAAATGGGAAGGCAGCAGACTGAAGTATGGTCTTTAAATACTCAAACTTTGTTACAAGAGTACTGTGTTTGGTTAAACAATGTTTAATAACAGGGGCAAGGGGAATATTCCATCATCCTTTATGTGTGCTTTATACATCCTCTTCTGAAAAAGAAAACTGACTACACAAAAATCTTTACATAAGGGGTGAGTATTTTGGGAAGTGGGGCCCTTTCAGATATATTAAATACCACTGTACATTTTAAAAGAATCCCAGAACTCTAGAGCAAGAGGGGAGGCTGGAGATAATCTTATAGTGACAACCTCTTCATTTTCACAATGGATTAAATTAAGGCTCAAGAACTAAATAATTTGCCTAAATGTCATATACAAACTAGTGGAAGATTCAATACTAAAACTCAGATTTTCCAGACAGCAAGACCTAAAGCTGTACGATCCAATATTATAGCTACTAGCAACATCTGGTTATTTAAATTTAAACTGGTTAAAATTAAATACAATTTTAAATGCAGCTCCTCAGGCATAATAGTCACATTCAAGTGATCCATGCCACATATGATTAATGACTACCTACCTGACAGTGCAGAAAAAGAGTATTTCCATCATTGTAGAAAGTTTAATTGGACAGCATAATCTACAGAATAAGGTTCAGAGTCAGACAGACCTAGTTTTAATTCTACTTATTAGCAGTGTGATCCTAGACTAGTTATTTAATTTCTCGTTGACCCCATTTGGGGGGGGGGGGAGGCAGGGGATTAATAATACCTACCTCACAAAGTGTACTTGATGATTATGCGAGATAACATGAAAAGCCCCTTTACACTGTCTGGCAGGTAACAGACAATTAACGCTTCCGTTTTGGATACTTTTTTCTTTCTACTCCTCTGTATGACATCTTTGTTAAAAGATACAAACACAAGAACACCCAAATTAATATCTTCCCCTCAAGATAATCCACAGTACATAATTTTCAATTTGTTCCTACCAATTTTTTCAAATACTTGCAAATACTGCCAGTGTTGCTACTTAGGACTAATGAAATGAAGAATAAAGGTAGGGGGAAATGCCTCTAGTGAAGTGGAAGAGAATGTAATAAATTTCCCCTCTTATTTCCTATCCTATTTTAAATATGACTATACTGACTGATCATGCAAAGGAAAAGAAATAAATTACACTGTCCCTAGATACTGCACTTCCACACCAATAAAGAAGATTCTACAGTACTTCTACATTACATTCCTTCTCACCATCTGTACTACTAATTGAATACTAAATGAAGAAATAACACCTTCCTCTTACGATACTTTTCTGGTAAACAGTAATAAAAAGGATTTCCAGAATGTTAAACTAATCTTCAAGGTTTCACAGCTTAACCTAGTAAATTGCCAAATTTAACAAATCTAGACTACAGCACGTAAAAAACTTCATAACATGGATGCTATTACACAGAAAAACAACAAAATTCAACTCAGTTTGTAGCCAGCGATTTTCTAGCAACGCTAAATTTTATGTAGGAGCAACAACTCATATTTAGCCACATCAAGTTGCTATTTCTCATGAGGTCACCAATTTTACACTCCTAAAAAGTAACATAAAGAGGGGCGCCTGGGTGGCACAGCGGTTGAGCGTCTGCCTTCGGCTCAGGGCGTGATCCCGGCGTTATGGGATCGAGCCCCACATCAGGCTCCTCCGCTATGAGCCTGCTTCTTCCTCTCCCACTCCCCCTGCTTGTGTTCCCTCTCTCGCTGGCTGTCTCTATCTCTGTCAAATAAATAAAATAAAATCTTTAAAAAAAAAAAAAAAAAGTAACATAAAGAATTAAAGAACTTCTAAACATTCATGTTTAGACATCCACCAAAGAAGGCTTCTACACTTTTTTAAAGCTTTCTTGTTACTTAAAACTGACCATATCAACTCCCAAAGGGCGTTAATGTCTCTCAATGTCTCCTTGAAATTTATCTGGCATTCTCTTACCTTGGTCCTTAAAGATAATTTAAACAAAAACATGACCAACGATCCCCCTTAAAGAGTTCAGAACAAGTCAAATAAATGCTAAAGAGATAGCACTGCCTATTATACTGTCATTCTACAACTCCAGTTAATTTTATTAGAAAAATCTAAAATATTTTGAATATACAAATCAGAGATTAACAATATTCTATGGGGGGAGTCACATAAATTTTTTTTAAGTGAAAAAAGTAAAAAAAAAAAAAAAAGGTCTTCATTACTATCCTACATCAAGTACTTTATACATTAAAAAAAGTTAGGCTTCTATGCCTGAACTGATGAAAGCTCATTTGAAAGTCTATAATTTTTTAAAGTCCTTCAATAATAATGAAGTGTACACTGGTCACATTAGAATAGGTCAAATGAATTTTCCTGAGGCTGCATTCTAAGTACATCTGACCCAGAAAGTATTTTTAGCAAGTGTGTTCAATCAATGCTGGTTTTATGCCTAGCCTAAATTAGAAATTGGGTGTCACAAATTTAAAGTAACTAAGTTAGTAGGGACGTTTTAAAAGATACTCAGTTAAAACATAAGGAAAAAACACGAGTTTGGAACAATTCGATACTCACTGCCCAAAAGCAAAGCAGGTTAGGAAACAGGCAATAAGAAAGTCATATCCTCTTCATTACTACTTTTCGGTAACATGTGATTTTCTAACTTAATAAACTTTAATCTACTATTAATAAAAACTATGAAATAGTGATGGTGTTTTTTTTAATCTCTTGCCAAATGTTTAAAACAGATTAGCTAAATCATAAATAGTCTATGTACTAAAAGACCATGTTTTTCTTATTAAACCAAACCACTCAGGAACATACTATTGGACCATGAGCATGTTTCAGTGAAAAACAGTAACAAAGATATGTGTGTCATTAAAATAAAACAAAACAAAAAACAAAAAGAGACATAAAAATAGCTTCTGTGGTAACTGGAGCATAAATTTATTCTGACAAAAAATGGTGGGGTCCACAAAAGATTACACTCTTTTATTGTGAGTCAGCCAGTAAAGAAGTGCTATACAAACTTTTGCTTACGAGGAATCTCTTTTGAAAAAAATCTATAGGTTGAATTTATATTCATCAAATTCAAGATCTAACTGATATATCTAGCTCTATTCCAATGAGCAAATTCAGGACTCTGAACAACCATTTATTTTAAGGTCAGTTCCTTCTCCCTTTAAAAAAATGAAAAGTAATTGTTCTCTCTGGCATGTTAAGGTTCGAAAATCAGGATAAAAAAATGTCCGGGATTTTACTGTTCCATAGTCTTTTTACTCAAATCATCTTTTACAAGTCGGATATACTAGCTTTTGAGTGTTGTTGTTGTTTTTTCCTCCATAAACATGTGTTAAGCTGTACTGTTTGAACCAGACCCAAGATCTGGTCACATAAACCTAGTATTACTCCAACTCTGATTTAAAAGCAGTTGGAATATTGCAGATATACAGGATCCCCTGGAACAAACACCTGAAAATCCTACAAAATCGTTCTTGTCCATAGTGGTGTCACTATATAAGGCAACCCTAGACATAAAAGCCTCCCATTCCAACTTTCGCAGAGACACCGATATATTTATCTGTGCAATTGTAAACTGTTCCGTTTTAAGGAAACCCTGGGAAATGCATCGGTACGTCTACTTAGCTACATCTCAACTTTTTTTGGCCCAACTACAGATTCCTAAATACAAGTATATACCGGTAGATTCACACTAGGCTTAAAACTTCAATGAACGGACAATCTGCCCAGGCAGCATATGCAAGAAGCACTCATACGAGCCAATTAAAAAAAAAAAAAAAAAAAGGAATCCTACCAACAATGGAAAACTCAGACGATTTTAAAAACCGTACCTAGAGTTTAGGTCTTGTGGAACATTCCATCTCCGCACCGATTCCATCCCTTCTCCCTTCGCTCACCCATAACATATTCCAACTATAACCCCCAGGAGCTGCGAGAGCTGAGGTCCCGGAAAGAAAGGGGGGGCGGGGGGAACAAGCATCATTTTTCTCCTTCTCTTAAATCAACCTTGTGCCTCCCGCTAGCCCCCACCTGGCCCGCCTCCCACACCCAGGTAACAGCCCCGCGCACCGCGCAGGGCCGAGAGGCCGGCCGGGACCCCAGAGCCTCTTACCTTCGTAGCACAGCCGCGTCCCCTCGGCTGAAGAAGAAAAGCCTCGAGGCCCGGGCGCGCCGGGTATAGCGCGTCCGCCGCGCCTCTCCCGGGGGCTCCCTCAGCGCCCCCCAGCAACCGCCGCCGCAGGCAGCGGCGCGCCGCGCGCCCCGAGCCGCAAGCACCACCTCATACTGCGGGGTTGGCCAGCGCCGCCGGGGAGGCGGGAGGGAGGCGGGCGGCCGGCGCGCTCTCCCACCTCCCTGCGGGGATGAGATAATCCACACCCCCAAAGTGCCGTGGGGGAGGGGAGCCCGGGGCGGGGGCCTGGCCCCAAACCTCCGACCCTCGGGCCAAGCCTGTCCCCGGCTCAGGCCCCGAATTCAGCCCCTGGGGACCCAGGAGTCCTGAGAGAACAATGTGGGGGGGCCGCGAGGAGCGGAAAAGCGCGCAGCGCTGCTTGAGCAGGCGGGTAATCCTGGGCAGCGTTTGTGTGTGAGAGTGCAAGAGGAGCTCAATCTACCCACTCCTTGTCCTCCTCCTCCTCCTCTTCCTCCTCCTCCTCCTCCTCCTCCTCCTACGTCTCCTCCTCCTCCCTCAAGCACACCCCGTCTCCCAGGCCACAGCATAGCAACCGAACATGGCGGCTGCGCAGACGCCGCCACTCAGCGGCCAGGAGCGGCGGCGGCCGCAACTGGAGGCGATCTCGCGAGAGGCGAGGCCAAAATCCTCCCAGCTAGCGCCGGCAGGAGAGGTTGCACCAGCGCTGGCGCGGGGGGACACGCAGGTGCGATGGAGGCCGGACCTGGGTAGGTTGGGCAGGGAGGGCTGGGAGGAGGGGCGGAGCACTGTGGCCCCGCCCCATGGCCCAGCAGCGATTGGTTACTTGAACTGCGACCCCTGCTGGACCTACTGACCTAAGGGACTCGATGGAGGGGCAGAAACTTAAGTTTTAAAGGGGAAAACCAGACCTCATGGCCCCAAGTCGTCTCAACTTCAATGCTAATAGAGGATACAGGTTTTAGGATGCAGTTTTGAATCATTTCCTCTCCTAAATATAGACACTAAAACAAAGAACAATGTTCTTTCATAAAACAAATGTCTGGGTGCCTTCTGTGTGCCAAGAAGGGTGTGCTTCCAAAAATTGAATTAATTCATTCTAAAAATGCATATGAATTTGGTGTTATCACGCCAGGGTTTTTAGACAGGTGCATTCATATTTTACTGATGGTACAAACTCATTGTGATAAGACTGATGCCTACAGGCTGGGTGATCTCAGCTGAAATGATGAGAGGAAGGATTTGGGGACCGGCACACCTCTATTTGCAATCATTTTTGTCAGTGCCCTCTCCGGTAGCCTGGTGCCTTCTTGCTCTTCCTTGCTTTTAGCTTCAGTACCCCACCAGGGCCGAATTCATACAAGCGTTCTTTCAAGTATCACTTTTTCTCCAAGCCAACAAAATGCCTATTTAATTAATCAGGGCTGGTTTTTACAAAATGAAATCTTGCAAATTTATACAAATCTGTGAAAGACAGAGATTTTTACTGACTCTGTTCCCCTTCGCATAACCGCTCAATTTTTCCGTTTTAAAAAGACAACTTGTCAGTCCATATTTTTCCTGCTTTACCTCTTCGACTTACTTTCCTTCCTAGAGCTTAGTTCCAGCCAGTGCTCATTGATCCTTTCCTAAATATGCTTTCTGGCCTCCAGCTCTCCATTTTCCATACC
>NW_024423343.1:98614926-98716075 GCF_017311325.1 Ursus maritimus | reverse complement strand
AAAAAAAAAAAAAAAAAAAGGAATCCTACCAACAATGGAAAACTCAGACGATTTTAAAAACCGTACCTAGAGTTTAGGTCTTGTGGAACATTCCATCTCCGCACCGATTCCATCCCTTCTCCCTTCGCTCACCCATAACATATTCCAACTATAACCCCCAGGAGCTGCGAGAGCTGAGGTCCCGGAAAGAAAGGGGGGGCGGGGGGAACAAGCATCATTTTTCTCCTTCTCTTAAATCAACCTTGTGCCTCCCGCTAGCCCCCACCTGGCCCGCCTCCCACACCCAGGTAACAGCCCCGCGCACCGCGCAGGGCCGAGAGGCCGGCCGGGACCCCAGAGCCTCTTACCTTCGTAGCACAGCCGCGTCCCCTCGGCTGAAGAAGAAAAGCCTCGAGGCCCGGGCGCGCCGGGGGTAAGCGCGTCCGCCGCGCCTCTCCCGGGGGCTCCCTCAGCGCCCCCCCAGCAACCGCCGCCGCAGCAGCGGCCGCGCCACGGCCCCGAGCCGCAAGCACCACCTCATACTGCGGGGTTGCCGCGGGCCAGCGCCGCCGGGGAGGCGGGAGGGAGGCGGGCGGCCGGCGCGCTCTCCCACCTCCCTGCGGGGATGAGATAATCCACACCCCCCAAAGTGCCGTGGGGGGAGGGGAGCCCCGGGGCGGGGGGGCCTGGCCCCAAACCTCCGACCCTCGGGCCAAGCCTGTCCCCGGCTCAGGCCCCGAATTCAGCCCCTGGGGACCCAGGAGTCCTGAGAGAACAATGTGGGGGGGCCGCGAGGAGCGGAAAAGCGCGCAGCGCTGCTTGAGCAGGCGGGTAATCCTGGGCAGCGTTTGTGTGTGAGAGTGCAAGAGGAGCTCAATCTACCCACTCCTTGTCCTCCTCCTCCTCCTCTTCCTCCTCCTCCTCCTCCTCCTCCTCCTACGTCTCCTCCTCCTCCCTCAAGCACACCCCGTCTCCCAGGCCACAGCATAGCAACCGAACATGGCGGCTGCGCAGACGCCGCCACTCAGCGGCCAGGAGCGGCGGCGGCCGCAACTGGAGGCGATCTCGCGAGAGGCGAGGCCAAAATCCTCCCAGCTAGCGCCGGCAGGAGAGGTTGCACCAGCGCTGGCGCGGGGGGACACGCAGGTGCGATGGAGGCCGGACCTGGGTAGGTTGGGCAGGGAGGGCTGGGAGGAGGGGCGGAGCACTGTGGCCCCGCCCCATGGCCCAGCAGCGATTGGTTACTTGAACTGCGACCCCTGCTGGACCTACTGACCTAAGGGACTCGATGGAGGGGCAGAAACTTAAGTTTTAAAGGGGAAAACCAGACCTCATGGCCCCAAGTCGTCTCAACTTCAATGCTAATAGAGGATACAGGTTTTAGGATGCAGTTTTGAATCATTTCCTCTCCTAAATATAGACACTAAAACAAAGAACAATGTTCTTTCATAAAACAAATGTCTGGGTGCCTTCTGTGTGCCAAGAAGGGTGTGCTTCCAAAAATTGAATTAATTCATTCTAAAAATGCATATGAATTTGGTGTTATCACGCCAGGGTTTTTAGACAGGTGCATTCATATTTTACTGATGGTACAAACTCATTGTGATAAGACTGATGCCTACAGGCTGGGTGATCTCAGCTGAAATGATGAGAGGAAGGATTTGGGGACCGGCACACCTCTATTTGCAATCATTTTTGTCAGTGCCCTCTCCGGTAGCCTGGTGCCTTCTTGCTCTTCCTTGCTTTTAGCTTCAGTACCCCACCAGGGCCGAATTCATACAAGCGTTCTTTCAAGTATCACTTTTTCTCCAAGCCAACAAAATGCCTATTTAATTAATCAGGGCTGGTTTTTACAAAATGAAATCTTGCAAATTTATACAAATCTGTGAAAGACAGAGATTTTTACTGACTCTGTTCCCCTTCGCATAACCGCTCAATTTTTCCGTTTTAAAAAGACAACTTGTCAGTCCATATTTTTCCTGCTTTACCTCTTCGACTTACTTTCCTTCCTAGAGCTTAGTTCCAGCCAGTGCTCATTGATCCTTTCCTAAATATGCTTTCTGGCCTCCAGCTCTCCATTTTCCATACCTTTGTTCATACAATTTCCCCTACTAAAATGCTCTTCACTCCATCTCCACCTAAGTCATCCTCCGACCAAAGATCATGTGGGACTTCCACCAGAAGTAAGAATTCCTTCCTCCTTTGACATTTATAGTTCTTGGTTTATATACATCCCTTTCTTTTTTTTATTTTTTATGTTTTATATACGACACTTTGCCCTGTGTGGGTCTTATCACCACTACTACCTGGAAAAGGGTTGAGGGCAATCATCTTTGTATCTTACTTGTAATGTAAATACAGCTGGAGTCTCAACATTGGAGAGGCTGGAAGGGATACCCTTTGCTTTGGGAAACTCCACAGGATGAGCCCTTTAGATAAACAAATATAAGCCTCATATCCATCTACTGTTCTTTAGGAAAACTATGAAGTCACTTTTTAAAAATTGGCATAAAAAAATTCGTGGCCATCATTTATCTGGGGGGAGAAATAAACGCTCCCAACCACCCCCCCCAAAAAATTGATATATAATTCACATACAAATTCATCTTTTTAAAATGTACAGTTCAGTGCTTTTTAGTATATTTGCAAAGTTGTGCAGCCATAACCACTATCTACTTCCAGAACATTCTTACCTCAAAAAATTCTCCTACCCATTAGCAGTCACTCTCGACTCCCTCCTCCCCTAGCCCAACAACCACTAAATCTACATTCTGTCTTTATAGATTTGCCTACTCTGGACGTTTCATATAAATGGAATCAAACTGCAGATTCACTACAAAAATATGAAAATTTTGCTCTTCTTTAAATTATAATCTTTCCAAACTAATATATGCCTATTCTAGATCATTTTGATGATCATCTTGTAACCAAACACTGCCACTTGATTTTGTATTTGGCACCAAGAATGGTAACTTTAATTTTCTTGGGTAAATGAGAAAAAAATAGAATACTTCTTGTGGAAATGACAGCATTCTGGCTAAGTGAAGATCAAGCATCCTCATGGCACGCGGTACAGAAGTTTCACAGAAGTTCAAACAGAAGAATGTCGGATAATTAAGTTGATTATAAGCATGCCCTTAAAAGCCCGTACCATAGAAATGAGTTCCATAGTCTCATCAGATGGGACACTTTAATTTCAGCAAAACAACATCATCTACTACATTACATACGTAGTATTAATTGAATTTTTAATTTTGTTAATTTAATTTGCAAAATTGTTTTAATTTATAAGTGTAGAAAAGCTGTGAGAGTAAGGACTTTATGCCTAAGCTTATGTTTACACATGATTAAGAAACATAATTTAAATAATTTGACATTTGAGAGTTAGCAAGATTTTTCTTTTCAAAGTGGCCCCCCAAAAAATAAAAATAAAATAAATGGCCCCAAACATTGTTGGCAGCTGCTATTGACTGTGATTTTTTTTTCCTTTGCAGCCTGCCCTTGGCTGTACTTTGCGAGACTAAGAGCAAGGGTTGTGTCCACACTTGAAGGGTGTTGGCAGGAGAGGACTGGCCTTTTTGCACTGTGTGGTTAACATCAGGACCTCTTCTAACCCTGGGTAGCCACAGCCAAGAAGGAATAAGCATTTGTTCTAGCCTGCACAGCCAAGCCTTGCCGCTTGGGCCTTGGCAGTGACCTCTGGAAGCCACAAGGCAACAGAGAATGAGGCTTGACCAGGCACTGTGGTTGACTGGCCCTGCCATCAGCAACTTGAGAGGATCCCTTTAGAAAAAATGAGGGACCCTTACGTCAATGGAGATATCTAGAGAGGAGAACCCCAAGGGAAATCTGGACTCAGCTTGCTAGGTAGACCTGAGAGTACCGTGAAATTTAACATTAAAAAATATGTGACTTGGGGACGCCTGGGTGGGTCAGTCGGTTAAATGTCAGCCTTCAGCTCAGGTCATGATCCCAAGGTCCTGGGATGAGCACGCCGCCCCCTCCCACCAAATTGGGCTCCTTGCTCAGTGGGGAGCCTGCTTCTCCCTCTGCCCCTCCCCCTGCTCATGCTCGCTCACGCTCTCTCTCTCTCTCTGATGAACAAATAAAATCTTAAAAAAAGAAATGTGACTTGAAGTGACTTGATTTTGTTGCCTAAAATGGTGAGGTGGAACGTACAAGGCACACAGGGTTTCAAATATCTGATCTCTGACGTGATCTTAATTGGGTATCAAATTGCCTTAGATTGACAACAAAGGGGCAAAGGGAGATTTTCATCTTTTTACCTATCTGGAAGCTTAAGTAATAACTTAAAGCAAAACAAAATAATTTATAGAGATTAAACCTTTTAAAAAGCGTCATACATTTTCCCAACAAGTTCAGAATTCTGTGGCTTGGGCTTCTTTTAATCATGAAGCTGCTTTCAATTTGGTTTTTTTTTTTTAGTTACTTTTTTTTTTTTAATTAGATAGCATGTATCTCTGAAGCAGTTGGCCCAGATTTGGTCACTCTGTCATCATGGCCCTCTCCTCTTCACTTGCCAGCAATTCTTCCACCATTCCTTCCTTCTTTCCTTTCTAAAGCAGCAGAAGACCCAAATTAGCAATCCCTGGGAGCAAGAACTCTATAGAAAAATGTAAAACTTTAAAAATCAAAGACTTCCTACTCCTAGTCCCACTCTCTAAAGATAAGCACTATTAACAGCTTCTTGTGTATACTTTTAGAATTTTCTCTGCAGCTTACATTTACAGATGTGTAGATTCTTACACAAAAGGGATTATACTATACATACTATATTTCACGTACAAATGTCCCTAATAGAACAGAGAGATATATGTCAATCTTTCTAAGGGCTGTTCCATAGTATATTTAATCTTGTCTAATAAATTGGCACTTAGGCCATTCCAGTTCTTTGCTATTGCATACAATGCTACAAAGAACATTTTCACCATAAAGCTTTGTACGTACAACAAAGTGTTTCTTTAAGATGAATTCCTGGAAATGCAATTGCTGGGTTGAAGTGTATGGGCATGTTTAATTTTGAGGAATGTTGCCAAGTTGCACCCACCAACTATGTGCGAGTTACTATTATCCACCTCTTATTGTTTCTGGGTTTTGTATTTTCCTCAATCAAAAATAAAAACATATTTTCTTCTAATACTTCCAGTTGTTTTTCTTTTTTTTGTAATACTTAAATCTATGACCATCTGGAAATAATTCTGGTGAAAGGAGATAGAGATCCAGCTTTATTTTTTTTTAATAGCTATCCACTTGTCCCAGTATCAATCTTATTGAATAATCCATTAACAAATTACCACAGCTTTAGTGACTTACAACAACACACACCTGCTATATTACACTTCCAGACATATGAAGTCCAAAATGGATTGCTAGGCTATGTTCTTTCTGGAGGAGAATCTCTTATCTTTTCCAGCTCCTCAGGGCCATGGTGTTCCTTGACTCGTGGCCCCTTCCTCCATCTTTGAACCCAGGAGCCTGTGTCTTCACATCTCTGTCTCATCACTTCTGTACGTTCCATGACCCTCAGACAAGGACCCTTGTGATTATATTGGACACACCCAGACAATCCGGGATAATCTCCCCATTTCAAGATCCTTATTTTTAATCACATCTACAAAGTTCCTTTTGCCATGCAAGCTACCATATTCACGTTATCATTCTGTCCCCGACAGTGTGAACATCTCTGGAGGCCATTATTCTGTGTGCCATGATGTGGAGAACACAGACGAAAGAAATGCAGAAAAAATTAAACTTCCTTACAACTTGGAGCTCATTGACAAGTACCTGAGACAGGCAGAGTGACCTTCCTCAAGGAGCTCAGCTGCTTCAATGTTAATACTTTGCTAGAGGCAAAAGACAACCTTAGCTTGACGCTAGCCCAACTTCCAGGGTACTGTAAGTCTTCTTTACTATATAAAACCCCTTTGGAAACTTCCTTTATCTCTACCTCCCCTGAAGATACATGTTAGCAATCATCCTGCAAGCATATGGCCCACTGATACACATCTGAAGGGTCTCATGACTAATGTTTTACTAAACAGTAGTAAATGACCTTATCTTAACAGCAGCTAGCCCCTCAAGGTCCTGAAAACCTTGCTTCCAAATTCCTTCGAGACTTACGCTATCCCTAACTTCCTCCCAACTTGAAAATATTTCAGTCACTCCTCACAACCCCAGTGCAGCTCTTTCTGCCCTCAGGTCCTGTCCCCGTGCTTTAACAAAACCATCTTTTTTTGCACGGAAGACTCCTAAGAATTCTTTCCTGACTGATCACTCCTGGACCCCCAAACACGTCACATCATGCCACAGTCTCTGATGCAAGCTTTTTAGCCATTAGAATTCCTAATCAGTTTTAATATCTGAAAAAAAAAGTTCATTTCTCCTCATGTCTTCTTTTTCCAAGATGAATATGTTTTTAACTATATGAATTTAAAATGTGTGAGCCCTAGATTGTGACTAAAATATTAAATTACATTTGTATATGATGTTCCTAGTGTATAATCTGTATATTATCTGAAAAAAATATTATTTGTAGATATATATGAATATAATCTCTATATATGAATACATTCTTCGGACTTATCCATATAATCCATATTACAGGCACTTAACCTACATCTAAATTTTCTTAATTTACTTAATATTAATGTGAATTAGTTCTCATAATATTCATTCATTTAAAAAACATTAAAACATTCATTCATTTAAAAAAAGCACTGCCCACTTACTATTCACTAGGCATCTAGAATACAGGTAAGAGGTGGCTCTTGCCTTCGAGGAGAGTATTTTTCATTCTTAGGTTGTGACTTATTAATGCATTGCGAAATCAGTGTGGTAGATCATAACTAGAATCTTGAAAAAAGAAATGAATTAGACCAGTTTAGAAAATAGAGCACATCACACAAAGTGAAGGTAAACCTTTTAACTTTAGTTACATGCTTGTGTGTTTTGTGCGTATATGGGTTGTGATGTAAAATGTCTTTCTTGGGGCGTCTGGGTGGCTCAGTTGTTAAGTGTCTGCTTTGGCTCAGGTCATGATCCCGGGGTGCTGGAATCGAGCCCCGCATTGGGCTCCCTGCTCCGTGGGGAGCCTGCTTCTCCCTCTCCTGCTCCCCCTGCTTGTGTTCCTCTCACTGTTTCTCTGTCAAATAAATAAATAAAAATCTTTTTAAAATAATAATAATAATAAAATAAAATGTCTTTCTTCCTTTGGGTGTGGTGGCCAAAAACGTTTGAGAGCCTCTGGTCTGAGGGAGAATTAGTTAAGTAAATAGACAATACGGATTAGTATAAGTGCTTTCATAGACCGAACTCCAGGAGGGCAGGACCCATGGCTCACCATTATCTCATCATAGCTTAACATAATGTCTGGTCTTAACATGAGCCCTCAGTTCCTGTTCTCAGATAAATGAAGGAATGAGGTGGGCCTGGGATGCTAGGGAAAGCAGTGGAAGGAGACCAGACCACCCGCACATCGTGTGCCTTAGATTTTGCCTGGCTTCCACGGGAAGTGTGGACTGCAGGGACAAGGTTTGGAGACAACAATCATCTGAGAGAGAATTGATGGCTGGGCAGAGCCTTGAGAGGGAAGCCTGAGGGACCTTGAGTGACATCTAGTGGCTTCTTTGACCAAATGGGAGGCACCAGCCTGAGGAATCTCCCATCAGGTGGAATATTACTGGATGTGCTGTTTGCTTAAAAAAAGAAAAGAAAAAGAGAAAGAGAAAGATGGGCTCCATTCCTGCATAGTGTATAAATGTTCTTTATTTGTAGATGAATTCTGTGTTTTTTAATGGTCTGTACTCTTCTTTATGTGTTGGCTTTGTCTGTAGGAGCTTTAACATCAGATGAGGACATCTTGATTAGGGGCGCCTGGGTGACTCAGTCAGTTGAGCTACTGTCTTCAGTTCAGGTCATGGGATAGGATCAAGCCATTCATAGGACTCCTTGCTCAAGGTGGAGCCTGCTTCTCCCTCTCCCTCTGCCTACCGTTCCCCCTACTTGTGCTCTCTCTCTAACAAATAAAATCTTAAAAAAGAAAAGAAGAAAAGAAAAAAAGAAAGTCTTGATTAGGGGCACCTAGGCAGCACAGTCAGTTAAGCCACTGACTCTTGGTTTCAGCTCAGGTCATGATCTCAGGCTCGTGAGATGGAGTGACGAGCCCCCCTTTGAGCCAACTCTGAGCCCCACTTCGAGCCTGGAGTCAGGCTCCACGCTCAGCCTGGAATATGCTTAAGACTCTTTCTCACTCTCCCTCTGCTCCCCACCCCCGCACACATGCATGCTTGCTCCCTCCCCTCTCTCTCTCTCTCAAATAAATTTTAAAAATCCTTAAAAAAATCTTGATTAATTGTCACGCCTTTGTAGCATGTTACTCAGCACCTGGTACAGCATTGTAATAAACACCTGCTGTTGGCTAGCTGACATGTTTTGGTCATTCATTCAACTTGTGGTCATCAACTGGCTACTGCCCACATTAATATTCTCATCCCTGGCCACACATTAGAAACCACAAGGGAGCTTTTAGTAAGTGCAGAAGACTTTGCCGCACTCTGCTCCCACCTTCTAGTCTCACTTAATTGGCCAGGGTGGAGCCCAGTCTTCTCTTACAGGTGTGGATATAGATAAAGATTTTCTCAGCTCCCAAGGCGATTCTACTGTACAACAGAGTTGAGACCCACAGCTCCCATTTGGACAGGCACTGAATATAATACAGCGTCTGTGCAAAATGGGGATCTCTGCCCTCTCGATCAGCGCTTCTCAAAATGCCTGGAGTGAAGGACCAATCTGTTATGGCCCAGTTGTTTTTGTAAAATATAAATAAAAATAAACTACTAGGAAGTTAAACGAGAAGACAAACATATGAATAGAATACAAACACCATTTTTTATTAGATTCAATGGAAATCAATTTCTCTGTTAAATTTCTCTAAAGGGTTCTACCTGTTTAATCTGCATTTTTGTATGTATCTCACTGTGAACTGGTGACAGACCATCTGTGGGGAGGCACTCTGAGTCATACCATTCTAGGGTATATTCTGGATGGAGGTGGGGGCAAGGAGAAGACAGTGGACATACAAAACATGCCATAGTAGCAGGACACACAAGTTGTTCTTGCTCCTTTTGAGGAGGTGGCCTCGTGGGGCCACCAGGTCCGAGGGCCCTGTCCTCAGCTTTGCAGCGCCAAGCTTTACTCTTACCAGGATACTCACATGACAGGGGCACTTAGCACTATACAGATGCTCAAAATTTTTTAGAAACTGATTATAAACCAAGGTCACTCTTTTTAAAGCAAATATGCTTTTCCAAGGACCAGACACTGATGTTTGCTATAAGGATACATTCTTTCCACTAGGAAGGTCTGCAGCCACGAGCAAATTATTTAGGGAACAGAGAATGAAGATCTCTTCCTACACCAGAGCACTCCTCTCTAGTGATGCAATACTCATGCCCAATCCATGCATTTGTCTCCCCCTTGGATAATGCTTAATACATACTGACAGCCTTTGACAGCCTCTTACACTTCTAGGCTTCCCCTCTGTCCATCACCGCCTCCAGCAGGCAGGTTCAATATGCCAGATTAAGTTACCACTTTCTCTGTTTTTACATCACTTCTGACAATACCCCATCACCTTGATTGGACTTGAGTAACTCCTGGTTTTTATCGGCAGTATGTTTATCCACTGTCCCCAGCACATGTTTCATCCACAGATGAGTCATCTATCATAAGACATTTTCTCCTCCTCATCTCATTACGTGCAGTCTTTCCCTTCTGCCTATACTGCCCTGCCTCTCCTTTCTTTGCCAAACCCTTACTCATCTTTCAGATTTCATCTCTCAGGTTGACTCCTCTGAGAAGCCTTCCTTGACCTTCCCCTCACCCAGGGCTCAACTTTTTGCATCCCCAGAAAAGCACATATCCCATGATGCTGCAATGGGCCAGCTCCTCTCTTCTCTCCAGTTGACTTTTAAGCTTCTGAGAACATCGATCCTGGCTCTCATTTATTTTTAGATCCCGAAAAGTCATACACAGTAAAGAAACACTTGGTGAAATAAAGTGATTTTCTAGTTCTGTTCTTGGAGGGTGGTGTTATGGCAAGGGGCGATAGGATATATGATTAACTTCTAATCTTATAAAGCCTTGGTGGTGGAGGTGGGGGTGGGAGGAATTGTTTCTTGAAAGTCAAGCTGGAGAGTATGAACATTAAGTAGCAGATGATAAAAGTGGGTAAGGAGTATGATGATATAATCAGTGTTTTAGAAAAAATTAATTTCATGTTGCTGAGGAAGGAGAGAATAGGCTTGGGCAGACTGAATTTGGAAGACCAGTGAAAACAGTAACAATTATGTCCCCATGATGGCCATGTCAGAATCACCTGATCCACTGTGTCAGTACTGTGTCTCATCCTCCCCCCCCCCAATTCTGATATGTCACCCACACCCTCCCTAGGCCCCATCCTTGATCAACAATCACAGCCGTGGGGAAGCTTGATGTTAAGGGGAGTCTATCCTATGCTTCAGGTGCAAGGGAAGGAAATTCAAAAGTCTGCTTTAATAGTCTAGGTGTGAAGTACTAGAAACTTGATGTATGATTGTTACATATTTAATCAGTTTAATGATGATTCCAATGTTTTATCTAAACTTTCGTTGGAGGCAAAGCAAAACATCTAATGGAAGGCAAGGAACGGTTTTCTTAAAGCTCATTACGAGTCACCTAAATCTGATTAATTTCTTTTTTTTTTTAATGATTTTTTATTATATTATGTTAGTCACCATACAGTACATCCCCGGTTTCCAATGTAAGGCTCAATGAATCTGATTAATTTCTAGTAAGAGCAGTGAGCCCCTGGATTGGATCTGGTGTATACAGTGATCTTTGATGGAATGTTTGATAAATAACACAGTATGTTACTAATGGTTTGGTAATTTTCATTGGGAAAACTGTCTATATTGTTCTTACAGGAATTCAATAAGTTATACTTCTTTTCCCCTTCAAGCTCAACATCCAGTGATATATTAAACCCAAAATTAAGGTCATGCTTTATTCTCTTCAACTCTCTTTAAGCTGATCTCAGAAATGAAAACAACTACCCGCCATGAGTGAGACAAAGAATGTTTCTTTGACCAAAATCAATTAATTATAAAGTCCTATAATTGCCAATCCAGGTGTGCCATTCCTAGTCTTCTTCTTTAAAAAAAAAAATATTTTATTTTTAAACTTTACACCCAACATAGAGCTCAAACTCACAACCTGGAAAACAAGAGTCACACACTCCACCAACTGAGCCAGCCAGGAGGCTCTTTAGATGATGATGATTCTTTTTCTTCTTCTTCTTCTTCTTCTTCTTCCTCTTCTTCTTCTTCTTTTAAAGATTTCATTTATTTATTTGACAGCGAGAGAGCAAGCACAAGTCGGGGGGAACAACAGGCAGAGGGAGAGGGAGAAGCAGGCTCCCCATGGAGCAGGGAGCCTGATGTGGGGCTTGATCCCAGGACCCTGAGATCATGACCTGAGCCAAAGGCTGACACTTAACAACTGAGCCACCACGGCGCCCCTCTTTAGATTCTTCTAATACCAGTAGGTGTTCTGAGGATCATCAAAGTCACACAATCTAGAACATGCTCCTTCTTACCTGGGCATCAGGCTTGAGAGAGAGAGAGACAGAGGCAAGTGGAGGGCAGGGAAAGCCTTATACCTGAAGTTTAAATTTGTGTGTGTTGTTCCTTCTTTTGAAAGGCAGTCTGACTAATGGACCAGTCCAAGAGGGTCTGTGTATCTTCCTTAAATACAGACTCAGGTGTCCCCTGGTGTGTAAAAAAGACACTCTAATAAGAAGAAAGTCACATGTAAAGAGGAATTTCAAAGTTGTAATGAGGCTTAAAGATTAATTCAATAGGAATCGATAGTCTATTAAAATCAAATTTAAAATTAAATGAAAGAGGGGCTCCTGGGTGGCTCAGTCGTTAAGCGTCTGCCTTCGGCTCAGGGCGTGATCCCGGCCTTATGGGATCGAGCCCCACATCAGGCTCCTCCACTGGAAGCCTGCTTCTTCCTCTCCCACTCCCCCTGCTTGTGTTCCCACTCTCGCTGGCTATCTCTCTCTGTCGAATAAATAAATAAAATCTTAAAAAAAATTAAATTAAATTAAATTAAGGAATTTGGAAATTAAAAAAAGAAATACAGACTATTTGACAAATCAGTCTCAGAGGGTATCATTTGCCTTGAGTGGGCCTCTGGAAAAGCATCAGTGGTATCAGCCTGTGTCTGATGCGGGAAGTAAGGTGGGAAGAAAAGTTTGTGGGCATTTTCTATTTTCAATGATTCGTTTTTTAAGAACAGAGGAAAGCTTAGTCTAAAAGCCAAACTGGGGGTTGGGGTTGGGGAGAAGAACACAGGTGGGGAGGAGGGTAGAACAAGTGTACTCACAGGCTAGAAATAACTTACAGAATCAAGAGTTTCCAAGTTTTTAACAGAGAATGTTAAAAATCACAGCAGTTGCACCTGCTTCTGGAAGCTGACACACTTCCTTGGATAAATGCACCCTTAAATTAAGGATGCTGGGTGAGTTTCAGGAGTCCCTTACCCCCCCACCCCAGGACTTAAAAAAACCAACCTTCATGCCCGACGACAGGGGATAGATTAGTTACAGTTCATCTGTGCACACATACAATATTATCCAAGCATTAAAAACCGTGTTTATTTTTAAAAAATTGTGTTTATAAAGAAATTTTACTGACATGGAAAAATGCTCATTATGTAATATTAATTAAAGAAAAGCAGGATGCAAAATTAATATATGTAGTATGAGTTCTGCTAAAGAATGACGCCTGGGTGGCTCAGTCAGTTAAGTGGCCGCCTTCGGCTCAGGTCATGATCTCAGCATCCTGGGATCAAGCCCTGCATGGGCACGGGCCCCCTGGTCAGTGGGGAGTCTGCTTCTCCCTCGACCTCTGCCCCTCCCCCAACTTGTCTCTCTCTCTGACAAATAAATAAATAAAATCTTTAAAAAAAAAAAGAATGATATGCATCAAGGAGGGATGAGTAGATGGTGCACAGGGGCTTTGTAGGGCCAGTGAAACTATTCTGTATGATATTGTAATGGTGGATACATGTCAGTATAGATTTGTCAAAACCCATAGGACATACTATATTTTTATAGAATGTACTATATTTCTCTGTAAACCTAAAACTTCTCTAGAAAACAAAGTCTATTAATTAAAGAAATGCATGCATAGAAAAAAGACTGGAGGGAAATACAAGAAAGTATCAGCCAGACTGTGTAACCCTATAAGATAATGATCAAATAAATACTCAGGTTGTAGACTCAGCTTGCCTGGAATCAAATTCTGCCTCCTCGGCTTATTGCTTAGGCAAGTTTCTTCGGTTCCCCGTCCTTCAGCTTCCCCATCCGTTAGAACAGAGATTAGAGCATCACTTACCCCTTAAGATTTGTTGTGAGCATTAAACCAGTGAACACACATATCGCGCTTCGAACATAGCGTTCTCATCTCTGCAGGGGGGAGCTGTGGTGATCTTAATTTACTATCTATATTTACCAACATTTCTCCAATGAATATATATTATTTTGATACTATGGAATATGATACATTTTGTGTATAAGATCTATCCATGGAAAAACATCTATGTATTTTGTATTAGTTATCTGTTGTTGCTGGACATAAAATGACTGCACGCATTTATGATCTCACAGCTCCTGTGGGTCAGGCATCTGAGAGTGGGCTGCAGTCATGTGAAGCTGAAGGCTCGAGTGGGGCTGGGGGATCTATTTCCAAGATGGCTCATTTGTATGACTGGCTGCCTGGTGCAAGCTGTTGGCAGGAGGTCTCAGCTCCTCACTGAGTGTGAAACTCTCCACAGTATGCTTGAGCGTCTTCATGACATGAGAGCTGGCTTCCCCCAGAATGAGTGATCTCAGAGAAAGCAATGCAGAAGTCTCCATGATTTTTATGGCCCAGTTTTAGAAGTCACTCACCATCATTTATGCATATCCTATTGGCTGCACGGGTCAGCTCTATTCGGTGTAGGAGGGAACGATGTATGGGTGTAAACAACCAAGGGGCAAGGATTGGGGCCCATCCTTGGAGGCTGGCTATCCCATATATGTATATGTGTATGTGTACATATGTATGCATGTCTGTATGTGTGTGTGTGTGTTTCTGTCAGCTGAAGTATTACCCCAGTGTTCCTACATGCACATTCTTGTCTTGTTTATTTTACTGAAGCAACACGTGGTTCTCAACTTTTTTGGCTGCCTATTACTTGGAGTTACCAACTCTTCCTTTCCTTTCCTCCCTCCCTCCCTCCCTCCCTCCCTCCCTCTCTCCTTCTCTTCTTTTTTTCCTCCCTCCCTTCCTCCCTCCCTTCCTCCTTCCTTCCTTCCTTCCTTCCTTCCTGCCTGCCTGCCTGCCTTCCACACCCCTCCTGCTCTTTCCTTCCTTCTGTCCTGTCTCCCTCCACCCTTTGTTTCTTCAGGAGATACTTATAGTATACCTATTAAGTGCCAGTGAATCACCTCTGTCCACTCCTCTGACTCTATATTCCTCTCTTGCTCCCTGGTCTCCTTTAGGGTCCCCAACACCAGACCCTGTGGACCAGGCCAGCTCAGCTTTCACAAGAGCACCTAAAGCTTCCATCTCTAGGTCTGCCTACTTCGAGATGTCCCCAGGCTCTGGCCCCTGTCACGCTCTCCTCCCATCATCAAATCCACCTCGCTTCTGGGCTGGCCTGCGTAGCCCTGGTTAAAGGCTAGGCTTGCTGCGGATTCCTTGTCATGCTAATGATAGTCCTCCCCGTCCCACTTAACAGGCAGCTGCGTCTGAGGTGGTGCTCACCATAATAGCTGGGAAATCAGAGAAAAACACACACAAAACAGTTCAAGAGGGACCCATTAGCTTCCTGAAAATCCAATATAGAGCAAAAAGCCTCATATTTTATTCTGAGATTTTCATTTCCCTGTAACTATAAACCTCTAAAGATTAATACAAACTCAGCTTAGATAGCTTACCACGGTCATTAACAATAGACCACTAATAAATACATGGTCTGTGAGACACCTAGGGGCTCATAAAGAGGAACAACCAAGACTGTGGCTCAGCTTCAGCCCGCTTGGCTTAGCAGAGGGGCTCCTAAGAGACCTTGTGCATTGGCAAAGAGGAAGTGGAAATAAACAGAAAAACCAAGAGAGGCTGAGATTCTCCTTCGCTGTGCTCCCATGACCCATGTAGCTATCCCTCTCGTGGTCATTTTTACACCGTATTGCAGTTGCCAGCTAACTTGTCCCTGCTCCCACCCCCTGGATTGGCAGCAGCCTGTGCATGAGAGTATAGTTTGGGTACTGTTGATATCCAGGCATGCTCAGCACGGAGTTGTAGGTTCTGGAAGGGGTCCCCAGGGCTGCTGTTTTTTTATTTGGGGATAATGTGCATGGTCATTGTTCGGTGGAGGGGAGAGGCAGGAAAGAGTAAATGGCTGCTGCTTTAAAAATATTTGAAGCCAGTGATGTGGATGTTGGCTTAGGTAGCTTCTAAACATAACCTAGAATCTACAGGTGGGAGATAAGTTCGAGAGGGTTGGATGGCACAGACACGTGAGGGTGCCTGGTAAGATGTTCGGCACACAGTAGGCCCTCAGGAGGGTGAACCTGGACCGAAAAGGGAGAAATAAAAGGGATACATTTGACAGAAAAATCAAAATACAGTGGCTCATATAAGGAGGGGTTCATTTCCCTCTCCTGTGAAAGACTGGAAAGAGTCTGGCAGTCCTGGGATGGCATGGTAGCCCTGTCCTGTTAGGTCCTTGGGGACCCAGGCTCTTTCCAGCTCCCTGGTCAGCCATCCCTAGGAGGTGGCTCTCATCTTTATGGTCTAAATTGGTGACTAGAGCTCCAACATATCTGTAGTTCAGGCAGCCACTGGAGAAAGGGACAAGGAAAATGGGGCAAAGCCCGTTGTCTGCCATTTGAAGAAGGTTTCCTGAAGCTGGCACACATCCCTTCATCACGGGCTGGTGCTTAGTTTTGTGTCCACACCTGGATGCAAAGGAGCCTGGGAAATGGGGTCTTTATTCCGCGGCTGCCATGTTCCTAGCTCAAATGTGGTGCTCCTCCCACGCTAATACCGAGGGAGACGGGGAGACTGGGACCTGGAAGATAAGCAGCAGCATCTGCCACTATGGAGAATGACAGATTGCCTGTGACACAGACTTCGGGGCCACTCTCTCTCCTGTGCTTCTCTTTCTCTGTCAAGTGTAGTTACACTGTGTGTTAAAATTGATGAGAAACTTTTACATACATGGTCCGTGTTTAATCTATTGCATTCTGGTTATACCAGCATTAAAAGAATATATGCTCCTTCTTAAAAAAGAAATGATAATGCATAGAGGGCATGTATGTCCATCAAAGGCCAGGCCCAAGCTTTGGCCTTCCCCATCTCTCAAGACTTGACTACTGTCTTCAGTTTGGCTTGCATTTTGCCAAGAGTCCTTCCATCACGGATACCTTGAAGAGCTGCTGTTAGCCTTGGGAAGATTCCTGAAGATTCCTATAAAAGGGGCTCTATATCCTGTGTCTGGCACTCAGAGACAGTTACTGAAACCGTCAGACAACATTCCCCCTACCTGTGCTCCTTGCTGCCTTCCCCCAACCCTCCTGGTCTTCATGGAATCTCCACGTGGCCCCACCAGTCTCCACTGGCCCAGCCAGCTCAGAGCTTTGGCCCAGTCGCTCCTGTTGAAACAGGTTTTTACTTTGGTTTTTGTTTCTTCTTCCTGGAACAGGTGTTTGAGCAGATAACTGTCAGGACAGCACATGCCCCACGGCCCCACGTTAACTAGTGCTCTGAGCCTCCTCTTCTGAGCTCTGCGCTCACTCCGGGACACACTGAGCTGTTTTCCTCCTTGAGAAGAGCGTCTGCAAAGAGCAGCAACAGTTCTCAAGTGTTTGCCACACACTGTGCAAGCACTGCCCTCTGCTCTTCAAAAGTCTTAAGTCCCTTGCTCTTCTCAACCCTGTAGCTTTCCTGACAATGCCAAACCCTTGCCCTGTCTGGGAAATACGGGTCCTGGCAGACCTATCTGTTGTACGTGCTTAGGCAAATGTCTGGACCTCTAGGAGGACTGCAGACACCTACAGAGCTGTGGACACGAAATGAGGTAGTGCGTACAATAAGTACTTAGCTCAAAGCCTGGCACAGAGCGCTACCAAGTGATGGTAAGACTCCCTCTGTAGATGAGAAGGAATTCAGTCCTGCCTGATGGAGAGTAGGTTATTTTGAGGCCCTGCCCAAGGCTCAGCCAAGCAGTGGCAAAGCGACCAGGGTGGGGAGGACCTACCCCCTCCAGGCGATCTCATTTCAACTGCCAGTTTTACCGGGTTGTTTCTACAACTGGGTCTTTGCCCTAAGCTTGCTTGCTTGTTTGTTTATTTGTTTGTTTGTTTTTATGCTATAAGATAGTCCCGATTTAATTATGGCAGTACACTGAGAATTTTTCCAAGGCTGTGCCTTGTTTCTGTTTTGGGCTTGTGACATTTGGAGTGATCGTACATATCAGAATCTTTCCATATGTGGATGTTTTCTGTGTTTAGGTAGTAAGGAAGGATGTTACGGAGTCACAGATCTAGTCTTCATGGGAAAAGAGTAGGGGAAACATCAGCCAAAAGAGGAGACAATTGGAACCGTACCTCCATTTGGTTTATAGGGAAGAGGGAGCCTGTGTTATTATAAACTGTATGTGTGGTAACTATAAAACGTATCTTTTTTTCTTCAAATGAGCATATCAGCAACATCTACACATTGAATTTCCAGTCCTCCAGCTTAGTCATTTTGGGAAGTTAGATGTTTTCCCAACAAACTGACTCTTTCTCAAATACTGTCAAACCCCATCTAATTTCATTTCTACCACTCAGGTTCCTGTGTGGGAGGATGCTTTCCGTCCCTTGCAAGTGCTCTGCGAATCCCAGTAGAAGCAGGAGGTTAACTAGGACCTCTAACCCCAGCAGCAGGACTGAGCATCTGGCTTGATGGAATGCCATCTCTGTGCCCAGCGCCATACTAGGATCTGGGTTTGCAGGGATACATGCAACACAGCACCTGCCCCAAAGGACTTTGTAGACCAGTGGAGAAGGGGTTGATCTAAATGACTGAACCAATATTCTCCCTCTCTCTACAAGGGATATCATTGCTAAGTGTTCATGGAGTTGAGGCCAAACATGGGGAGACCTGTTTGTATTAACGTAAGGCACATACTCCAGGTCCTGGGATACACCATTAAAGTTGTCCTGGAGCACCGCTGTTCAAAGTTTGGCTAAAATCCAATGCAAGAGAAACTAGGTAAATATTGTGAGCATGAAGCATTTTGCTCCGGCTAAAAGTCAAGTTAACCCCAATGGATAGGCACAAGTGCCCTTGTTTTAGCTCTCCTGCGAAATGAAAATGTGAAATGGCAATTTGGAAAAGAGCTAAAATGACAGAGTCTCTTTGAAGCAATTTCCAAAGGACTTTATTTACAGAATAATAGATTTAACTTTGGTCTGAATTATTTTGGTATCAATGACATCAAACCAATTAGTTGCTGGATCGGTTCAATGGACAAGAAGAGCTTCCAAATGATTGAGAAGTTGTTGTTTTTTTGTGTGCCTGAGGACATCCTATTGGCTTTATACTAACATTCCAGAAATTAGTCCTCAATTTGTGTGTTTCTCCCAGATAATTTATAACACATTCATTAGGAACTCCAGTGCGTATAGCTAAAGCCAACGGATGAATTTAAGTGGTCTCCAGTCACAAAGAGGTAGAGCTGCAGGGTGTTTAAGGACACAGGGCCCCGTGCTGTTCTGCCAGGATTCACATCCTTTCTCTGAAATTCACTATTGTGTGATATTGAACAAGCTACTCGTTATGGGCTGAATTATGTTCCCCCTCCAAATTCATATGTTGAAGTTCTGATCCACAGTATCTTAGACATGGCATCTTTAAAGAAATAATTAAGTTCAATTGAGATCATTAAGGACTTAATCGAGTATGACTGGTAAATTTAAATACAGACACACACACACACACACACACACACACACACACAGAGGGCCATGTGAACACACAGCAAGAAGAGAGATCTCAGGAGAAAACAAACTGCCGACACCTTGATCATGGCCTTCCAGCCTCCAGAACTGTGAGGAAATACATTTCTGTTGTTTAAGCACCCAGTCTGTGGTGCTTTGTTATGGTGGCCCTCGCAAACGAATTCACTACTCAAATTCTCTGTGCTTGTTTTCCATCCATAAAGTGGGAATACTACTATGCAGATCAAGGGAACCAACAAACATAAAGCAGCCAGAGCTGTCCTGGCACAGAGTAGGACTGCTCCATGAGTAGTAGCTGTTATCACTGATTGGGCACTGGCTATGTGCCATGCCTACTATACACACTGCTGAATTTATGCCTCCAGCTCTTCTCTGGGTGAGTATTAGTGGCCCCATTTTACAGGTAAGGAAACTCTAATGTGGAGGTTTCAAGAAGCCTAATCACATTTAATGTTGACCTCCCACAATGGAGCTGTAAAACCCAGAAAGTTCTATACATAAATGCAAGCAGCTCAAGTCATTAAAGGTCTAACAGTGTGATGTCAGCAGCCAGCATAGAGAAAGCATAGGCCAAGAAGAGGAAAGGACAGGAATAAGGCTGGAGATGTGCACAGCCTTTGTAAGCCATAAACCTTGTGTTGGTAGCAGTGAAGAGACATACAAGGAGATGTGATCCTCTGAATATTTTATAAAGATCACTAGGAAGATAGTGAAGCATAGACTTGGGGGTGGGTAGGGTAAGCATGAAGTTAGGGACATCAGCTTCATAACCTCATAATAACCCAGTGGGTTATGATAAATGTTGGACCAGGATGGAAATTGTGTATATAAAAGAGAACAGAGATACTTAGAGATATTAACTAAGTAGAAACAAGATGACTTGATCATTTATTATATGATCCAGGTGGGATTCAGGTTTCTGGCTTGGCCAAGCGGCTGGGTGGATAGTAGTGCCAATCGCCAGGCTCAGGAGCACAGGATGAAAGAGAGTAGGTTTAAAAGACAAAATGATGATGAGGCCAACTTGGAAGACATTGAACTCGAGGTACTTATGCGATTCTAGGTAGAACCATCCAAAAGTCAGTTAAACTTACAGGTCTGCAGCTCGGGTCTCCAGCCTGCATGGGAGCTAGATATTGGAGATGGTAGTGCATGTCATAAAGGGGGTGGCTAAAGAAAGAAGAGAAGGAAAGGAAAGAATCCTGGGGCGTGAGCCCCAACATTTGAGAATAGGCCCCCATAGTAGACCAGTCAGGGTGAGGACAAAGTAGGGTGACAGGCCTCAAGGGAGGAGAGCTTGTCAAGGCTGTTGGAAGGGTTAGCTGTGCCATGTGCCACAGAGCTGGAGCTGCGTAAACCGTGGGTGGGAAAGCGTGCTGGGGATTGGGAGTTGAATATTCATTCACGACCTTTGCTAGACAGTTTCAAGAAAGAGGTGGGAGTGGAAGGCAGATGACAATGAGTTGAAGAGGGAGTGGGAAGTAGAGCCAGAATGAAGATAGGTCACAAGGAGTTTAGTTGATTAAGGGAAGTGAAAGAAATAGAGGCTGTGGTGGAGGGAAGCTTTCAACAGAATACGATACTAACTATACTATGTCGTGGGATTCACGTCTCTGTAAGAGCCCATGAATGCTCTCTTTTTAAAAATGATAGTTAATAAACTCGAACCCAAGGCGACCACTTGGTACATGAGTGGTCCATCCTTCACTAGCTCCCCAGTGATGCAGGAGAGTCCTCAGGTGTTGTGATAGCTCCATTGATTGCATACTCAACAGCCATTGTCCCCTTCCTCTGGCTGACAGAATCCAATTTTACAGTGTGGCAATTTGCCCAGCCTCATAGTATAGGTTGTGATTATTCTAAGACAATTAATGCAATGCTGGTTCCCTTGCCAGTAACTGAGCCGGAGGTATATATGTGTGACCCTGTCCTAGCCAAAAGGATGTTGGAGGAAATTTGGTGAGAGCTTCCAGAAAAGGCTTCCTTCTCTCCCCTCACCCCCTAAAATGGAGAGGAAAACGGGAAGAAAGCCATTTTTCCACCCTCCCCCTTCCATTCCATTTAAGACATCAAAATAATTGTAAGGAAGTCCAACAAAGTTCTGATTTTTCCAACAATGATTGCTTTGATGCACTCTTAGAAAATTCAAATTGACAATTATTTTTAAAAAAGGTTTTAAATATTCATGCTTTGCAAATCTCCTAAGCAGACATTGCATTAGTTTATTTGTGATCTAACACTGACCTTGAGCGTTATTATTTGACTTGTATGAGCCTCAGTTTCCTCACTGGTATCCTGGAGATGGGACTAACTACTACATGAGCACGTGGTGAGAACGAAGATAGCATGTGTAAAGTGCCTAGGGTGAAAGTGATAGTGCTTAGCTCCTATTTTCATGTGAGTTCTTTACACATGCCCTTACCTCCCACTCCTACACCCTCACTAGGAGTGACTAGGAATGGCCAGAGCCATGGGTAAATTACTGCGAGTCAGCCCCCTCCCCAGGACTCCCCAGATCCCATCCTTCCTGGCTCCAGGTCACCCATTGGCTGCCAGGTCTATGGGTTTTCTTTCAGGTCAACCATAGCCTACTGACTGGGACACATCCCCCTGCAGCCTGCCTGCCTGACCCCATAGTCCAGACTGTTCTGGACTGCTAGCCTGTTGAGCCCACAAACACAGTGCCTTGGCCTTGTACCCACCCCTGCACCAGGCCTGTGGTATGCCAGTTGCCCTAGCCCTTGCCAGCCTATTGCCAGCTTCCAGCCCTGCCCACTGCCCAGTCAGCCAAATTTTCTGAGCATCACAGCAGATTCCAGAGAGCCAGCCCCACTTTCTGACTAATAAGCCACAAAACCAACCAACCAATCAATCAATCAATCTGTGGTATGTGACCAAATCCATACCCTTAGACACCTTGATTCCCCTTGAGGGGAGAAGGATGGGTGTCTTTGTCTTTCTGTCTTTCATCCTCAGCTTAGAAAGAGTGCTGAGTAATGAGGAGAATGTACTTGGACTAAGACGGTGATGGAAATCCAGCATCAGCACTTAATAATGATATTATTATTATTATTATTTTTAAAGATTTTATTTATTTATTTGAGAGAGAGAGAGAGCACGAGTGAAAGGGGGGAGTTGGAGAGGCAGAGGGAGGGGGAGAAGCAGAGCCCCCACTGAGCAGGGAGCCCAATGCGGGGCTCGAAACCAGGACCCCAAGATCATCCTCTGAGCCGAAGGCTGATGCTTAACCACCTGAGCCACCCAGGGGCCCCTTAAAAGCAATTTTAATTTGAGCAAGCTACTTAACTTATTTAACTATAATAATAATAACAATACTTAATAGTTATTGATCACTTCTTCCTCTGCTAAGCACTTTGCAATGTATTCTCAGGGGGATTTTCTTATTCTTCCCATTTTACAGCTGAAGAGCTCAGAACATAGAGTTAAGTAACTTGCCAAAAGTCACAGTTAGTGGGTGGAGGAGCTAGATCCTCTTGATTTGTTGTCTAGACTCTCTAGGACTCAGCTCCCTTATCTGTGAGATGTGCACAATCACAGCCTCAAAGAACTGATCGAGAATAAGTGACATAACTTCTATAAGGCACTTAATAGACGCCCAGCCATGTCAGTTCCTTTCTACTATCTTCCCTTCTAAAGGAGTCAACACAGACCATTAGGATGGTGGGCTTTCAGCAAAGATTTGTCCCCAAGGCAGATATTCCCAGAGATGAACTGATTTGCAATGAGGAATTGCTATTGTCATTTTGGGGGCCCTTCATCAGCCCTTTTGAAAGAGTTCTGGCAGGGGCGCCTGGGTGGCTCAGTTGTTAAGCATCTGCCTTTGGCTCAGGGTGTGATCCCGGCGTTCTGGGATCAAGCCCCACATCAGGCTCCTCTGCTGGGAGCCTGCTTCTTCCTCTCCCACTCCCCCTGCTTGTGTTCCCTCTCTCGCTGGCTGTCTCTCTCTCTCTGTCAAATAAATAAATAACATCTAAAAAAAAAAAAGAGTTCTGGCAGATGTCAGTCCCTTTTCAACTCAGTATGTTGGACACACAGAAACATAGGCTGTTTTTACATTCCAACACTTCTGACAGTAAATGTGTGAATTTTCCCTCCCAACAGCACTTTATTATCCACCTCTCTGGATACCAACTGCCCAGGAGATTCCAAGGGTTTCAGAAGCTCTTTGTGACAGGAACCAGGGACAAAGACCAGACAGATATTCCTGATTATATCACAACATCGCACAGGATCACTGCTTTTGAAAATGGTGTCTGTCAGAAACACACTTACTCTTAGAGGACAACCCACAGTAGTGGGGACAGGACACAGACTGTTTAGCCAGGTCTGTGGAGAGGAGGGGAATTTAGATACTAATCTTGTGGGAAGTTCCTCAGAGTTGACTCGAGTCTATAATTTAGAACCACACATAAAAATTACTTTTTTGAAAAAGACTCAAAATTACTTCGGTGAAATTTCTTTCTTTTCATAATGTGAGAGCAAAGTGCTTACAGACCCACCCACACTCTGGTTTCCTCTACTTTCTCTTACGGTCATTTAGGAGTTTGTTCCCCTCCCTGCTCATTCATGTCTTTCCCGGCACCGTTCAGAATAGTATAATTTGGAGTGGGGTTTTTTTCCCTTTCTCTTTTGGTCTATGTAAATTGTCTGTAGAAGTATTTCATTCCAGATGTTTTTCCCCAACCTGCCTTTCATAAAAAACCCAAAATTATTTTTAAACATAATTTTGGGGCTTCCAAATAAAACAAATATCCTAATTGCCTGTGGGTTCCTGAGTCACAAGTCCTCGCCTGGTGGTGGGGAGAACAGAACATGGGGGCCAACAGGACAAAGTGTGGCCTCTGAGGCTTACTCTGGGGGCTGGCCTGCCTTCCCCTTCTCTCTTTTCCACTTCTTGGGCTCTGTCATGGACTGAATGTTTGCGCCCCTCCCCCATTTCATTTGTTGAAGCCCTAAGCCCCCCGTGACGATATTTGGAGATAGGGCCTTTAAGGAGGTAATAAAGGCAAAATTAGTTCATAAGAATGGGGCCCTGATCCCATAGGATTAGTGTCCTTAAAGGAGAGACACCAGAGAGCTCACTCTCTCTCCATGCACACTCAGAGGAAAGGCCATGTGAGGACAGAATGGTCAAGTCAGAAAAGGCGCTCTCTCAGAAATGGAACCCAGCTGGACCTTGGTCTGAGACTTCCCGCTTCCAGAACTGGGAGAAAATAAGTTTCATTGGTTTAAGCCACACAATCTGTGGTATGTTGTTATGGCGGCTTGAGCTGACTGAGACAGGTCAGTGCCCTCTGGCTACCCCCAGCGTGCCTTCATGGAGTAACTCGCTTCTGTCCCACGAAACACACTACATAGTCTTCCGCTGAATTTCATCAGCAACTCTTGTCCCCAGGAGCTAATCGGAAAGAGTGATTCATACTCACATAACACCAAATCACCACCTCTCCCAGGTAGTACATTATCGGGGACCCTTAATGCCTCAACCCAGTGGTTCTCAACTCTGGCTGCATGTGGGAATTATCCAAAGAACTCAATAAAATACAGATTTGTAAGTAGCCCCACTCACTCTGGATCTGTGGGTATGCCCTGGAAACTGGATTTTTAAAAAAAAGTTTCATTTTTTATTATAAAGGCAACACACACTCATAATTTCTGTTGTGATTTTATCAACATCACATTTTTTTAAAAAGATTTTATTTATTTATTTGACAGAGAGAGACAGTGAGAGAGGGAACACAAGCAAGGGGCGTGGGAGAGGGAGAAGCAGGCTTCCCGCTGAGCAGGGAGCCCGATGCGGGGCTCAACTCGATCCCAGGACCCTGGGATCATGACTGGAGCCAAAGGCAGACACTTAACGGTCGAGCTACCCAGGCTCCACACAGACATGTTTTAAGAAAAAAAGTAAAAAATCTCCCTCCTCGCCATCTCAGTCCCACTCCTTGGGAGCAAATGCTGCTAACTTTTACATGTCTCTTTTCAGAAGTTATCTCTGCATGTTTTGCTAAATCATACACGTTTATTCTTTACAAAACATATTTTTTACAAAATGTATTTTTTACAAGATTTTCACATTTTTTACAAAACTGTGATCAAATTGTCACACTTGCTGATTTCATTTCCGGTAAATCTTGGAGAACTTTCACATCACCACAAACTAAGTGACCTCATTCTTCCTAAGATTTTCACCACATTTTTTTATTATTTTTTTTTATTTTTATTTTTTTTAAGATTTTTTATTTATTTATTTGACAGAGATAGAGACAGCCAGTGAGAGAGGGAACACAAGCAGGGGGAGTGGGAGAGGAAGAAGCAGGCTCATAGTGGAGGAGCCTGATGTGGGGCTCGATCCCACAACGTCGGGATCACGCCCTGAGCTGAAGGCAGACGCTTAACCGCTGTGCCACCCAGGCGCCCCTCACCACATTTTTTTAAAGGATATTATCTATTTATTTGAAAGAGAGCGAGAGAGCACAAAGGGGGGATGTGTGGGAGGGGCGGAGGGAGAGGGAGAAGCAGACTCCCTGCTGAGTAGGGACCCTGATACTCAATCCTAGGACCCTGGGATCATGACCTCAGCCGAAAGCAGATGCTTAACCGACTGAGCCACCCAGGTGTGCCAGATTTTCACCACATCGTCCCACGTGGATGGGCCTTGCACTTCATTGCAGGGTGAAGCTCGGGTGGTTGAGGCGGGCCTGTGGAGAGCGTGGGAGCTGGGTCAGTGCTGCCTGGGACGTCCTCTAACTTCAAGATCCTCTTAAGGAAATTTATCATTTGGAAGGGAAGCTTTTCCTTAAATTGTACTGTGAATGGCTGCCTGCTTGTGTGAAAATGCCTCAGGAGACACCTTAGGTTTTCTCTCTTTTTAAAAAATTTTAAATTAATCTCTACACCCATTGTGGGACTCGAAGTCACGACCCCAAGATCAAACATGGCATGCTCCACCGGCTGAGCCAGCCGGGCTGCCCAAGACCTTAGGTTTTCTGCTGCATTTTTGGAGCATCTTTCTTCCTTCGAAGCTAACCTAAACGATTGTCTCAAAGGTAACAGCACAGCACCGACAGCACGAGAGAGTAGTACTGCTCCCAGGCGATACGTCCAAGAGAGTCCGCGTAAATCGGCGGAAAACATACACAGCTGACCCTTGAACAACACGGGTTTGAACTGTGTGAGTCCACTTCTTTTTTTTTTTTAATAAAAATTTTATTTATTTGTTTGTTTGTTTATTTAGAGAGCATGAGAGCAGGGGGCAGGGCAGAGGGAGAGAAAGAAAGAGAATCCCAAGCCGACCCCACACTGAGTGCAGAGCCCAATGCAGGGCTCGATCCTAGGACTCTGAGATCATGACCTGAGCCAAAATCAAGACTTGGACACTTAACCGACTGAGCCACCCAGGTGCCCCTATGTGGGTCCAGTTCCACGTGAATTTTTTTTTTTTTTTTGATACAGTAAGAGTACTGTAAATGTATTTTCTCCTCCTTAGGAATTTCTTAATAACATTTTCTTTTCTCTGGCTTACCGTATTGTAAGAATGCGGTATAGAATACACAGAACATACAAAATATGTGTTAATCGACTGTTCATGTTACCGGTAAGGCTTCTGGCCTATAATAGGCTATTAGTAATTAAGTTTGGGAGGAGTTAAAAGTTATACAGGGATTTTGGACTGCATAAGGGGTTGGGGCCCCTAACCCCCACATTGTTCAAAGGTCAGCTACACTTCGCAGAACTTCAGCTACTCCCTGGCTCTGTGCAATGCTTTGTTCACTTGAGAACAGGCCTCAGGACATGGCAGTGGACTGTGGGAGGTGAGGTTTACCTGGATGGTTCCTCTGTACAAACAGGGAAGAGTGGGTGCATCTCAGGGGGACCATCTTGAGAACGAACCTGTGACCTCACAGAGACAAAAAGACTAGAGAAGTGTGGGATTTCATGTCTTAGATAATTAAACTAATACTGCAGCTCCCCATTGGGTAAGTCGGATTACCCTCAGATTTTGGACTCTTTCATCGTCTTTTCCCCTGGAAGAGAAAAGGTCCCTCTACCTCTGGTTCTGTCACTACCTCGGTGAGTGATGTTAAATAAGTCTTTTAACCTAACTAGGTACCAGTTTCCTTATCTATGAAATGAGGTGAAAAAATTAGATGATTTATTTTATTATCATTTTCTTAAGTAGACTCCAGACCCAGCGTGGAGCCCAACACAGGGCTCGAACTCATGACCCTGAGATTAAGACCTGAGCTGAGATCGAGAGTCAGAAGCTTAACCAACGAAGCCACCCAGGAGCCCCAAAAAGTTAGATGATTTTAATTAGGTCCTTTCTGGCTTCAAAATTCTGGGTTCCAGAATTATGACCATACCCAAACAATATAGGAATCTTTAAAACATTGCAACTGAATTCAGTTATTTGGGAAACAGGTGGTGGAATCCCATTACCCAGATTGTGCTTCCTATTTACATTGTTGTGTTCCTGACTCACACTTTTCTTTTCAAAACCTTTCTGTAAGTATGGAGATTTAGAGCATTTGACCTTGATGGCTCGAGCTTGCTTTCTTCCGGAATTGCCACCACTCTGTCACTTATTCCATGAGGATGTTGTCCAATTTAATGTGTTGTCATAATAATTATGTCTTCTATGCACATAAGCTTTCACCGTGCACTGCGAATGGTAATGTTGGAAAGCACATGGGTGTTTCTGGAAGAGACACCTGGGTTTGAATTCTGCTTGTGGCAGCCAGGGATTGGTTTGCAAATAGAAACTGTTTCTGCTTAACTTAAGCAGAAGAGAAATTTATTTGAGGAACATTGGTGAATTAATAGAATTACTGGGTGATGGGAGGCCCTGGCTGGGGCAGGACCCAAAGGAAGTGAGGCACAGTCGAGAGGCTGCCTGGGGAGACACCAGCCTGGTGAGGTGCGGGGAGCTCTTGTCACTGCACTTCAGGGCCACCTCAAATAATCCCAAACTGCCCTATGCCTTGGCTTGTCTTCCTCAAGAGTTAAGGTTTTGAGCAACTGGAGAATGGAAAAGAGGGAACACCTTCCCCTTTAGCTTGGTTTCCGTAGTGGCCAGCAGAACCCTCCTCCCACTTATCTTGACGTTCCTCCCAAATAAAAATGACTTCCTCAATTGGACGTCCATAAGCAAAAGAAAAGAACCTTGATTCTCACCTTTATGACATACAAAAATTAAGTCAAGTTGGACCATCGACCTAAATATAAGTTTCAAAATGACAAAACTTCTAGAAGAAAGCATAGAAGAAGGATATCCGGACGCTAAGCAGCCCAAATGACCAAGTTTCACCATTTGGCTCTACCACTTGCTACTACTCATTGATTGACCTGGGTGAAATGAGCAAGGGGACAGTGCCCACCTCTGGGGCAGCCATGTGGAGTCAATGGCAACTTGGCTCAGACCTCAGCACAGGGCCTGACGCTGTGCCCCCACCCCTCTGTGTAGTGGTGTTCTCCTGAGCCTACCCCGAAGCATGGGCATTCCTGGATTCCTGGGCATGTCTGGTGTGTTAGCTACACTGCCAGCCACCAGGTATCATTCTGACACGAAGAGGTTGCGAGGGGTCTAAGAGAGAACAAATCATTTTGACACCTCTTGGTTTTTGCAGCTTTGAGAGCCCTGAAATTCACCTTCCCTGGGGGTATGGGTCGGTGTAGGGAGGGCCTCTCGGGCACTTGAAAAGCTAATGTGGGATTCTCCTGAGACACCCCCAGGAGCTCCCAAAAATATCTCTGGTGAAACTTCTGTGGGGGAGTGCTGGATGCCCTGTGTCAGCAGGTGGGAGGCAGGAGCCGTGACATCTGTTCATGCAGATTCATCTGTCCTTCTGGCTCCTAGGGCCTGAGAGAATGTGGGATACACAAACACCCTCTCCTTGGAGTCTCATTACAACCTTTCGAGGTCATCAGAGCAAGTACTAGTAGGCTCAGTGTTTTCCCCGGAAGAATTCGAGGCTAACAAAGTAAAAGGTACTTGTTGAGGCCGCTCAGCTCGGGCCATGGGGCTTGTTTTCCTGATCCTGAGCTCAGCATCCTTTCTACCATTCGAAACTTTTTCCTGTGTTGGTACCTCCGTTATTAGAACACCTGGATATTCTTAGCTAACAATGGGTGACATAAATAAACGCTCGGCCATTTCCCCACATTTCCGCACAGATCCACGCAGATGGCAGAGCCCTTTCAATGAGCGCACTGCATGAAAAGGCATTTCACAGAGTCGAAAGAGAGCTACCGCATTAATCATCACGGAGCAGCGGAAACCGGCTTTGCGGGGGACGGAACGGACTTCAGGAAAGATGGGCATCCCGTGCTTGTGATGACAAGTCCGGGCTGCCATTTCAGGGCCTGGGTGGAGGGCTTCTGCGAGACCCGAGAACAGGCCTTTGCACTCAGTCCCCCAGGGAGAGCGCTGTCTGCTGCTGTCCCCTGCAGACCCTGGGCTGAAGCTCTGAGTGCTTCATTAGTAGACCAGGATCCTGCCCTGGCCCTGAGGCCAAGCACGGGGCTGGGGGGGTTAGGGGAGAGGCAGGAAAGGACTGCCTGGAATTCTCCATGCATTTACTGACCCAAGGAGGAGGATGAAAAATAAGACCCTGGAAGAAAGCAGAGGTCAGAGGCTGAGAGAGTCCCCTTTTTGTGTCGGGCTGGAAGGTTGTAGTAGAATTGGGGTACAGAGGGATGGTGTCAAGAGCCGCTAAAGCTGCAGATTAAAGTGAAGAGCCCCTCTTTCCTAGGACTCTTGTGTCTAGCACACACTGGATGATTGATGACTGTTGAAGTAATGACTTTCATGTTCAGCAACCAGAGTCTTTGGGGGTGAAGGCAGTTCCTAAAAGGGCTGCAGGAGACAGGATGGGGCAGGAATGTCTATGTGGCTGAGGCCCTTTGGGGCCCTTAAACTCCAGTGTGGAGGCCTCTCCGCCTCGCAGCCCCAGTGACCTCCCTGTCTACTGGTTTTCATTCTGCCGTAGGGGAAATCAGGCCTCCCCCATGCTGCATAACTGCGTGGATGAGGGGACCTGAGTAAGCCTTCGTTTGTCAGCCAAAAAGGGAAAGTAGGCCTTAATCCAATGCTGTGAAATTTTAACTCACAGCCTAGAAAGCATGTTTTAGATGGAGAGAGGAGAAAGACAGTTGCCTTTGCTCAATCGCTCAGGAAATTAGCAGCTTGACCTTAATTGATGTGTTTCGATATTAACCTTTAGAGAACAATCCGTACCCGCAGAAACGGTGTGTGCATGTAGTAACTCTGAACACGTGTTTGAGATCGTGGAAGTTGGTGGCTATTTTGGCAGAATAATGTGCGCTCAGTTTGAGGTCCAGGCGGCTCTGTTTATCTGGTGTGTGACCTTAGTCATCTGGTCCCTTTGCAGGTGTGTGTGTGTGTGTGTGTGTGTGTGTGTGTAATTCATCTGTCTGCAGACTGCAGGACCTGGCTGCTTGGCCCTCAGGCACCCATCTCAGACCCCTGATGGATACTGCGTGCTGATGGCTTTATTAGCCCTTAGGGACGCCCTCTTGGCTGACTGCGCCCAGTGTCCTTTAGCTCACGACTCCTGTTGTCCCCTTAATTCCACTGTCACACCAACCTTTGGAATCCTGTTGGCCAAGCCTCCTGGAAGACAGGTCCTCTGGCAGTTGACCCCAGCTTCCTTCTTTCCCTTCTTCCATGTAAAATGGCTTTAACCACCCCACGGGGCCAGGAAGGGGCCACTGAGATATCTGGGCAGGGCCCCTCTCGGAAGCCACTGAGGCAGGTGTGTGGTGCGGCCCCATGCTATGTCCATCCAGCTTTTCTCTAGAGTTGAGATGGCTTTCTGGATAAAGTCAGAACGCCAAATGAGCCAGCCAGGGAGCCATGGAAAAGAAAGGCAGGACAGAAGGCGAGTATTCAAGGACCAACTTGCCATCAGAAAGCATGCCCATCTGACTCGGGGCTGTTTGCAAAGCGGATTTGTCATCCTATTCTCTCAGGCTGACAAGTAACTCATTGTTCTCAGAAAACAGCAGCTGCTTCTGGGGAGCGCCCAGCATTTGGGTGTGACCACCTAGGGAGGCCAGCTTTCGGCATCGAGCTTCAGCCCTTCTTCTGACGAGGAAGGGGGAGCTCCTTCTTGGCAGGTTCTTTGTTTTCTGTTGCTGCTGTAACGAATCATTACAGATAGAGCAGCTTGAAACAATGCCATTTATTATCACCCAGTCCTGCAGGTCAAAAGTCCCACATGGGTCCCCCACACGGCTACAGGGTCATGTATCTCTCTGGAGACTCTGGGGGAGGAACCTTTTTCTTGTTCACATGGTTGGCAGAACTCCGTTCCGTGCAGCCTGGGACCAATGTCTCTATCTCCTTGCTGGCTGTTAGCTGAGGGGCTCTCTCTGGGCCGTGGACAGAGCCCCCCACATCTCTGAACCAGCAACAGGACTTCTCACGCTGCCATCTCTCTGACCTTTCTTCCACAGTCACATCGCTCCGTCTGACCACAGCCAGGAATGGTGGGTCCGTACTCATGTGGTTACCCAGATAACCCAGGATAATCTCCTCATCTCAGACTCCTTGACTTAATCCCATGGGCAAGGTCCCTTTTGCCATGTGAGGTCATATTCATAGACTCTGGGGATTAGGGTGTTGACATCTTTAGGGGCCATTATTCTGCCTCCCACGTTCCAGGTTAGGCTATGTGAGTTGCTGACCGTCAGCTCAGTGTCACACCGGGCCAACAGACCTTTATCATGTGACTCACACCTTTTATGCGTGTTGAGAGACAGAGTTGTGTGACCAGCAGCAAGGCAGTGCCAGCTGGGCACTGTGCAAAGTAAGACTTGAATGTATCCGTCCCAGGCACTTTGTGGTCAAGCCATCAGATTCACTCAGTAATTAACGTTCACAGGGCTTTGTGAAATGCAATTATATAGGCTGGCTCATAAAGTGTTTTTTTTACAAGATCTGACACAAATGCAGCCCACTCAGCCTGCTTTTCCTGTTCTTGCTTTGCAGTCATAGTCAGGACCCTTCTGGAACTTCTCCTGCCAACTCCCCATCCCCCTTCCACCAGCGTAGTTTGGTCCCTTTTAGCCTCTGACCTCCAGGCTGAAGCCACAAAGGCAGCGTTGACAGGACCCGAACTCCTCTGCGTTCACACTTGCTGCTCCCTTGCTTGCAAGGCCCAACCCTTCCCGTCTCCCCCAAGGGCCTTAGCAACTCCTCCTACGCGTCTTTTAGCCCCTCACTGTTCAAAGTGTATGTGAGGACATCATCTGAGAGCTGTGGGAAATGCAGAACCTCAGGCCCCACCCCAGACACGCGAAAGCCAAATCTGCTGTTTAATGCAATCCCAGGGGGTCGCGGGCGCTTTACAGTTTGAGCAGCACCGGCTGAGGGCAGGCTGGGCGGCTCCTCTTCCGTGCGGCCCTTTCGGACTGCCCCAGACCCTGCTAAGAAGGCTCTTGCCACAGCTCCCGTGGGGCCCCACTCGGACTTCTTTCATAAGAAAGGAGTGTGGATGGATGTTAAAAGGGACTTTTCCTATATCCAGAAATTTCAGCAGAGGCCTCAAAGGCAGGGAACAAAATAGTTGGTACCAAGAAACTCCCCATCTACACAAAGTACTGAGACCCCACATTGCACAAGCTCAGAGAATGTGAACCATCCGCTGTCAGCCTTATTAACGCTTCCCCATTTTCCGCCTATGAATGACAGGCAGGAGGGTTTCTATGGAGAAGGCTGACTGAGGGCTGTGTGTTCCCACCCCCCACCCAATGCCCTTCCGTGGGGCAGGGGAGACAGGCGCTGCCTTCTCACCTCAGGGTAAGTGAGAAGGGCATCAGGGGGAGCTTTCCTTATACTTTTAAGGGTTTGGGGGGTGAGGAAGACTGGTCCCAGAAGGCAGGATGGCACTGGACAGCGTTGCCCAGCTCCGGAGGGCAATGAGGCAAAGGTGCACAGTTGCCGTGGACTAGATGTGGCTCATGAAGTGGGGAGACTGCCTGGAACCTCCTTGGAAGGAACCTCACCCAGGGCACCTGGCTGGCTCAGTCGGTAGAGCATGTGACTCTTGAGCTCAGGGTTGTGAGTTTGAGCCCCACCTTGGGTGCAGAGATTATTTTTTAAAAATTTTTAAAAGATTTTATTTATTTATTTGAAAGAGAGAGAGAGAGCACAAGTAGGGAGCCGGGAAAGGGCAGAGGGAGAAGGAGAAGCAGACTCCCCACGGAGCAGGGAGCCCAACGCAGTGCTCGATCCCAGGACCCTGGGATCATGACCTGAGCTAAAGGCAGACACTTAACCTACTGAGCCACCCAGGTGGCCCTAAAAAAATTTTTTTTTAAATAAATGAAGCAGAAAGGGACCTCACCCAAGGGAGCTGCCTGGGGTGGGGGTGGGGACAAAAGGACCCAGCAGAGAGATAGACCACTGGAAAATCAGAGGCTGAAGGGTCACCACAATCTCTGTCCCCAACAGACACACACCCCAACCTCATAATGAAAGCTGTAGTTGGGATAGAGTTGCCAGATTTAACGAACGAAAATACAAGATGGCCATTTAAACTCAAATTTCAAATAAGCAAAGGATGAGTTTTTAGTATACCATGTGCAATATTGGATATATACTAAAAACTTACGTATTGTTTATCTGAGCTTCTAATTAGCTGGGCATTTTGTATTTTATCTGGCAACCCTAAGCTGGAAGCTTTGCTGCAGAAGTTCTTGTGGCTTCTCCAAGAAATCCACAGAAATGCCCTAAATAGATGTTAGTTATCAAACCCCTGACGTCAGGTCACTATTGACACCATCAAGTAAGAGCCTTTCTGCTCCTTTATCCTTGTTCCTTTCCCCTTCTCCCCCTCCCCCACCCCTCACCAATAACCCCGGTTAGTGAATGCGAGATAGAAGAAGGGAAGGGGCCTGGGGGAGGTGGCCACACTCACACCTTTCTTTCCACCACTGCCGGCTCCCCAGCTGGAAGAGAGAGACACTTGACGTTTGGGTGGAATTGAGCATTTTGGTTCTTACCTGAACCAGACTACTGAACAACTATCGTTCTTGTGACTTAAACGGACCTATGCACGATGCCTGCCTAAGACGTCATGCTGGGATGGAAGGAAGGAACCCGGGAGCCAGACTGAAAGACAGGGTGGAAATAGAGCTGCTTTACGACTGCACCCTGCTGAGTGTCCCTGGCTCACAAACTGACCTCTTGTTTGCGTATCCATCTCTCTCACTGGAGTCCGATTACTCATCATTATTCAGCACAGTGCCTGGTGTATGGAGTGGATGCTCAGTAAATGTCCGAGCGTTGAATGTCAAAAGCTGAGTGACCCTTTCGTACTCCTATAGAACCTTTGGAGACGTATTTCTGGCATTGTCCAGTCCTTCCCAGAGGCACTTTGGCTGTGGTAGGTCTTGTTACGAAACACGCCAGGTATGATGACCAAAGTAACGGAAACTGGATTTGGAATCTTCTCTACGTACTTGTGTGGGCCCTATGTTCACAGAGGGGCACAGCTAGGTTTTTGAGGACCTGAGACCTGGGACCCTTTCTAAGAAAAAGAAGGTCAAATGATGAAGATAAAATTAGGCATAAATGTGAATATTCAATTTAGGGGAAATCAAAACAAATTTTGAAAAGCTGACAAATACCACAAATACCATAAAATCCAGAAAAAATAGCATAATATTTGTAGTGGTTAACTATTGGACAAATCACTATAATACACTTTTCTACATTTTTTTTTGGCTGCATTTTTTCCTACATTTTTTATTCAGTGTCCTTGTAGTGGTGGCCTATTATGAGTCTCTGCTATCCTTGTTGATGTCAGTTTTTGTGGTCAAATCACTGAGAATGCCAATTTTTAAAATACATTCCTATGATTCACTCTTCTTCATTAAATTGGGTGATTCAAAGAATTTATGCTCAAAATGGATTTCTTGCTCTTAATGAAGTACTGCTTTTGGCATGTTCCAATTTTTTTTAAAGATTTTATTTATTTATTTATTTATTTATTTATTTATTTATTTATCTGGGGGGGACACGCACAAGAATGGGGGATGAGCAGAGGGAGAGGGAGGGGAAAGAATCTTCAGTAGACTCCCCGGTTGATCACAGAGCCAACCTGGGGCGCCATCTCACCTCCCTGAGATCATGACCTGAGCCAAAACCAAGAGTCCGAGGCTTAACTGACTGAGCCACCCAGGCACCCCCGGCATGTTATAATTCTTATCATCTTTCTCTCTTCTCTCATCATTTTCATTATTTGTTTTTATCTTGGTTGTGATTCTTTCATGTGATGCTTTTTCCCAACTTCATGCTTTTATCCGTCAGACTTTTTAGACTGCTATTAGGATAGAACAAGAGAGTGTTTGACATTTTGAAGTTTCTCTTGGTCTTTCATCTGTCAGTTTTTGTCTGAGGCTTCCACTGAGATGTTTCTTTCTTAATATGTTCGAATTTTGTATAATCTATAATTCTGAATAAAATATACAAAATTAATCAGAAATAAGATATTCTTAAGAACAATCATTCAAATGCACTTAGAAATCACCAGAATCCTGCACTGAGTTACATATTGCATAATCAAATTAACCCTCTGCCCTATAAACTGATCTATTGGTGAGTATGGATAGGGGGTTGGTAACTGTGGAATATTTTTCTCCTCTCTGTCTCTTTTTTAAAAAAGATTTTATTTTTAGGGCACCTGGGTGGCTCAGTCGGTTAAACGACTGCCTTTGGCTCAGGTCATGATCCCAGGGTCCTGGGATGGAGCCCCACATCGCATCGGGCTCTCCCGGCTCATCGGGGAGCCTGCTTCTCCCTCTCCCTCTGCCGCTCCCCCTGCTTGTACTCTCCTGCTCTCTCTCTGTCAAATAAATAAATAACATCCTAAAAAAAAAAAAAAAGACTTTATGTTTAAGTACTCTCTACACCCAACATGGGACTTGAACTCACAACCCCGCGATCAAGAGTCGTGTACTCACTCCACTGACTGAGCCAGCCAGGCGCCCCTCCCCACCTCTTTTTGTCCTGTATCTGTGGTAATTTGTGCAGTCTTACCTGGAACCAGCAGAGTTCATCATAATAGGAGGATAAGAGACTCTCAAAATGATCTGTTCATCTAGGACAGAAAACCTAGGAAAAATACCACATGAGAAGTAAGATCTCCTTTCTTTGCAGAGGAAAGTGGACAAGGGTAGACTCCAGACTGAGCCGTGGTGTGTATGGCTATAAACTTGTGGCAAAGTAGTATGTGCCGAAAGCCTTGAAAACATTTATATCCCCCTCAAACGTACACGTACACTTCTATACTTTGATGTAGTAATTTGACTTTTGGGCATTAATTTTAAGGAAATACTCCCCAAATGAAAAAATATATATATTATGTACAAAGATGTTAACGCTATATTCCTAGCAAAAGTGGCTCCTGGGTGGCACAGCGGTTAAGCGTCTGCCTTCGGCTCATGGCGTGATCCCGGCATTATGGGATTGAGCCCCACATCAGGCTCCTCCGCTATGAGCCTGTTTCTTCCTCTCCCACTCCCCCTGACTGTGTTCCCTCTCTCGCTGGCTGTCTCTATCTCTGTCAAATAAATAAATAAAATCTTTAAAAAAACCACTACATTCCTAGCAAAAAAACCCTTGGAATAACCTGTTCCAACAAAAATGATTGCTTATCTAAATCATGAAACATCAAGTTGATGGGTATTATTAGTACTGTAGTTTACAGAAGATTTATTGGGTGGTACAAAATAGTTCTTACATAATGTTAAGCAAAAAAGAAAAAAGCAAGATACAAAATTATACATATATATTTTTTGACTTCAACTAGATTGTAATAATCTCTATGCTCAGAAAAATCCTGGAATATACATGATTTTAAAATGTACACTTCCTCGGGGTGCCTGGGTGGCTCAGTCAGTTAAGCGTCTGCCTTCGGCTCAGGTCGTGATCCCAGTCCCATGTCCGGCTCCCTGCTCAGCATGAAGTCTGTTTCTCCCTTTCCCTCTGCCCCTCCCCCGCTTGTGCTCTCACATGATTTCCCTCTCTCTTTCAAATAAATAAATAAAATCTTGAAAAAATATATACTTTCTAAATATGTACACCATTCATAACACGAACAACCTCTCATCCCAACAAAGACAGATTTAAGATTTTGTTCTTAATTAGTTGCATGTTATTCCATTATATATATGAACCAAAATTTAACCAATTTCCTATTTTAAGATCTTTAGATTATTTCCTATTTTTTTCTGTTTTCAGGGTATTGCAATGAATAATCTTGCACACTAGCCGGTTCTCTAGTTATTTCCTCAGGACAAATTCCTAGAAGTGGAATTGCTGGGTCAAAGGCATCTTTAGGGCTTTTGAAACTTATTGCTAAATGACCTTCCAGAGAGACTATAAATTTACATTCCCACCAGCAGTGTATGAGTGTCTGACTTTTCCCTGGCGCCTTTGCAACACTGTCTCATTAATTTGCTTTAAAATTGAGAAAATAACTTGAGAAAATATGCCTGCAACAGATCTGAAACTTATTAACGTTTTTGTTACACCATCCCTGCTTGCTATACTCATGTTGATAGCAGCCAGCATTTCTTGTGCCCTTACTGGATGGCAGACACTGTTACATGCGTTAACTTTGACAATCCTTGGATAATTCTATGCAGTAGGTTCCATTATCAACCCATTTCACATGTGAAGACATTGAGGCACAGAGATGCTCAATAACACAGCCCCAGGTTATGAAAGGATGAGCCAAGATTTGATCCCAGGCCACGGCCTACACCACGATGCCCAGTTTCTCTCTTGAGGATCCCTGCTGAGATGTTCTTAACACCCAGGGGGACCACTGAGTTCGGGGTTCACCACGGCACTGGAAATTCCTCCAGTTCATATTTGAGGATGGGTTTCAGCTTAGACAGAGGTCTCAAAGAGAACTACTTAGGAGATGCCAGGAATCTACATCTTAGAGCCAGGTGGACCCTCTAAGCAGGACCTGCTAAGAAAGCATACAGCTGGTCTACCAGTTCTCTCCACTGTTCCAGGCTGAAGAGTCTCCAGAAAATTATTGCTTTGGAGGGAGCTAGGGAGTCCGATGTGCCTGGGTAAGGTGACCAACTCCTCCTGGTTTGCCTGGGGTTGCCCCAGTTTTAGCACTGAAAGCCCTGCATCCTGGAAAATCCCCCAGTTCCGGGCAAACTGGGACAGCTCCACTCTGGAGCCAGAGGCCTGGATAGAGGTAACTGTCGTGCGTCAGACACCCAGAGGACCCCATGCCAGGTCACGGGGCTCTGCTCTCCTTCATCCTCTCTCCCTATGAGTCTGACCTCAGACCTTCGAAGTCCAGCTAGTGAGCACAGGGGGCGTTGGAGCCAAGCTGGGAGAGAGAAGCACAGACCCCCACCCTTCCCCTCCACCGCTTCTAAGCCTGAAGTAGGCCTCAGCATGTGGGAGGAGGGAGCAGGAGCTTAAAATCTAACACAGTTTAGAGTTTGATTGTTACCCTGGCTTGGATATTTTAGTCACTGCAATGAGACTTGAAAGGGCCCAGAAGCATGATGGGAGGTTGGGGAGATGGTCCCCGGGGATGGGTAAAGATGATTGCAGCGGGCAGTCAGCTTCATGATTGCATGCTGCTGAGTCCGGCCCTTTCAATAACAGGGTTACATGGTGTAGCGCTGTGGGCCCCGCCCAGGGCCTCCCTCCAGTCCTCCAGGGGCAGAAGGAGAGCTGCTGCCACTTCTGCCTGAGGGCCAGGGGTGGGGGCCAAGAATCCAGGTCCCCTCACTCTCTCCTGTCCGTCAGGCCGGGCCAGGAGCCTTCCTCCTCCCCAGAGTCAGCCTTCCCAAACACAGCATCCCAGCTCTCTAAACTGCCAGAGCCCATCCTTCCACTCCCCGGAGCAGCAGCAGGAATAAGGGATAGCTTGTGACAGACGCAGGGCACTTTAACAGATCCTCCTAACGCATTGTCTTCTTTGGTCCTGATAACTTACCTGTGAGGTAGGGTAATCATCCTGACTTGTCAGAGGCTCTGAGAGGTTAAGGAACCAGCTCAGCTCCTCACTCGAAACTATTCCATCTGCATGCAAAGCCCATGGCCAGTTCAGGGTTCTGTTGGGACCCCCCCTAGCTCAGCCGGGAGGCCCAGCTTCCTGCTGGGGCTGTGGGGCACTAGCTGTTTCCACTCTCCCCTCCCGGAACTCGAAACATGCTCTTGCTGGGAAATGCTGGGATGAAGGGTTGCTCGACTCCGGTGTGGTTGCTTACTGGCTCAGTCGGCCTCTGTGACCTGGCCTGGGGTTCTACCCACACTTGATCATGTGACTTCCCGGGAAGAACACACATCCTGCGTTCTAAATAGCAAATCCCAAACACACTGTTAGAACGCAGCTTATCTGTGACTTAGGGAATGTCTGCCTCTAAACTATTTTGTTCAGGATGGCAAGATAAATAAGCCGGACTTTGGGTTTTACTATTTGGGTTGTTGGTCTAAAATAACACAGAAGCAGTGGGGCTTTTCCGCAGTTTGGCCTTCCTGCAAGGGCATTGTCTATCTGAATTATTGAATCTCTTACACGGCTTTGTGGAAGTGGTCTGGTGAAAAGGTCTATTGTGCAGTGAGCAAAGACTGAATTAGGATCCGGAGATGTGTGTCTGGTCCTGCCCTTGGCCCTCACCTAGTTGCGTGATCTTGGGGGAGTGAGTCCCTTTACCTCTCCAGGCCACTGCTTCCCAGTCTGTGAAACCTGGGGGTTTCCATTACAGTATTCCCGAGTTCCCTCTCTGCTCTCGGATTCCATGAGATACAGCCCCTCAGGTGCAGAATTACAAATGAGGGCTCTGCTCCCAAATCTTGTTTCTTTCTTTTATTTCCCTTTGTAATTTTTTTTAATCTCTTAGTGGTGGTGTTCTCCTCAAGCGACGGCAGAAGAGAAAAAGGGAAAGTCAGGTTCTTTTGTGTTAAATGGAGCATTTAATGATGGATAAGCAAAAAGATGCATGATGGGTCTTTTTCTCACGTTGGGTGTTTGGCTAAGAGATCAGAAGATCCTGGCATCCGAGTGACAACCTGCATTGAAAAGGGCAGAACTTGGCTCTCCTGCCCTTCCAGCTGTGAGAGCTTGAAAGGGAAGCTATAGGGGGAATGCCTTTCATTTCCCCCTGGAAGCTGAGAGACGCACAGCTTCGCATTGCCAACTGTGTAATGCGGGCTCGCCTCTAAATGAAGCCTTTTTCCTTGACCGTCTTTCGCGCCGTAGCATTCCCTTTGGCGCTCCCACCCCCTTGGAACAAAGCCTGGTATAAAGTCTGGGTGCTACTCAGACCAGCCTTGGACAGAATTCACTTAATAACAGCAGAAAGTCCTCGATGTCCTCAGTGGCTTTTTTTTCAAAGCTAGGATTTGGTCTGTCTGCTTGTTTGGTTTTGCCCTATCTCATGAGAATGGCTTAGGGCAAGGATGCTTACAACAAAATGCTTCTGGGAAAAGAAATAAAAACAGAGGGAAACATTCAAGCCCAAGGGAAATAGAAATAGAAACTCAAGATCAGGTCAAAGAGCTCAGATGTGTGGACTACGAGGGCCAACTAGTTGTTACAGCCGCAGTTCAAATTTAGCCAGCTGAAATTTCTTCCTGTCAAAGCAAGAATGGGCTCCACAGTTAGTTGCCAAATTCTTCATATTAGGGAAGAGAAGAAGGTTCCAGTTACTCAGAGGAATGTTCTTTTGTCCTTTCGTTTAGCAAACATCTATTAAATGCCTGCCTTGTGCCCGGCACTCTTCGAGGGAAGCAAAGATGGGAGGTTGCACTCAGCCCCCGGAGCCCAGTGGCTAAAACAGGCTGGAAGAAGGAAAGATATCCGTGCGCCTATAACAGGTCAGTTATTGCGCATGTAATTAGGCACGTACTACATGCCAGGTGCCATGCAATTAATTATGCACTACTCTGTGTTACACACTATGCATTTCTATTTAATGTAATGCTCATTTGCAAACACTCATTCAAGTAGATATTATGTTTCCTTTTTACAGATAAGAATACAGACTCTCAGGGCAGCTGAGTGGCTCAGTCAGTTAAGTGGTTAAGCTTCTGCCTTCGGCTCAGGTCAGGATCCCAGGGTCCTGGGATCGAGCCCCACATCCAGTTCCCCGCTCAGCGGGGAGCCTGCTTCTCCCTCTCCCATTCCCTCTGCTTGTGCTTGCTTGCTCTCTGTCAAAAAAATAAATAAAATCTTGAAAAGAAAGAAAGAAAGAAAGAAAGAAAAAAAGAAAGAAAGAAAGAAAGAAAGAAAGAAAGAAAGAAAGAAAAAAGAAAGAAAGAAAAAAGAAAGAAAGAAAGAAAGAAAGAAAGAAAAAAAAAAAAAAGAAAAAAGAAAAAAAGAAAGAAAGAAAGAAAGAAAGAAAGAAAAAAAGAAAGAAAGAAAGAAAAAAGAAAGAAAGAAAGAAAAAAAGAAAGAAAGAAAGAAAGAAAGACAGTCTCTCGAAGTCAGTTCCCAGAACTGGTAAAGATTGGAGTTGGGATTCAAACAAAGGTCATTCTCTTTTTTATATGGCACTATACTATTGGCGGTCTCCCTGACATCCATTATTCACTGCCTCCTCTCTTACCTAACAGAACCTCAACTTTGTTTAATTATCACTCCTGAAAAAATAGCTTATGTGGGCTAAGGGATGATGACCCCATTTCGATTCTTCTTTTTTCTTAAAGATTTTATTTTTACATAATCTCTACACCCAATGTGGGGCTTGAACCTACAATCCTGAAATCAAGAGTCACAGGCTCCACCAGCTGCGCCAGGCAGGTGTCCCACCCCATTTCTTTTTCTTTTCTTTTCTTTTCTTTTCTTTTCTTTTCTTTTCTTTTCTTTTTTCTTTTCTCTTCTCTTCTCTTCTTTTCCTTTTATTTCTTTCTTTCTTTCTTCTTTTTTTAGATTTTTATTTATTTATTTGAGGGAGAGGGTGAGAGAGCACACACAGGAGAATGGCAGAGGAAGAGGGAGAAGCAGACTCCCCACTGAGCAGGGAGCCCGATGTGGGGCTCAATTCCAGGACCCTGGTATCATGACCTGAGCCAAAGGCAAACACTTAACCGACTGAGCCACTCAGGTGCCCCACACACCATTTTCAATTCTTAGTGGCAGAGTGAGAAGATAGATTAATCTAAACCAATCCCAGCAAACCCCTATGCTTGCCAGTGATTGCTTTAAGAAGTTGGGCTTAGGGGCACCTGAGTGGCTCAGTTGGTTAACTGTGCGACTCAATTTAGGCTCAGGTCATGGTCTCGGGATCCTAGGATTGAGACCTGCCTTGGGCTCCATGATCAGCATGGGGTCTGCTTGAGATTCTCTCTCTCCCTCTGCCCTTTGTCCCCACTTTCGCTCTCTCTCAAAATAAATAAATAAAATCTTAAAAAAAAAAAAAAGAAGAAGAAGAAGTTGGACTTAGACCAATCCATCTGTGACATTTTCCTGGTGACTGTCTCCGGTCTAGTGTGATATAAGTGGGCACAGTAAGATTGAAGGAAAGATGATCTCTTCTATGTCTGGGGGATAAATTTTTCCCTCCTTGCTAGAAATAAACGAGTACGTATATTGCCATCGGCAGCTTGTTTGTGACTCTGCGGGGAGGCTGACTATCCTGATACTAAGTGCTCTGACGTCAGCTGGTGTACTGCAGTACAATCCCCCAGAGAGAAATATAAATCCCACCTGGAGTCAGTGTGGACCCCACAAGTTAAAAAGCACAGTTCCTGGCAAGACATTCCCCACTTCAGATGCCAGCTGCAACTGGGGTCCCAGCCACTTGCACCGCTGACCAATTGGCTATCAATCCGGGGGTTCCCATGACACCCCTCAGTTTTAATAATTTGCTAGAATGACTCAGAGAAGTTAGGAGAGCACTATCCTTATGATTACAGTTTTATTATATAAAGGATAAAAATCAGGAACATGGGGTAAGTTCTGGGAGGGTTCCGAATACAGAGGACCTGTTCCCCATCCCCCTGTGGAATCAGAGTGCATCACTCTCCCTGCATGTCAGTGTGTTCACCAACCGGGCAGTTCCACTGAACTTGAACTTCAGCATCTGGAGTTTTTACTGGAGTTTCATTCCATAGATAAGATTTATTAAACACTGGCCACATGCTTGAACTCAGTCTCCAACTCCCTTCCCCTCCTTGGAGGTGGGCTGATTCAAAACCCTAACTCTCTTATCACCAGGTGGTCTTCCTGGTGACCAGCCCCCATCTTGGGCCACCTTGTTAGCGTAAACCCAGGTGTGACCCCAGGGGCTTATGAAAGACACAGACAGTCCTATCACCCAAGAAATCACAAGAGTTTCAGAAGCTCTGGGCCAGGAACCTAGGACAAAGATCCGATACATTCTTCATTATATGATACTCACCTTCGGACAAACCTCTTGGAGGAGAGCATTGATAGGAGAACAGGAGAGACACAAAGCTGGAACTCTGGTTAAACTACATCTGGGGGTGGGGGGGGTGCCTGGGAGGCCCACTTGGTTAAGTGTCTGCCTTCGGCTCAGGTCATGATTCCAGGGTCCTGGGATTGAGCCCCACACCAGGCTCCCTGCTCAACGGGGATTCTACTTCTCCCCCTCCCTCCGCTCATGTTCTCTCTCTCACACACTCTCTCTTTTTCAAATAAATAAATAAAATCTTAAAAAAATAAAAAAATAAACGACATCTGGATTCCACCGTAATGTGGATTCTATGAAATATGAGACAGTGCCTTTCTCACTGTTTCAGGCAGGATCCGTTGTTTTTGTCACTTGCAGCTAATTGATCTTGTATTTGTCATTACACTCTGCGCTGCAGCAAACAGGAAACCCATCTAAAAATAACACCTGCAATACAACTTTTATTATTCCACGTAATGAAAAGTCTGCAGGTAAAACACTGTGAGAGTTTTCTTTTAAAGTTTATTTATTTATTTAAGTCATCTCTACACCCAACATGGGGCTCAAACTCACAACCCTGAGATCAAGAGTCCCGTGCTCTTCCAACTGAGCCAGCCAGAGGCCCTCAAGTTTTCATTTTAACTCTGGACTGCTATTAGGTGAGATGAGCAAGGTACTTGCCCTGGGTGTAAAATTTAAGGGGATGGGGAACATTCAGTAATAAAAATAAGTAGTATTTAATGCAATATTTTTAAAAATGAAAATTAACACACACATCCATGATGGACAAAATATCAAAACTTTTAAATAAAAGCAGGATCAGCATTACTGATTTTTCCTCTGCCTCAGGCTTCCCTGTTGCTTAGCATGGTATTGTTACTTTCCTGTCTGTTTCACATTTTGGTATTTTGTTCATTGTGAATTTTTTAAAAAGATTTTATTTATTTGAGAGAAAGAGACACAGAGAAAGACAGAGCACAAGCAGGAGAGAGGGGCAAGGGAGAAGCAGACTTCCTGCTGAGCTTGGAGCCCAACTCGGGACTGGATCCCAGGACCCGGAGACCATGACCTGAGCTGAAGGCAGATGCTTAACTGACTGAGCCATCCAGGTGCCCCCTCGTTGGGGATTTTTTGCATTAACTTTCATTTTCAAAATATTGCATTAAACATTGTTTATCTTGATTACTGAGATTTTTGACATCCCCTTAACTTTGCACCTCAGGTAAATGCTTCGCTCACCTCACCCTTGTCCCAGCCCTATTTTCACTATTTCAACCTTGAAAGTTGACTTTAGACCTCAGATATTCCCCTTCATTGTTATAAAGCCGCTGCTCCAATTCCAAGAACAGCAACATCAAACGGAAACAAAGGAATGTGTTTGTCTGTGCATCTTTTTCAGAAAAAAGATTTTCCCAGAAGCCCCCAGCAGTCTTTCCTTATTGACCAGGATGGTACCACATGTCCACGTCCAAACCAATCACTAACAGGGCTGTGGAAAGCCCGTGCCTGGCTTAGAGCAATGGCCGTCTGGGCCTGCGGGCAGAGCCATGGTCCCTGACCACACGGCCTTGTGGAGGTTGGATGCCTAATCAAGCTCAGAGCTTGACCTCAATGAATACATGCTGTGTCAGTTAGTCAGCTCGGGCTGCCAGAACAAAATCCCACAGACTGGCTGGCTTAAACAACAGAAGTTAATTTTCTCACAGTTCTGGAAACTGGAAGTCCAATATCAAGGTTCTGGCTGATTTGGTTTCTCGAGGAGACTCTGTAGCTTTCAGAAGGCCACCTTCTCTCTACAGCGTCACATGGTCTTTCCTAAGTATGCTGCTGGAGGGGGAGAGGGAAATCTCTCGAGTGTCTCCTTACAAGGACACTAATCCTATGGGACCAGAGCCCCACCCTTATGATGTCATCTAACCTTAATTACTTCCCTGGAGACTCCGTCTCCAAATACAGCCACACTGGGGGTTAGAGTTGCAACATACTAATTTGAGGGAGCCACGTTCCAGTCCATAACACATGCTATATAAAGTTCAAACACAAGCCTCACTAACCTATGGTGTTAGAAGTCAGGACGGGTGTCACCTTTGTTATTATCATGGGGGTGAGGACAGTATAGATCGGAAGGAGGCACAGGGCGGCTTCTGGGACACAAGTTACGTTCCATTTCTTAATCTGGGCTTTGGTTACACGGGCGTGCTCGCCATCAAGCTGTAGGCTGTGGTTTGTGCCTTTTTCTGCATGGAGATTACAGCCGTGCTGCTTGTGGTCCCCCGGCCAAGCAGCCTGCACATCACCTGGGAGCTCGTGAGAGCTACAGAATCTCAGGTTCCATTTATTGAATCAGAAACTGCATTTTAATATGACTGCTGGGTGATGCACTCTCATGCATTAAAGTTTGGGAGACATGATATTAAATGTCAGTTTTAAAAGTGTTTTACAGGGGCACCCGGATGGCTCAGTCGGTTGAGCATCTGACTCTTGGTTTCAGCTCAGGTCATGGTCTCGTGGGTTGTGGGATCAAGCCCCATGTCGTGCTCCTTGGTTAGTGGGGAGTCTGCATGAAAGATTCTCTCCCTCTGCCCGGCTCCCGCTCACTCTCTCTCTCTAAAAATGAATGCATAAATCCTAAAAAACAACACCACCACCAACAAAAAAAACAAAGCTGCTTTTACAGAAAATACCAGAGCTTTGCCAGCAGTGAAGGAGGTGGGGGAGAAAGGGTTTGGGGAGAAAACAAACAGCAACGGCTTTCTGTCTAATACACGTGCTGACTCTCTAAATGATACACTTTTTTTTCTTTTTCAAAGATTTTATTTATTTATTTGACAGAGAGAGAGGGAACACAAGCAGAGGGAATAGGAGAGGGAGAAGCAGGCTCCCGCTGAGCAGGGAGCCTGATGCAGGACTCGATTCCAGGTCTCTGGGATCATGACCTGAGCCGAAAGCAGACACTTAACCGACCGAGCCACTCAGGTGCCCCTAAATGATAAACTCTTTACAACAAAGAGCTGTTCCTGGTTCCTTTTAAACTCTCCGGGGGGCTCACAAAGTGGTACTTACCGGGTCCCTATTCAGTGGCAATCATTCCTACTATTTCTCTCCCTATCTGTATCTATTCTTCACTTCCCTTCTGTCTTAGTCCACTCAGGGCTGCTAAAATGAAAAGACCTCAGACGAGATAATGTAACAGCCAACATTTATTCCTCACGGTTCTGGAGGCTAGAAGTCCAAGATCAAGGGGCTGGCAGACGCGGTGTCTAATGAGCACCTGCTTCCTGATTCATAAAGGGCCGTTCTCCCCCTGTGTCCTCACGTGGTGGAAGGGGCAAGCTAGCTCTATGGGGTCCCTTTTATAAGGGCACTAATCCCATTCTTGAGGGCCCTGCCCTCATGACCTAATCACTGCCAAAGGCCCCCCACTCTTAATACCATCACACTGGGGATTAGGCTTCAATGTGTGGATTTTGCGTGGGGGGGGGGGACACAAACACTCAGTCTATAGTACCTTCCCCTTCCCTTCACAATCAGTTTTTCTGTACCCTTTTGGAGGCTCAGACAGCAACTGGAGACTCAAGACATCCTGGATGCTGACCTGTTCTTCTGGCAAAGACAGCGTGGGAGGGGGGAGTCAGAGGGCAATTCCTTTGAACCATGACCCCCATTTCCTTCAATAACAGCAAAGAATTCTCCAGAGACTTTGGGGGAACTGGTAAGAAAATCTTACCTCCGAGAGAAACATCGAAGCCGAAGGCCCCAGGTAACCTGTCCCGTTGGCTGTAACCAAGCCCTCGCCCAGCTCAGCTGAGGCCATCAGATTGAAAACAGAGCCCTGGCCCCTGGTGAAATTGCTCCGTTCAGGGCCAGTTGCGGGGGAGGGGATGTCTCTGGAGGTGGGTGTGTGGTGCCACACGTGGCTAAATCTTTCACCCCCATGAATGGGGGGTGGGTGGTAACAACTTAAAATCTACATCCCCCAAACTGGTTCCAGAAACGCTACTTTGTGAGGGATGTTGGTTCTGCAAAAATACATGTTTTGCCAGAAGGAACATCACCCGGGATTCTAAACTCCAGAAACATGGGCATTTTAAGAACTGTACCATTTATTCCTTTTGCTCTGATTTCCATTAAAAATTCTGCGTATGACTCCTGCCTACAATTTGAGCTCTCTGAGAACCATGTAGGACACTCCCCCCCTGCCCCCATGTTGGTGCTGAAAAGTCCCTAGCAACAAGAGAAGGAAAGACTCAGATGTAGGAGCACAGAGAGAGGCTTCTAGAAATAAGCATCAGGCACATCCTCCTTGTAAAGTCTTAGGTCAGGGGCAAAAGTCAGCAATGGGGCCACTTGGAGAGGCTCCAGACAAAAAGGAGTATGACCAGTCGGGGCCCGCGTAAAGGTTCCTGAGTAACTCAGGGCTCCTTCAGGGAGGTGACAGGGGCGCCCCACACCCCGATAATGATAAGCAGCAGTGTCTCCACGGGCATGGGACCTGTGTTGTCACACAGCACTCCAGGCTCAGAGGAGCCCTGTCACTGTCTCAAAACCCTTCATAAACTTGAACGAGGGGCCCCATGTTTTCCCCTCGCACTGGGCTGCACACATATGCAGCCAGTCCTGAATACGGCAGCGGCCAGGAAGGGGAGCCGTCTTATTAAGCCTCCTCACCCCGAAGTCCACGGCGTCCCGTAAAGAACCCAATTCAACTTGTCCTGTGTCTTCCTGTCCCCAGGACCAACTGCCTCCTTGTTGTCCAGCTGGCTGCTTCATGCCGTCTCCGGGTCTTGTTGCCAGTGTTCTGCTTCACATCCCTCCGTGTTCATTTCCTACTGGTGCTGTAACAAATTACCATACACCTGGCCGCGTAAACCATGCGGATTTATTACCTTTTAGTTCTGCGGTTAGAAATCCCCTATGGGTCTCCCTGGGTTAAAATCCAAGTGTTTTCTTGATCCTGTGAAAGGAGACTCCACCCATTTCTTGTCTTTTCCAATCAACTTCTTGAGGCCCCTTTTTTTCTGGCTGGTAGAGCCTCTCTCCATCTTCAAAGCCAGCACAGGTGACTGGAGTCCCTCTCTCATTGCAACACCCGGGCCTCCCTTCTCTGCTTTCAAGGACCCTTGGGATTCCAGTGGGCCCTCCTGCATTATCCCCCCATTTTAAGGTCAGCTGATGAGTGACCTTAGTTCCCCTTTGCCGTGCAAACTAATGCACTCACAGTTCTGGGTATTGGGATGTGGACATCTGGTCACTAGTCTGCCCACATCACTATTCTTATCCTTCTTTCTCCAACCCGGGGTCCCAGTTTATCTTGTCCCTTTGGCATGCTTTTTGCCCAGGGTGTTTTTTTTTTTTAAAGCTCCTTCGTGCTAGCCATAAAGAGATACAGATGCAATAAGGAAGGAGAGAGAAAGAAAGGGGGCACGGAGGGGAAGAATAACATTCTGGTAGCCCCTCAAATTGTGATTTTGTATTTTACAATCATTTCACCATCTCCGTTCTTTTTGTTTTTTTTTTTCTTTCCCAAGTGAGCTCCGTATCCAAGGTGGGGCTTGAACTCACAATCCTGAAAGTGAGAGTCACGAGCCCCACTGACTGAGCCAGCCAGGGACTCACACCACCTCCATTTTCTCAAGCAGTGCCATCCATGCCTGATATATTGGAAGATCAGCACAATTTACAGGTTTGAGGGAAAAATTACTTTGAGAAAGTGGTAGGAATTGTACCCATTGAGCTGGCACAGTTAAGCCCCTAAAAAGGCCTTTTATTTTATTTGTAGTTTTTTAGAAGATTTTATTTATGTATTTATTTATTTGAGAGAGAGCACGGGCAGGGTGAGGGGAAGAGGGAGAAGCAGACTTGATGTGGGACACGATCCCGGGACTCTGGGATCAGGACCCAGGTGCTGAAGGCAGATGTTCAACCGACTGAGCCACCCAGGCGTCCCTAAAAAAAAAGCTCTTTTAGACGGAAGCTGTAAGAGAGAACTTGGATTCACTGCATTGCCCTCTTCCTCTTCTGGGTGTGAAATCTATGCTCTGGACCAGATGAATGGCCCAAGACCCTCACATTTCCCTGGAAAATCTTTATCCCATCCCTCCTTTCAGGGTCAGGACCTCATTCCTTTGGGGGGCAGTGGGGGGGTTCCAGGGTAAGTGTGAATTGGCCCCTGTGCCTTCCTTACACGGCATCCTCCCCCAGCCGGGTTTCAAGCGTTGCAAACGAGAACTCTCGGGCAGATTGCAGAGAGAGGATCCTGGCTTGGAAAGTGTTGCCAGCTGGTCTCGTACCCACATCTTTTCAGTAAATTTCTCTCAAGCATATGTACACATACAAATACGCCTTCTGTTGAAGGCAATGAAATAATCTCTCACCATGGAGGCTGGAGAAAATATGCTGAACCATGAAATTGAAGCCGTGTTTTTGGTCTGGGCATGTTTTTTCATAGAGTAAAGACTGTTGCCACCGTCTCCAAGCAGTGCAAGACGTGGATATTGGGCAGGATGGCATGGTTCCTGGAAGCGTGATTCTGAGTGTGGATGTCCCCCTGGGCCGCGCTCATCTCCTTCCCTGCCCCCGCCCCTGCTTAAGAGGGCCCCACAGTCAGCCCTGGCACCATCCCCTTTCCCTACCTTCACAGNACAGACCACTCTTGGAAATCACCTTACAGTTGTGTTTATGTGTCTGTCTCCCCATAGGAATGCATGCGCCATGATCTGTTTTGTTCACAAATGAATCCCCAGCATGGAGACCTAGATGTTCAGTCCATACTGTCTTTGTCCTGCCCACAGGGAGAACGCCTGCTGGTCCACTTGGATCACCCTGGCCCTCCGGCCCTGGGCAGTGGCTTCTGACCTGCCAGCTTCTCTTGGGAATCTGACCTAAGACATAGGGAAGAGCTCTGCCAGTTAGAGGTCACCCCACAGGAGATCTGGGGTGAGCCTAAGTCCCAGGGGAACAGGCGAAGTTGGTGCTGCCAGGGGTGGGAGCCAGCAAGGAGGAAGCCGAGAGTCTGCCCCGAAGGCGTGTGCAGTCCAGACAGAGACAGCAAGCAACGAGCCTCCAAGAACTCTGTTCCAGCCGTGCTCTCGAAGGAGTCAGCTCTGGGCTGCAAGCAAACACAGAGGAGCAAACCAAACTGCTCTTCTTTCTGGGGCAGTCCAGGCAGGCTGCCGGAGGAGAGGCACTTGAGTAGAAACTTGAAGAATGAGTGGGAGTTTGCCCGGAGCAAGGGGATTTGTGTAAAGGGATCTGGGTTCAAATCCTGTCACTGACCCTGCATGAGACCCTCGCTCTTGGTTTCTTCCTCTATGGAAGGGTGATAACAGTCTCCATGCTGTAGGCTTGTAGAATTTACAACAGCGGAGGCAAAGGGCCTGTTCCGGGCATTCAGTTGCAGGTAGCTCTCATTGAAGTGTAAGAGGCACACACTTCTTATCTTCTCTCTGTCCTCATTCTCTCCCCATTGTCTTGTCTGGGTCCAAACCCTCCCCCTGCCCCACACTTGCACCTGTCCCAATGCCTGGGACCTCAGCCAGGGCCTTACCTGGACCCTCAACCAGCATGACCCTTGACCAGCAGCCTAGGCTTTCCTTTATCACCTAGACCTGGATCTTAAAACTTTTTTTTTTTGTAAGATTTTATTTATTTATTTGCCAGAGAGAGAGAGCACACGCACAAGCAGGGGTGAGCATTGGGCAGAGGGAGAAGCAGACTCCCCACTGAGCAAGGAGCCTGATGCAGGATTCGATCCCAGGACCCCAGGATCATGACCTGAGCCAAAGGCAGACGCTTAACTGACTGAGCCAGCCAGGTGCCCCGGACCTGGATCTTAGCTTGCAGTGACCCACCCGGCTGCTGGCATGATTTGTGCAGCTCTGCCTGTGTCCTGGCTGCCCCCTACGCCCACCCCTTTGCCGCTGTGCTTTCAAGTCCCTGAGCATCCCGGGTGTGAGGAACAGAGTGGAGAAGCAGACTGAAGAAGGGAACATTCGAGCGGCATCCCATGATAAAACCTTCAGCTGCCGGTTGTGCTACTTTGGGGAAGTCACCCACACTTCGTCCCCACCTTCCTTCTTCCCTCTATTTCTCTCAGGGCTCTGGAAGGAGGAGGATTCATGACCTCATGTCTCAGAAATGCTTTGAAGATGAGAAGCACTGAGCATTTTCCCAACAGCCCTCAATTTACTTTTTCAGCATTCTCTCTGGGTTGTCAAGCCTTTGTAGTTATTTTTATAAATAGCGATCGCTGGCTGCTTCCATTTTTACCCAGGAAACTCCACCTCCCGCTGGAACCGGCTACCATCTTACAGCGGACCAGCCATGGAGCTGGATTTGCCCCCATTTCTCCTGCCAACCCCTTCTTTCCACATCCCGTCCACTGCCTCAGACCCCCCCCTTCTCTGTCTCTTGTGTGCTTCCAACCTCACCTGTCTCCCTGTGGCTAAGCTACTGATCTATCCCAATTACTCCCCTCCCCACAAAGCTCAAGGTCTCCAGTACGGCACCGAACATCCTCCACGATCAACATCCTCCACGTGGCTCCCCTGCTCGGCCACACCTCTTGCCTTGTCCCCTACCTCGCCCTGGGCTCAAACATCCTGAGCTCCCCTGCTCTTCACGAAAGCTCCAGGCTCAGTCACGCCCTCGGTGAGGACAGAAGCCAGTTCACAGAGAAGAGAAAACAGTCTGGTGGCAGGCAGGCCTACCCCACCATGGAAGGACAGTGGGCTTCTTGATGGATCGATTGCGTTCTGTAATAAAATATTTAAACCCTACAAAAATATATGGACGATAAAAGAATGAGCCGCCTGGCTTATGAAATGAAATGCTCCCTTCGTGTCTAGCAACCTCTTTTTTTTATTCTTTCCAGCTCTCCCACCAGAGAAAACTTCTATCTTAAGCTTGGTGGCCGGTGTTTCTAGGAAAACCTTTATGCTTTGGTTATATATCTGTGTATAAACACACCTAAATAATATATAGTATTGTTTTGTTGCTTTCAGACTTTATATCAATGTTAACTTACCGTACGTACCCTTATGAGATTTACCTACCAACATTTTGGTCACATATCCCACAAACTAACCCTTGCTTTCTTGCTGATTCAAGTTCATCACCATCCTAACAAGAGTCATGTCAACCAGCAATGGACCAAGGAGGGGAGTGGTCAGAGCAGCCTCAGCCACAGAGGACGATTTTATCACTGACATTCCTCAGAATTGCCAGCATATGCTGGAAATAAAAAGCTCACTGACTTTTACTGGTGTCTTAGCTCAGCTCAGGCTGTGGCAACAAAATACCATAGACCGGGTGGCTTACGCAACAGAAATTTATTTCTCACAGTGCTGGAGGCTGGAAGTCCAAGATCAGGGTGCTGGCAGACGGAGTTCCTGGTGAGAGCCCTCCACTGTCTTGCAGATGCCCGTGCCCTCACATGGAAGACAGAGAGAGAGAGAGAAGGAGAGAGGGGACAGCTCTCCAATGTTTCTTCTTATAAGGGCACTAATCCCATCCTGGGGGGCCCATCAAAACCTAATTACGTCTGGGGTGTCTGGGTGGCTCAGTCGGTGAAGCGTCTGCCTTCGGCTCAGGTCATGGTCCCAGGGTCCTGGAATCAAGCCCTGCATCCGGCTCCCTGCTCAGCGGGGAGTCTGCTTCTCTCTCTCCCTCTGCTCCCCATGCTCTCTCTCTCTCTCTCAAATGAAGACATAAAATCTTTAAAACAAACAGACACACTGAACTACCTCCCAAAGACCCCACCTCCAAATCTCCAATACCAGCACCCTGGGAATTAGGACTTCAACATTGGAATCTGGGGAGGGGGACACAATTCAGTCCATAGCAAATGGTTGTATTGTTTGTTTCACAATTCTCTATAGACAACGTGCCCCTTCTTGTGTGCAGCAGGGCAGATCATTGCTTCTACCCCTGCCCTTTGGCACGCCACTGATACCAACACATGCCCATTTAAAAACCTGTAGAAAAGGGACACTTTCAAAGAACATGTTCAGAAAGCACACGACACCTCTGCTCTACCCCCATCATCCGCCCCCCCCCCCCCGTCAGATTTGCCCCTGCGTGGGCCTTTGCTTCCAAGGCTCTTTTGTCCTTGAGCACTGTCTGAGTTTCCTCCTCCTTCCTCAGGATCTGGGGAACACCTCTTGGTCTTTCAAAACCTAGCTCCAGCTTCCCCTTCTCTGCAATGTCTTTCCATGTGTCTCCAGCACAAAGGATCCCTGCCCTTGTTAGACCAGCTCCTGGGAGTGTGCCCCGGACTCCATCTCCAGGAGCACACATGTTTTGGAGTCAGACAAGCCTGGTTCCCAAACCCGGGTTGGCTGATGATGAGCAAATGACTTCTCTGATCCTCAGCTCCCTGACCTGTAAAATGAGGGAGGATGAGAGCCATCTCAGGAGAGTGGTGAGGATTTAATTAAATGAGATACCCTATTGTTTAGTGCTAAAATTGGGAGGCAGGTTGAGGGAAGCAGGAAGGCATGATAAGAACGTCAAAAGCCCTATTTGTAATCAGTCTGGGCCCCAATAATATGAAAGCTGGTAAAACTCAGATAGGAACCAGGTGAGGGATTTCCTTTGCAGATCGAAATGAAGTGGTCATGGGGTGTCAAGAGAGCAGTGGGGACACCAGCTTCTTGTAGGGTCTAGACCACACCTAGAGCACAGACACACGGTGACTGAACTTTATGACTGTCAGCCCATCATTTCTGTATGTATGTAACTCAAAAGTGAGACAGCTGTTTCTTTGAAAAATCATTGATAATCCAGATTGCTCACTGCCATCCTCCTCAGTGAACGCTCATTCCATAGCCACTGTTCAAAGAATGCCCCAGTTACCTCCGCAGTTTGACTGCATAAGGCTTGAGCTCCTCGCTGAAAAATAATATGAATGTCTTACCTTTGCACAGTCTTTTGATATATTACGTATGTTATTCTCACAGCAGATCCACTGGGGGTTTCTTTGTCATAGCTTCTTCATTAGACCTGGACGGTGTAGGACAGGGAGCGCGCACTTCTTTCTGATGGGCTTGCGGTTGGCTGTCAGGTGTCTGGACCAGGCAGACTCAGGTGTGCACTCAGGGCCTACGCTGCCACTTTGGTTGACGTCTGCTCCACATCTCTTGGCTCCTCCTTGGGCCCATGGGTATCCGGGGCCAGTTCTTCTCACGGTGAACATCAGGAGCACAAGAGCAATGGCAGAAGTGTGTGATGCCTCTTCAGGGCTTGGCCGGTGGCTGTCATTCTGTCGCTGCGATCTGCATTCCGTGGGACGAACAAGTCTAAGACTCTGTCCATCAGCTCGGGCCACCCTAACAAAACACCACACGTCGGTAGCTTAAACAACAGAAATTCATTTTCTCGCGGTTCTAGAGGCTGGACTCCCAAGATCAAAGCGTCGGCAGGGTTGGTTTCTCCTGAGGCCCCTCTCCGTGGCTTGCAGATGGCCTCCGTCTCTCTCTGTCCTCACGCGGTCTTTCCTCTCTGCAGCTTTTCAATTGGGGAAGGAGGCTGCCCTCAGGGGAAACAAAATGTCTAGCCATATTTCAGATCCCGGGGGACGAGAAAATCTGAGCCTTGGTCGGGAGCGTCAATATCCCCAGGATTACGTGTTTCTGCCCAGAGCTGCTGCTTGCTTTCTGAGAGCTGCTGTCCCTTTCCACATCTTACGGACTCCCCGTGCGGCGGGTGCTTTAGGAATATTAGCCCATCAACCATTTGCAACCACCTAGCACGAAGGACCATTACCCTCATCTTACGGAGGAGAAAACAGACTCAGATGAAGGAACCGACTTCACAGTTGCAACTCCATGGGGCACAAACATGAAATGGTTTTTTTTTTTCCCCTCCAAATCTTTTAAAGATGTCTATCAAATCTCCTTTCATAATCTTCAGTAAAATCTTGGGCTGATCCATACTCATAGCTTTCGGGTTGCTTTCAGGTGTTAAAAATATCCTCCTGTCCTGTCTCATTCCCTTTTAAAAATGTTAAATTGTGGATCTGATGTAATGCTCCCTGCCTGCCCCTTCTCCCAGCACTAGCCTGCCTGCAGCGGGGAGCCTGGGAGTGCAGGGGTGCGGGGTGGGGGGCTGCTCTTCATACCTCTGCTCACTCCACCCCCACCTTGGGGACTTGGAGAAGGGGTGGGGGCAAGGATAGGAGTCTTTTTGCTTAACTGGGCCTCAAGTGCAACCTCTTCTTCTGTGGATTTTGTGGTTTCTCTATTGCTGTTCTCAGGATGGCAGGTGTCCAAAAGCCATCTCCCAAGACGGGTAACTGTGGGCCCCTCCCTCTGCCTGTCCTCAGCTCTCTGACAGCTGGAGTCCCTTTGCCTGGGGTTGGCTTTCTTAGGGAAAGTGCTGGTAGGACAGCCCAAGGAATCCACCCCCCTCAGCGGAACTCATGGACCCTTCTTGGGTACATAGGCCACTGCACTGTGGCCTCTCCATCTTGCCCCCAAGCCTCTCTCCAACCCAGGAATATGCTTCCTGCAGGCACCCCAGATTTCAAAGGGCAATTCTCTCGCAGTGCCTCCCTTGACTGAGGAGCTGAGAGCAAAATATTCCCCAGCACAGAGCTGCCTGCAACTCAAATCTTGTCTTCACTTAAACAGTCTGAGGTTGTAGGTGACACTGGGTCCAGCCTAGGGCTGAGTTGTGACGTTTAATCCCATTAAGTGTTGTGTATTTATTTTTATTGTGGTGAAATTCACATAACATTGACCATTTTAAAAGTGAACAATTCAGTGGCATTTACTCCCCATTCCTCCCTCTCCCAGCCCCTGGCAACCACCAATTGGCCTTTGGTCACTATGGTTTTACAGGTACAGTGTAATTTTTTAAAAAGATTTTATTTATTTATTTTTGCGAGACACAGAGAGAGTGAGAGAGAGCATGAGTGGCGGGGAGAGGCAGAGGAAGAAAGAGACTCCCCGCTGAGCAGGGAGCCCGATGCAGGGCTCAATCCCAGGACCCTGGGACCATGACCCAAGCCAAAGGCAGACGCTTAACCGACTGAGACACCCAGGGGCCCAGGTATAGTGTATTTTGACATTTTCTTCTGGCGACTGCTTTCCCTAAGTTTAGCTGGCCGACTCTAGAGCCACCGCTAGGAGGCTCCTGGCACCCAGCGGATCAAAGACGCCCAGAACATTCAAAGGGATGGTGGTATGGGGTGCGATTTCTAGCCAATCGTTTCCTTTCAACAACCATCTCTAAGTGGTCACAGCTGCGCTCACCTCAACCTGTAGTTAAAAAGCAGATCCATAGCTGTAAAGACCTGTTAGACAACAGCCATTTGGCGAGCATTTCCTGTGTTTTACACATGGTGTTCGATGCCATCGGAAAATGGAAAGGCAGGGGTGTGTGGTCCAGTGGAAAACCCACAAGGGGATGCCTGTCTGTTGCCAACTTGCTGTATGTCCTCACATAAATTATTTAGCTTCCCCGAGCCTCAGTTTCCTCCCCTGTGAAATGGGTGGTGACACACTGATGACGCGAGTTGTAAAGCTATAAAAGAGGAAAGCCAAGGCTGGGAGGAGATGACCTTTAAGATCCCTATGTGGTTGAAAGTCATTAAGAGGTTTAGGTTTTGCCTCCATCTGGGTTTATACACTATTAGGGAAACCAAACAAACAAATGTAGAGGCCACTAAAACGAGTCAAGTGCCAGGCTGAGTCACAGGGACGCCGACTCTGGTGGGCCAGAGAAGGGAGGAGAGGGTCTGTCCCTGGGAGAGAGGGGGGTGGGCCGAAGCCGAAGAAGCAGTTTGTGTAGGGGGCTCTGTGAGAAGCAGGCACAAGCAGGGTGCGTCAGGGGCTCAGTGCGGCTGCGCTGGCCATCACGAGGGCGCGCGTGCGTGTGTGTGCGTGTGCGTGCGTGTGTGTGCGTGTGCGTGTGTGTGCGTAGGTGTGACACCTTGTCTGAGGACTGCTCAAGATTAAAAGACACTCGGGAAACATATCTACCAAATGCAATGCGGGGATCTTGCTTAAATCCTAATTCCAACAAACTAACTGTAAAAGAGACACCGTTGGAACAACTGGGAGAATTTGAATATGAATTGGGTGTTAGATGACCATAAGGAACTTTGGCTCAGTTTGTTAGGTATGCTAATGTGTGAACATAGGTGGGAACGATTTAAAGATGCTTGTTACGTCCTTAATTTTTTTGAGATACATACTGAGATCATTAGCAACATCAAGATGTCTGGGTTTACATAACCCACATAAAAATAGGTGACAGCAGTATGGCAGAATGGTAATCATTGTGAGATGTAAGTGATGGGTGTTTGGTGTTTACTGCACAGCTTCTCTAAGTTGGGATCTAACCAGGAGGCAACAGCACCTGAGCCTGTAACGCACAGGGACTTGAGGCAGACCATTGGTTACACGGGAGCTGGGAGACTGGGGAGCCCAGTTGAGAACCCAGAGGTTAGAGTCAGCCACTGCTAGCCCTGGGTTGGAGGGACAAGGCAAGAAGGTGCTCTCCCTGGAGCTGCTTAGCAAAGTGGGGTCACTTAGCTCAGCAGATGCTCCAGCAGGCCTTTTGTGGGGGAAGGGTACGGAACCCAGGGGGCAGCTACACCTGCTATGGGGACAGTCCCCAAGGCAGAAAGGGAGAGAAAAACCCTGCTTCCCTCTTCCACCTGCATTCCAGTCTCCTGGGGGGGCTCCCTCTCAGTCAAGCCCACTGTGCAATCAAAATAAAGCCCCTGGGGTCAGCCCCCTGCAACACAGGGAAGTGTAGGGTAAGGACAAGGGGCATGGATCTGAGGGCAGACAGGTTCAGGGCCTGTGCGTTATTCTCTCTCCATCTGTGCACATTTTTAAAAACAGAAGTAAAAGAGACCTCTAGCCAAAAACACTGTTTGCAGTGACGTGTCATCAAGGCTCGCAGTTGAACACATACCTTGACGCAAAGCAAAGAAATATGCTTTTACTCAACAAAAGTAAGTTGGTTACCAAGGCAGAGGCTAGTAGCATTATCTCTAGGAATTGCCTTAGGCACACAGCAGGTGCTCAAAAAATATATGCTGGTAAGTGCCATATAGTGTCACTTTATCAAAGGGGTCGCAGTCCATCACCTATGCCATATCCTGTTGATGTCAATAAATGGATGTGTCTATGTGGACAAGTGAGTGGCTGCCTGAGTAGTGATTCTAAAGAATGTAAAGGCTTCTAGAGGTCAAGCACCTCTTCCATCACCTCAAAGGAAGCCAGCAGCAAACATGCCAGGACACCTGATGTTACAACAATGATCTGGGGATAAGGAATTGCTTCCTGAATGTTCTAGAGGAAATGCAAATAGTGTGTATGTAAGGAAAATATATGTGCATTCATCGCCCAACAGATAACAGGACTCTGAGAGGATAGGTGTGGTACACATACCCTAACGTGACCTCCAACAAATCACACCCCATATAGTCCCCACCCTCTCCCAGTGAGTGTGGGGGAAGCTGGGACTTGCTTCTAAACAACAGGGATATGGCAAAGGCTGGGGACCGTCACTCCTTTGACAAAGTTGTATTATATGGCAAAGGTAAGCACACACACACACACACACACACACACACACACACGGCTCTGAGCACACTGGAGTGAGAGATTCTTCCATGCTGACTTTGAAGAAGGAGGAAGAGGGCCACTTGGCGAGGAACTGTGGACAGCCTCCAAGAGCTGAGAGGGGCTCTTCCCAACAGCCCTCCAGAAAACAAGGACCTAAATCTACGTCTAGGGAGATGAATTCTGCCAACAACCTGAATGAGCCTGTGAGATCTCCAGGTTGGGCGACCGTGCGTGCCCAGGCTCTGAGGCCAGCCCCAGTCAAGGCTCCAGATAAGAATGCAGCCCACCAGCACCTTGGGCGTAACCTGTGAGTCCCCGACCAGCAGACCCAGCTAGTCTGTGCCCAGATCCTCTGAGGTAATAAATGTGCACAGTTTTAGGCCACTAAGTTTTGGGGGATTTCTTACACAGAAATAAACAACTAACATGCTGGGATAGAGAATAAAGATCCTTCAGCGAAAGCGAGGAGACTGTGAAGAGTCTTCCCGGGACCCAGCTTGGGGAGGGTAGATCCCCGCAGAGGGCTCATTTGTTCGTTTACTGGTTTGTCGACCACTCATTAAGCGCCACTGCTGTGCTCCGGGCACTAGGTACGCAAGCTGTTGAGTCTCACGTCCCATTTCTTCCTCACCACACAGACACAGCGTAACTGCCCACTCTAGACATGGCGGAAGGGATAAAACGGGGACTCACATGTGTTCGGTTCCCATGACGACCTGGGCACAGGGCCAGACCCTTTACATATACTGACTCATCGGTCATCACAGCGGCTCTTAAGATAAGCATTAATATCATCATTTTACAGATGAAAAAACCTGAGGTCACACAGTGCTGCGCTGGGAGTCTAAGAACGTAGGTCGGCTCCTCCCACCCTAAATTGGCTTGGAATTTGCCGGAGGGAAAAATCAGGTCATCTGAGCGCCTGTGGCCTACTTTATCAAGCGGCCTCCTCCTCTTCCTCCTCCTCCAGCTCATCTTCTCAGAAGCACATTCTTAATGAGTTCGAGTATTCTGCATTAAAAAACTACAATCTGGGAGTTGCTTTCTGGAAATAAGCTTAAACGGAATAAATATCTAGTGGGCCCTCTTCACTTTTTCTTTGTCAGCATATTCCATAAAGACATTATTGGAACGTTCCTTCAAATGCTTTCTAAATTTGAATCTGGTGTCCACCCATCTCTCCACTGCATTCCACCGCATTGCTGTGAGTGCTCCGGGAAATAAAAGGGTAAAGCACGGGGCCTTTTTTTTTCTATACAGAGCTTTGTACTCTTCTCTTTTCACTTAAGGCGTGTATTAGTCAGGAAGGATGCTGGCAGGACACAGCATTCACGCTGATGGTTCAAATGAAAAGCCATTTAGGGAGGGATGATTTACAGAGACGCAGGTCAGTGTAAGGGAAGCGGCACAAGATGCAGAGACATCCAGGAGCCGGCCAGCGCAGGAAGCTCTTACAGAGCCCAAAGGGCGAGGGGAGAAACTGGTGGGAAGAGAGCCCACAGAGGGCTGCGGGCTTAGAGGGGACCGCCCAGCAGGAGCTGGGGCGCAGAGGCGAGGAGAACAGGAGAAGACACACGCCAGCCTGTCTCTCCCCCTGCCCTTCCATCTCCTGCTGGTGTCCTCCCATTGGCTGAACCCAACCTGCAGCCAGAGGGCAAGGGAATGGGGACAAAGCAGCGTACAGGGCTCTACTTCCTGGGGTGCAGAGCAGGGCAGAAAATGATTTTGGAAGGACAAATGGAGAAGAATTAGCATATTATATTATAAGCACTATCCCATGTCATTAAATATCCCTTGAAGACAGTGGGTTTTTTGTTTTGTTTTGCTTTTTTTAAGCAGGCTCCAGGCCCAGTGTGGAGCCCAACACGGGGCTCAAACTCATGACCCTGAGATCATGACCTGAGCTGAAATCAAGAGTCGGACCTGGTGCCCCTGGGTGGCTCAGTCAGTGAAGCGTCTGCCTTCAGCTCAGGTCATGATGATTCCAGGGTCCTCAGATCAGCCCCGTATCATTGCATCACTGGGCTCCCTGCTCAGTGGGGAGTCTGCTTCTCTCTCTGCCCCTCCCCCTGCTCATTCTCTCTCTCTCAAATAAATAAATAAAATCTTAAAAAAAAAAAAAAGAGTCCGTCGCTTAACCCACTGAGCCACCCAGGTGCCCCAAAAGACAGGTTTCTTAATGGTCACATGATATTTCATCATTTGGTGAGTCTGTAATTCATTAGTAGTAGTATTAATAGTAGTAGGGGCGCCTGGCTGGCTCTGTCTGTAGAGCTTGTGACTCTTGATCTCGGGGTCGTGAGTTCAAGCCCCGTGTTGGACATAGAGCCTACTTTAAAAAAATATTAGTAGTGGAAGTCATAGCAGTAGTAAATCAGAGGGTACGAAGATTGGTGTCTGTCCAATTACTGCAATGGTGTCTTTGCACATAATTAAGTCTCCATACCTGCCATTTTAAGTGACAGAATTCACGGAGGCGTCCCCACCGTTGCAAGGCTTGCAGAGTCCAGGTGAGAAACACCAGTCCAGCCTCCCTCCCCCAAAACCACCTTGGGCCAGCAGCTCTGACCTTTCTTTGCCCAGTTGTGTGCACGTCAGAAGGCTCCGGCGGCACCTGAAAGCACTGTTCTTCAAGGGAGAGCGGCTGGACGCCCAGGGGTGGGTCGGCCGCTCACAAAGGAGCCCACTCCCTAGAAGACAATTAAATGCCGAGACACTCTCAGCATTTGGGCTTCCACCCACCCTTCTCCTCCTGGGCTCCGGGGCCTTGGGCTGTGGCGAGCTTGCTCCCCCTGCTGGTCAGCCGGGGCCTCGACAAGAAACGGTGCCCGGCCGGGTTCCTGCAGGTTCTGTGCGTTAGCCGCCCGGGGCATAGTCACCAGTTTGTACCCAGGCTCTGGGACTAGCCCCCTGAAAAGTTCCCGTGGGGGTTTGAGCATCTGTGGGTGCTTGGACTCACCTTCCTGGAATAGAGAATTGTCTTGGCTACAACAGGATCTCTTGGATCCTGGTGGAAATTTAAATCAGCACACATACCGAGAAGCTTCAGTTTTTTGATTGAACCTCCCCTCCACCATGAAGCCTTCCATGACCACAGCCACCAGTCCCCCAGTGTAATCAATACGCCTCTTTTCCCCTCCTCCTGTAGCATTTCTGTTTGCATCTGACTCAGGTAAACAAGAAAAATAATTTTACTTTACTCTGATTTTTTACATTTCTCTTGAAGTCCGGCTCCTCCAAGAGATTGCAGTAACTTAATTTCAATCATTTCAGCGTGTTGAAAAGAAAACTACAGGCCCAAAATTGTGTCACCTGGGCTAGGCCGAGTCACCAAACCAGGATTCATACCAAACCCGATTGCAGTTTCGTCCTCCCCCGGAAACGAAGCCTGAGCCTTTCAAACAGGAATTTTCTAATGAGGTGATCCACACAGGACCACCCCCCGTCCTTCCCCCTAAGGGAAAATGACCTTGCCTGAAGAAATCCTTTCTTTTGCTAAGAACTTTCTGGCCCCACCCTCCTTCCTATAAAAACCCCCCATTTTGTATAGCTTCTGGGATGATGCCTGTTTATTTAACAAAGCCAATTAGAACTCCAAATTTACTTGATTGAGCTTTGGTTTTTTTTGCTTTTTAAAATTTTATTTATTTATTTATTTGTTTATTTGAGAGAGACAGAGACGGAGAGCACGAGTTGGGGGGGGCAGAGCGAGAAGCAGGCTCCCACTTGTCGCTTCTCAGGGGCACTGGATTTTCTGAAAGAACAGCTAAGGAAAAGATAAAGCTAAGCTCTTTTCAGTTTATCCCCTCCCCCACCTGGTGCCTCCCAGGGAAATGACGGCCAGGCCCCCCCTGCTCTCACATCCTGTCGCCCCACCTGGTCCTGCCACACCCCAGGGGCTCCGCTCAGGAAGCAGAGCTCCGCACGCCTACGTCTTACCTCCTCCCCTGCAACTCATCCCCTTGACCCCTCTGCCCAGCCCAGGGGATCTTAGCTGGGGCAGGAAACCTTGCTCTCTTTCCCGGTGGTTTACTCCCTGGTCTTTTGTCCGAGCCCGTAGTGACTCTCTGCCCTTAATGGTCTGGGAGGGCTTTTGAAAAACAAAAGCCAGGAAGTGACTGCTTTAATCGGCTCTCTGCTCTCACACATCTTCCTCTTCCCAGAGGCAGGGTGGGGGGGTAAAGTGGGGGGGGGGGGGTGAAAGGAAGATGGGAAAAGGGGCTGGGGAATGTTGGAGAAATCATCTAATGTTTCAAAAATGTCATGCCACCACGCCTTCTGGCACTCGATCTTGCCTCACCTGTCCTCACCCAGTCTATCCCCCAGGAGGGAGAAGTGGGGGGGGGGCAGTCAGGACCTGCCCTCTCAGGTAGAGGAGACCAGGAGCCCTTTTATCTCCAGCACAGGCCTGGCCTGCAGACCCTCCACTGATGCCCGTCATCAGTGAAGATCTTAAGGAGGCCAGAAACAGTGACGTAGGGAAGCTGAAGGGACTCCGCGTTAGAAACGCTCTGTCTCTGCTGCGTTTCTGCGGGGCCCCACTGACTCATGTTCCACAGTTTGCCTCTGAATAAGCCAAAGAGTTCTGTTCCCACTTCGACGTGCAAGCAAGAAAGTGAATCACTCTCTGAGTGTTGTCCTAGGCCTCAAACACCTGATAACACTCAGGAAGAACCAGATCCCAAACATGGCCCGGGACGTTAGCTTCAAACAAATCTCGGCTGATGCTGGCATCAACACCCCCACAAAACGGACTTCATGGAGGTAATTTTTTGTTGTTGTTTTTTTAAGGAGAGAGAGCTAGTGAGAGAGCCTGCATGTGCAAGCGGGGGGGGGGGCGGTGGAGGGGCAGAGGCAGAGGGAGAAAGAGAATCTCAAGCAGGCTCCAGGCCCAGTGTGGAACCCTAACGTGGGGCTCGATCTCATGACCCTGAGATCATAACCTGAGTCAAAATCAAGAGTCAGATAATTAATTTAACCCACTGAGCCACCCAGGCACCCCCCCCACCTTTGGTAATTTGTGGAGTAACACCTGACTCGCCTTTGACTGGACATAGCCTGGATTCCTAGAGGAACACGTACCCCAGACCTTTTCTCATACAAATCCCTAGCCCCACGCAGTGACAAGACTCATTCTTCCGTCCTTTCCAAGTCTCCCAGACACTCCGTCTGCTCTTCTCTACCTGTATTCAATAAACCCTGTTTTCTGCTTTGGTTTCTATTCTGCGTGAAGCCAGGGACCCTCCCCGGGGTTCTCGACCAAGCCTGACTGCATCGGTTTAAATGTCTGGGAAAGGCACACCTGGGTGGCTCAGTTGTTAAGCGTCTGCCTTCGGCTCAGGGCGTGATCCCAGGGTCCTGGGATCGAGCCCCACATCAGGCTCCTCTGCTGGGAGACTGCTTCTTCGTCTCCCACTCCCCCTGCCTGTGCTCCCTCTCTCGCTTGCTGTCTCTTGTCTCTCTCTGTCGAATAAATAAATAAAATCTTTTTAAAAAATAAAAAATAAATAAATGTCCGGGAAAGCCAGGGACAGGGTACCGGGAAGTCTCGGGCTCCCAACGCAAGTAAACTGAAGACTCCATGCTTCACACCTTGGAAGTCTGCAAACTCTCACCATGTCTAGCTCCCTCTTTTCCCGCCCTCCTCCCATGGCCAGATGATGGTGAGAGAAAAATGCTCTAAAGGCCTGATATACAAGGGAAGCCATCTTAGCTTTCTTTCTAAGTTCACATGACTGTACCTAAACTCTGTTCAAACTCAAAGCCTGATTTATGGCCCGCCCCGCACCCATCGTGCATCTGCTCTGGGAATGAGTAGCTTCAAGGACAACCATCTCGTCCTTGAGGTATCCACCAAGGCTCCTACCCCCTGCATTGCGTTGTGACCAAACCCGCGGTCCCTGCCTATCTGTGCCTCTGTACTCTCCTGCGCTTTTGCAAGATGGACGAGTATACACCCCTGTAATAACTGTTCATTCTCTGGGGGGCTTTCTTCCCTGGTGAAGAGCCTGTTTCCTGGGGCAGCTGTCCTAACTTGGGCTTCCATAAAACTCTCTTTCTTACTTTTAGAGATTCTAAAAGGTTTGTTCGTTTTGCATCTGCAATGCATATGGGCTTCCCGTCCCCATCTCCTGTTTCACTTCCACCCCTGGCTCCTCTCCACCCTGAAGTCCGGTTTCCCTTTGCTGTTTGAGCAGAATTTCCTGAGATCTTTGCACGTGGCGGCAATCACGCTGGGTGCTTGCAGACAGGGGAATGAGGTAGACAGGTCGGAAGGAGAAAGAAAGGAACCAGGAAATCACCTGACAGATGATTCAACAAAATGACAGAAGAAACGGGGGTGGGGAGGATGGGGATGGGGGATGGGGGAGCTGCAGGTGCATGGACAGGGGAGGGGAAAGGAGCCAGCGTGAGGAGTCAGGCTGGGTTTTCCAGGGTGGGTGGGGCCTGTAGGAGCCACACAGAGAGGGCTGCGGAGGGGAGAAAGAATAGACTCTAGTTCCAGATAGCTGGGTCCCTAAAGCGAGGCGTTTGGGGAGGCTGGGAGCCGAGGCAGAGGCACACCCTGATTCCTTAAAGGGCTTGGTTCTGTTTTGTGGTAGCACCATTCACAGGAAGGCTGGGTGTGACCTGCACGGCCCGAGGGGAAGATTCAGGGGAAGCCCGAGGTGCCCCGAACGGGCAGCAGCAACCTGTACAAGGTCCATATAGACCTGTGTCTGGCCACAGACAACCATGAGAAGGCTTCTCCAGGCCCGCTGCTGCCCCTGGGCAGAGGGCAAATGATGTCCACAGAGGAGTGAAGGCAAACAAAGGTTTCCAGTCAAAGGCAGGGGAAACCTCAGTCCTTCCTTCACAAGACCCCACACAATCTAACCCCTTCCCCCTCCTCTCTAATTTCTCTCCTGCTTCTCCCTCCTCCCTGCTCCTGCTCCCACCCCAAATGTGCAGGGCATGCCCCTGCCCCTGGGCCTTTGCCCTGGTCCTTCCTCCCCCGGGAATGATCAATCCCACATTTTTTTAAAATTTTTTAAAGATTTTATTTATTTATTTGACAGAGATAGAGACAGCCAGCGAGAGAGGGAACACAAGCAAGGGGAGTGGGAGAGGAAGAAGCAGGCTCATAGCGGAGGAGCCTGATGTGGGGCTCAATCCCACAACGCCGGGATCACGCCCTGAGCCGAAGGCAGACGCTTAACCGCTGTGCCACCCAGGCGCCCCCAATCCCACATTTCTACTCCCTCACTTTGTTCGGGCCTTTGCTCCAAGGTCACCTTGTCAGTGTAGGCCTTCCTGGACCATCCTATTTGGGAAAGTACCTGTTCCCCCCCAACCCAGCCTATCTGATCCCTGGACCCACAGCAGCCCTGGTCACCATCTTATATGCTCTATAATTACTTCTTTCTTGTTTCTTGTCCGTGCCCCTCAGTAGAACATAAAGGCAGGATTGTGTCCATTACTGTGTTTCCAGGGCCTAGAACAGAGCCTGGCACATCGTAGGTGCTCAATAAATGTGTGCTGATGAATAGTTGATGGTAACGGTATGCCCCTCCCCCACCTCCGTGGTCACCATGAGGTCAGTGACGATGCTGGCCATCTATGGTTTCCCCAGGTCCTGTCCTGTTGGGATAGGTAGTACTCTCCACACTGACCTCCACAGCTGTCTGCCCAGCCGCTCTTCCCAGGACTTGGTCCCTCTGGTTGCACGTAATCTCTGAGCACTCGCTTCTACTCACATGCTCTCGAACAGCTGGGGTTTCTGGACAACGCCTCATCCCCAGCCCCGCCCCGGCTGCCCCGCCCCGACTCTGGCATACATTCGCTCTACGCTTCCTTCACTGGGCCCTGTAGGATGCTCTGTGGCCACAGAAAGGGGGTGCTCCAGGCCTCCAGCTGCTCTCCCTGATCCCGCTCTGGCCTCCAGACCTGAGCCTGCCTCCAGCCTCAGGGCACCCGCACACCTCTTGTTCGCAACATGGAACAGTCCTAGGTTTCAGGCCCAGCCCCGGCCCTGCAGGAAGGCTGTGGCTGCAGAGCCGGTCCTTCCCTTTCATAAACCAGGACGCTGAAGCTTCCCAAGGTAGGTTGGGGGCAAAGCCAAGACTCCAAACAACATGCATGGCCCACGGTTTCTGCTTATTGTTATACCACCTGTAAACCCTGCAAACCCACTTTCTTCTCAAAGAAGACAGGATAACTTATGTCCAACTGACCTCACCACCACGCCGTGAAGTTCAAAAAAATAATGTATATGGAAGTTTGTAGACTGATTCATGTACCTTAGGAATCTAGACTTGTCCCCAGAGCCTTACCTGGTGACTGTGCATACAGTGGTGCTCACTAGATGCATTTAGACTGCGTAGCTGCTGTCAGGCTCACAGGGTCTCCCCTCCCGTTGTTTCCTCCCTGCCCACCCCCACCCTCCACCCCTAGAGGTGTTCGGTCAGGTGGCCAGGATGCAGGGTGGGAGGCACCGCCCCGCCCGCCAGGCATTCACAGCGCAGTTGGGCAAGCCTGACAAGGAAGCAGACGTGTCGCCCCGCGTGAACAGTGCGCGGCGGAGAGCGCCAGGCTGCCATGGGAACAGAGGGGGGCTTGTAAGCACAAGAATGAAAACAGCTCCTCGCATCTGTGCATTGCTTTCAGCTTTTCAAAGAGCTGGGTGTGAAGGGAAGGGGGGAATGAAGACAGGGAGCTCCCCCCCGCCCCGTCCTGCTTTGTTCGAGCCGCGGGGCTGTCACCTGGGTTGAGCTTCTGTGCTTTCGATGGGGAGAAAAAAGCAGACAGACACACAGACGCTGGCTCAACCCCATACACAAGGCAGCTCTGTGTTAGCAAGATCATTCCTTCTCTTTTTCACACGATCCTTTCTCAACGCTTGTTTCTCAGCAAGGCACCCCTGCATCAGCGGACACCAGGCTGGAAAGGCCTGAGCAGGAAGGATTTGCAGGACCGCTTCCAGCAAGCAGAATTCTCACCTCCTACTAATGAGCCACTCCACAACCGGCTTCTAGTTGAGGGCCCAAATGATGTGGCTTGTCTAAGCAGAGTGGTTAGTCGGTTCAGGGTAGTACAGCGGCAGGAAGGGGGTAAGTCGTGTGGTGGGAACAGATAACCCCAAATCTGTGCCTGAAACCCGCACAGGTTTGCTTTTTGCTCTCACCACATGTCCGTCCCGGGTTGGTGGGGTCTCTGTTCCATGCTGTCCTCACTTGGGGACCCAACATCTGGAGGCCCGTTGGGGGAAGGAAAGATGGAGACACCCTGGCTCTCCAATGCTTTCATGTGTGAGTGACCCCTATCGCCTATCGAATCCACTGGCCAGAGCGGGTCACGTGGCCAGGGAGACCTTCAACGTGGGAGTGGGGACAGAACCCGGTGGACCCGGCAGAGCCTAACCCGCTGACAGCGTGGAGTCCATCACTGCTAATCTCCTAGTGTCTCCATGCACCCCGGTTCACTCTCCGAGAGAGAATGTGATGGGGCCAGTGAATTGACATCACCTTTTTTTTTTTTAAAGATTTTATTTATTTATTTGACAGAGAGAGTGAGAGAGCACAAGCAAGGGGAGTGGGAGAGAGAGAAGCAGACTCCCCGCCAAGCACGGAGCCGGACGCGGGGCTCCATCCCAGGACCCTGGGATCATGACCTGAGCTGAAGGCAGACGCTTAACCATCTGAGCCACCCAGACGTCCCTGACATCACCTTTATTTGGGCTGGACTTTCAAATGTTTCCTGGGGCATGGTGTGTGTGTGTGTGTGTGTGTGTGTGTGTGGTGTGTTGGGGTGGGTATGGTATGTCTGTGTGTGATGTGTGTGTGGGTATGTGGTGTGTGATGGGTGAGGGTTTGGCGTGTGTGGTGTCGTGCGTGTGTCTGGGTATATGTGTGTGGTGTGTGAAGATTTGGGGGTGTGTGTGTCTGGGTGTAGGTGTGGTGGGTGAGGGTTTGGTGTGTATGGTGTGGTGTATTTGTCTGGGTGTGTATGTGTGTGGTGGGTTGAGGATTTGGGGTATGTGTGTGGTATGTGGTGAGGTGGGTATGGTAGGTGTCTGTGTGTGTGGTGTGTGTGTGTGTCCTCTGGGGCTCCAGCCACTGGAGCAGAGGTCAGGTGAGGGGGCACTTGGTTCCTGCAGGACCCCTTTGCTTCAGGTATGGCTGAGGCCTTTTTCCTCAGAAGGGGCTGCAAGCACTTGAGTCCACTTCTCAGGGATTTAAAGAACATTAACCTAAATATTGGCTTATCCAGAGCAGTCATCCTCACACTTCAGGGTACCCACCCCCCCGGGCCTGGGGAGCCGCAGGAGTGAGTGCCCAGGGCCTGAGAAGCTGCCTTTCTGAAAGCGGATTTAATTTCACTCTACTGGGAGGAAGTTTTACCAAGAGCCCACTTTTCAGAAGAGGCCTCGGGCCAGCATCAGATCCCCCCCCCAGGACAAAGCAGTGAGTCGTGGGGTCTCCCGGAGGCTTTGCCGCTTCACAAGCGGGTGCTGCTGTCCCCAACGCAGAAACCACCGGTGATCCCTGCTTCCCCAGTGAGGCTGCGGCCTTGGTAGAGGACCCTGCACAGGCTTTGCCTTCGCGCTCCAGGGGTCCCCTCCTGGCCCCACCAGCAACAGCTGTGTGTCCCTGGGCAAGTTTCACAACCTCTCTGAGCCGCCGCTTCCCAGCGGGGCCCGGGTACTCATACCTGCCTTTCTCTAAGGGGTTTTGTGGTGATTACATGAGATGATGTGAGGAAATGGCGTGGCACAGAGCCTCTCCGCACGTGGGAGCTCCACTACTCTTCCACCGAGGCGGTTCCATGCGGGGCTGGGCGGAACAAGCTGACGGGAAGGCTCCTTTTGCGGGCCTGGGGTCACCCTCTGCTGAGGCGGCCCAGGGTCGGGCCAGTCAGGGGGACGTGGGCCTCTCTCGTGAGGGGCCACAAGCCCATGGCTAGGATACCACAGTGGCTTCCTCCTGAGGCCCCAGGGCCTCCTGCCTGCTGGACCTCCTTGGCTGTCTCTAGCCTTCCCGCTCCCGCCCTTCCCCTGGGCTGTCAGTTCTGCCTTCCTCAGGTTAATGGAACCACTGAATAATTTCGTGAACCTTCCCTTGCTCAACTGAAGATCTCATCGTGAGGCAAAACAAAATTGACTTACATGTATGCAAGCATTTGCCCCGGCAGCTGCCGCTGGCTTAGGCAACAGATGGCTCCTGACATTCATTTGGCTGACAGGAGAGCCTTAGGTACGGGATCCAAAATGGGTCAGACGGGAGTTCGGAGGTGGAAGAAGCTGTGGGTCTGCAGTTAGAAGGAGGCCCCCATAGGCCAGGGCCAGGGAGGGGCAGCTGTGGCCCGACCCCCTGAGGGGCCTCCACGAGCCTGTGCTCGTCCGCAGCCTGGGACAGCCACTCAAGCTTCCTCTGTCAGCCCTCCAGGCTGGGACACCTTTCCTCACCAGGCTGGGTGGCACAGGATAGCCGGTGTGCCAGCCAGGCAGATCAGGATCTGGGGATGGAGGCCTGAGGGTAGCCCCAGCTGCTGCTGGGAGCCATGTCAGAAGGTGCCGGGGGCCCCTCTTGAGGTGACTTACCCAGGGGGCCAGGGGACAGGACTGGGGTGTAGAGGCCTTGCTGCCCCAGCCTCTCCACCATCAGCCCCTGAGAAGTTTGGGCTGAGCAGAGGTTCACAGGCCAGAGCCTCCGGGGCCTGCCCGCTCATCAGGCTCCTTCCTTCCCTTCACACCTCAGTCGTGTACCCGGCAAACCCTGCCTGAACACCGACTCTCAGATACCAGGAGTAAGGGGGTGGGGATGGCCCTGCCGTCACGCTTAGAGAGGTCCCAGGCTGATGGGGGCGTCAGACACATGAGTAAGACAGGGCCGGAGGTTGGGGGACGCTGTGGAGGGCGGTGCTGCCCACCCCGACCCAGGCACTGTGAAAAGTGCTTTATAAATATCCACTTAAGTTCTTAAGACAACCCTGGAAGGCAGACGTTGTCATATTTCCCATTTACAGAAGGGAGAAACTGAGGTACGGAGACGGTAAATGACGCGCCCAGGGCAGGAAGTTGTAGAGCAGGATTTTTTTTTTTTTTTTTTAGATTTTATTTATTTGAGAGTGAGAGAGAGAGAGCACAAGCCGGGGGAGAGGGAGAGTGAGAGGGAGGAGCAGGTTCCCAGCTGAGAGCCCGATGCAGGGCTAGATCGCAGGACCCCGGGATCATGACCTGAGCAGAAGGCAGATGCTTAACCGACAGAGCCACCCACATGCCCCAGAGCCAGAATTTTAACCCAGGTTCTGAAGCCAAAGGCTGCCTGGAGAGGTACCCACAGATTTGCCTCCTGGCCAAGAGCCTCCCACTGGACCCCGGTCTCCTGGGACCCTGATTCCAAGTCTTTCCTGCCAATCAACAAAGACATGCGTGCCTCAGGACTGCAGGGCTGCCCCCAACCAGTGGGGGCCAGAAGGAGCCTCGAAGTCAGCCGAGGTTAGCTCTGAAGGGGAGCAGCTCGTTGGACTGAAGCTCGGGGGCCCAGGGAAGTGGGGGAGACCCTCTGTGGTGAAGAGAGCTGGGACCTTGGTCTTTTCACGTGTGGATGACCTTAGGGAAAACTCAACCCTGACATTGATTTGAGGTCTTGGCAGCTGGAGCTGGTGAGCAGACAGCGCCCACCCGATTGTGTCAAGCACAGCTCCGGTCGAGCTGTGAACTGTTCATTCCTAACTAGCTGCTCAGCGTCCAGGTGTCAGACTCTGGCAGGACTTGTTTGACAACAACAGTAAAGTCTAGAAACAGAGAGCGTGTGCTTATAAAGCAATGAGGTGCTGTCATGTGGTGTGTGGATGCCCGTCCCCTCCCTCCTTCCACGTGGGCTCTGACTCCATAGTTTGTTCCTTTGGCCAGGGCCCCAGCTGATGGCCCTCTAGCCCCTGGCAAAGCCTGCAGGGCCCAGCAGTAGCAGCCTACTCTCTCAACCATCCCGTGCAGCAGGCAGGGGCAGGGGGGTAGAGGTGGGTGATGGCATGAGTTTGGATCTGTTGATACGATTTACCCTTGACTTGTAGCAGGGAGCAAGGCCCTCTAGGGAATGGAGGCTCCAGGGGCCTGGATTGGAAGAAGTCCAGAGCTGGGGGGCTCTGAGTCTAGGTGACTCCAGGCAGTGCAACAGCTAAGTGTGTGTTCCCCAAGCCCGCCAGAGCCAAGCGTGGCTGAGGGTGCAAGAAGGAGAGGGCGGAGGCATTGCCGAGGAAGGAGTGGGCAGCATCCCGCCTGCGGACACCAGCTACTTACCTCCGTTGGCCTTTGCACTGAACAATGCTTCAGAGAACATTGTTCGGGTCTCCTTACGCATGCTGCCTCAATCTGGGCACTCTCGAGCCTCCCGTGGGTTGAAAGGCTTCAATCACCACCACCACCAAAACTGTCTTTCCAGGGAGGCATAAGTCAGTAAGGGAGGAGGGACATCCCAGGAGACAGAAAGAGAATGGGACTTAGCATCTGCGAGCCCTGCAGCAGAGAGAGAAAAAGCAGAGGGTATACCGCAGACACCCAGCTGCCAAGCTGGAACCGGGGGACATTCCCCACCCTTGACCTCTGACGTTCCTCTCCTGTACCCCCAGACCCAGCCTGCCACCAAATCGCATCAATATTCCCTCCTAAAGGTAGCCTGAGTCCTGCTTCTTTCCATCCCCATGGCCACTGCCCAGTTCAGGCCACTACCATCTCTCCTCGTTACTAAATGGCCCCTCCGCTGCCAACTGCTCTCTCTGCCTCCTGTCTGGCCCCCTCAACCCACTGTCCCCACTGAAGTCACTTTCTAAGATCCAAGCATGATCACGTCCTCTTCTGCTGTAACATTATCAAAAGCTCCCCACTGCTGTTAGAATAAAGTATAAACACCTCCCATGACCCACAAGGCCCTGCGTACTCTGGTTCCCACCAGGCCCTTCAGCCTCCTCTCCCCCAACACCCTTGCTTGCACTCGGTGCCAGCCATGCTGGGTTTTGCTCTTTAACCATTGGATCAGTTATCTGTTTATTGACTCTAAGACACCCTTCCCTGCCTGCTTTGAGAAAATAGAGAGGGACCCTTTAAATACTTCTCCCCAGTGGGCCCCATCTTTGAGTCCTGCCAGCAGGGGGCGCTGGAGGGTCACCAGAGTTGGAGAGCAGGAAGGGATTCTTCTCTGCCAGCTCTGCAGTGCCAGGGGGGTTTCCCTAACGGCGGGCTCCTCCAGAGCACAGCCTCCCCAGGGTCCAGCTCCCGCAGCGAGCCCCGCCTTGGCCGCTGACAGCCCTTCACCAGCTCTGCGGCGGACAGCAGTGATTAAGGTCACAGAGATCACTAGGTAAAGGGAGACCAGTGATGAGGTCTGTGTAACTTTCTTGGGATAAAGTGAGGCGATGGGAAGAAGGAATTAGGTTACTTACCAGCGTGTGTGTGCACGCATGTTCGTGCAGCACGCACGTCCATGTAATCCACTCCTTTTGCTTTGAAACTCACGAGATTAAAATAGGGAAGAAGTCCTTTATGTTGCAATGATAGATTTTTTTTTAATATTTAGGTAATCAAAAATTCTCTAGGCTTTCCATCTTTTTTTTTAAAGTTTGTGTATTTATTTGTTCATTTATGTATTTTAAGTAATCTCTACACCCAACATGGGGCCTGAACTCATGACCCTGAGATCAATAGACTCATACTCTTCAACAGAGCCAGCCAGGTGTCCCCGGGCCCTCCATCCTCGTTTACGTTTGAGATATTATGTGCCGTATTTGCTTTGAAATCTCTGATTATCAGAAATTTGGCTAACAGGGGCGCCTGGGTAGCACAGCGGTTAAGCGTCTGCCTTCGGCTCAGGGCGTGATCCCAGCATTCTGGGATCAAGCCCCACATCGGGTTCCTCTGCTATGAGCCTGCTTCTTCCTCTCCCACTCCCCCTGCTTGTGTTCCCTCTCTCGCTGGCTGTCTCTATCTCTGTCAAATAAATAAATAAATAATCTTAAAAAAAAAAAGGAATTTGGCTAACATTCGGAAGGAAACGTCCATTTTCTTCTGCTCTCTAGATGTCTTCCTCTCAGTTCCTAAGACAGAGTTGACAGCATAGCTGTCTAAATGCTGCAAATTTGCAGCCATTACCACTTCAAAGAGGTTCGAATGAGGGATTTTTTTTCCATGTTCAGATAGTTCCTGCTTCTGTAGAAACTTCATTTTTAGATTAAACTCTGAGGGATAAGCTATCATAATTCAAGTTAACAGTTCTTTGTTCTATCAACTGCCCATTGCCAGGCAATAATAGTAGAGGCATTCAAGATGCAGCAAGCTCGTGAAGTGCTATTTTCTAAAAGAAACAGGAGGCGTTTTCATCTTTATGATTGTACTTTAAAAAAAAAGATTTTATTTATTTATTTGACACACAGAGAGAGCACAAGCAGGGGGAGTGGCAGGCAGAGGGAGAAGCAGGCTCCCCGCTGAGCAAGGAGCCCGATGCGGGACTTGATTCCAGGACCCTGAGATCATAACCTGAGCTGAAGGCAGACACTTAACGAACGGAGCCACCCAGGCAACCCTATTATTGTACTTTCGATTATGAAGTTTGATGATATAAGAGTTTCTGTCCCCTGTAAATCAAGTCAGAAATCATTTTTGATTTGTTGATTAAGTGAAATAGCCTCTAGTAGGGTAGAGTACTGGGTACAAAGTAAGATAAAAGACTAAAATAAAATGCTGGCTCTTAACAGAAAAGTGGTTAGGGACGCCTGGGTGGCTCAGTCAGTTAAGCGTCTGCCTTCGGCTCAGGTCAGGAACTCAGGGTCCTGGGATCGAACCCTGCATCAGGCTCCTTTCTCGGTGGGGAGCCTGTTTCTCCCTCTGCCTTCTGCTCCCCCTGCTTGTGCTCTTGCTCTCTCTTTCTCTCTGACGGATAAATAAATAAAATCTTAAAAAAAAAAAAAAGAAAGAAAACTGGTTTATGTGCTAAACATTTTATGCCTCGGTCTGACATTAACATGATGTGTCTGTAAAATGACAAAAAGAACCCGGGTGGAACTGCATCACATTTTTCCATCATTTTCCGTTACGTCAGATTGCTAATTGTGTTCTAAGATGTCTGATTGAATGACTGTCTACATTTACTGCCACAGGTGACAGTTTGTCATTGTTAGAGATTTCAGTAATTAAAATAGGAAACAGAAGCTTACATTTGTTTTTTGTTTCTTTTAAGTAGGCTCCAGCGAGGGGCTTGAACTCACGACCCTGAGGTCAAGATCTGAGCTGAGATCAAGAGTCTGACGCTTAACGGACTGAGCCACCCAGGCGCCCCAAGTCATTTTCTTTATAAAAATTATGTTCCTTGGAACCACATTGTGACAGTTTTGGGGCCCTTTATACACTGGCGGTCTTAACCTGAGTGTGATTCAGGGGGCCCTTTCTAATTACAGGAAGATACTTCTTTCCTCAACGCTGTGACCTGACCTGGAACAAGTCTGTAGAACACGCTACGTGAGTCACGAACAAGTGAACTGCAAGCCACCTGAATCTACGGATCTTACGCTGGTGCTGAGATCGCTTCTGAAGAGTCATCATGACTTCAAAGTGTGTTTTGAAATCTGCGAGCATTGAGTGTCAATCAGAACCGAAGATGAAACATTAATGAATGTGGAATTCTCATGCTTTATGCCTACTTCCTTTTTAGATTTTTTGATTCTCTGCTATTTTTACCATACTGTTGCATTTAAATTTCCTACATAGTAACTTGGCACAATTAAAATAAAATTGCGCTGCCCATATGAAAAACTGAGGGGTCAACAAGCGGGTCCTCAGGCCTTCGCTGCATGGATCTCCCCATGACTTGTCCTACAGTCTCTTCTGCAGGACTGCAAGCTCCCCAGGACCTCACAGTGCACCTGACCAAGCGAGGACTAACCTTGGTAGTTCAGGTCCTCTGGGAAATAGACACGGAGACAGGATTGCGTGTGTCCAGGGAAACGCCTGTGAAGGACAAAGGGGTTGGGCATAGAAGCTGGGGAGAGGCTTCGGATCACTTCATGGGTCAATACCTGGAAAGGAGTGGGGAATGGAGGAGGACTGGCAAGGCAGGGTGTCAGACTTCAGAGCAGCTCTGAGAAAGACCTGCCCAGGCCACGGGGTAGTCCTGGAGCCACAGTCACCTACTGGAGGAGTCCCCCCAGTCCTTGGGCTGGGCCTGCCTTAGTACTGCCACCAGACCAGGCACTGGCTGAAAGCAGCCCGCGAGAAGCATGGCCTCAGTGAGAACGGGGTGGTGGATCTGGAGAAACAACAGCTGCGGCCGTCAGTCAGTTCTGCTCCCCGCAGATCTGAGCGGCACATTTTCATGACGGCCCCGGCAACTGACAGACAGAAGGTTGGCCACACCACAAGCATACAGAGCCAAAAGCAGTGATGCCAGGATCTGTCACCTTGATGCAGGGAGAGGGAGCGGGCCTGTGGGCCCCTCTGAGTAAGCCTTCATACATATGTATAAATACATTCAGCAGTCAGTCCTTACATATACCGAATGCATAGTCTTTCAAAATTCCACCAGAACAGATTAACTTTCTTTTTTATTTATTTCATTTTATTTTAAAAAATTTTTTTAAAGATTTTATTTATTTATTTGACAGGATAGAGACAGCCAGCGAGAGAGGGAACACAAGCAGGGGGAGTGGGAGAGGAAGAAGCAGACTCCCAGCGGAGAAGCCTGATGTGGGGCTCAATCCCAGAACGCCGGGATCACGCCCTGAGCCGAAGGCAGATGCTTAACAACTGAGCCACCCAGGTGCCCCTATTTTATTTTATTTTTTTGAAGATTTTATTTGTTTGAGATATTGAGAGAGACAGAGAGAGAGAGAGAGCGCACAAGCAGGGGTGAGGGGCAGAGGCAGAGGGAGAAGCAGACTCCTTGCTAAGCAGGGACCCTGACGTGGGACTCGATCCCAGGACCCTGGGATCATGACCTGAGCCAAAGGCAGATGCTTAACTGACTGAGCCACCCAGATTTACTTTCAAGTGTGTGAATTTCCTTACAGGTCTTACCATGGCAGTCTTGCAATCACCATGCACGTCATACTTCATATTTTCTAAAGATTTGATATGTATAACTAATATTTCTACATTTCTCTCTGAATTACACTTTTTGGTGACCAAACAATATTCAGCAGATGAATGTACCACAATTTCCTAAGTCATTGCTGTTCAACATTTCCCTTCTTTTGATTTTTTTAAAAAAATTACCACAGTGAATGCTCTTACGTCTTTGGGCGTATACTATTTGGTTTCTGTTGGGTTATAGCTCTAGGATACGTTTCTAGGTTTCAAGTTACTGGACCAAAAGATAAAGTTTTGTGCTTAGATCAAGTATTGCCAAATTGCTTTCTAAAAACATTATGTCAGGGGTGCCTGGGTGGCTCAGTTGTTAAGCGTCTGCCTTCGGCTCAGGGCGTGATCCCGGCGTTATGGGATCGAGCCCCACATCAGGCTCCTCCGCTGGGAGTCTGCTTCTTCCTCTCCCACTCCCCCTGCTTGTGTTCCCTCTCTCGCTGGTTGTCTCTCTGTGTCAAATAAATAAATAAAATCTTTAAAATAAATAAATAAAAATAAAAACATTATGTCAATTAATCATGTACATTAGTTATCTATTGCTGCAGAAAGAATGACCATAAAACTGTGTGATTAACACAACCCACATTTATTGTCTCACTGCTTCTGTGTGGGTCACGATCCAAGAACAGCTTAGCTGTGTCCTTTGTTTCAGCGTCTGTCACAGGTTACAGTGAAGGCGCTGGCTCTGAGGTTGTGGTCTCTTCTGAAAGCTTGACCGGGGATGGATCATCTTCCAAGCTCACTCGGTTGTTGTCAGGATTCAGTTCCTCATGTGCTGTTGGACTGAGGGCCTCAGTTCTTAGCCAGCTGTTGGTCAGGCTGCCCTTCGTTCCTTGCTATGTGGGCCTCTCCAACATGGCAACTTGCTTTATCAAAGCATGCATCTGAGAAAACAAGAGTCTGCTAGCGAGACGGAAGTTTGTAACTTAATCACAGAAGTGATACCCCCTTAACGTTGCTGTATTCTATTGTTTTGAACCAGGGGAGCAAGGGGAGAGGCTGACATAAGGCCAAGAGCACCAGGAGTGGGGATCGTCGGGGGCCATCTTGGAGGCTGTCCACTACAAATGTCAGCAAGCGCATATGCTTGTACCAATTTTACCACAACCACCGTAACACTGACGGTCTTAATATTTTAAAATTACCAGTAGGTAGGTATAAACGACTATCTCCCATTTTCATGCGCTCTTCTCTGGCCTGGTATCTACCCCTAGGCTCACTTGGGTGCTCTGCTCTCAGGTGCTGCCAAGGAATTTCCCAAAAGTTGTCAACTGATAGCAACTAAGACAGCTAAGGACCTGCCCTAATTGGGACTTTGAAAAGCTATGAACACAGACCTGTATTAGGCAGCAGTGAGTTCCCTGGGAGGTTTGCAGTCTCAAGAAATTGCTGGTATTTGGGCAGCAGCTCCAAGACCTTGAACACCCTGGTACCTGTCCCATTTAAAAGCACAGAAATTTAGGAAACCAAGCTTGTTTTAAAGCTTACTGTATTGGGGCACCTGGGTGCCTCAGTTGGTTGGCTGTCCAACTCTTGAGTTTGGCTGGGGTCATGACCTCAGCATTGTGGGATCTGTGGGATTGGGCCCCCCTTGGGCTCTGCACAAGCCTGCTTGTCCCTCTCCCTCCACCTCTGCAACTCCCCTGGCTCATACTCTGGCTCTCAGATAAACAAACAAACAAACAAACAAACAAATAAATAAATAAATAAAATCTTTATTTAAAAAAATGCTTACTATATAGGCTGGGCTCCAGCTTCCCATCGGTGGAGAGCAAGGCAGTGTGGACAGCAGCCCCGGCACACTGTGCCCTAACCACCCGCCTGCCATGGCCCGATGAGTGGGCCCCATGCGGGTCATCATGTGTGTGGTGGTGGGAGACCGAGCTGTAGGTAAAACTTGCCTACTGATCAGTTTCATAACCAATGCATTTCCTGGGGAATACATCCCCACTGTCTTTGACAACTACTCTGCCAATGTTATAGTAGATGGAAAACCGGTGAATCTGGGCTTATGGGATAGAGCTGGACAAGATTGTGACAGATGAAGTCCCTTACCCTATCTGCAAACAGATGTATTCTTCATTTGCTTTTCTCTTGGGAATCCTGCATCATTCAAAAAATGTTTGAGCACAGTGGTGCCCTTTAGTGTGACACCACTGTCCCAACACCCACATCATCTTAGTGGGGACTAAACTTGATCTCGGGGCGGACAAAGACACGATTGAGAATCTGCAGAAGAAGCCGACTCCTATCACCTACCGCGGGGTTTGGCCATGGCTAAGGAGATCGGTGCTGTAAAACACCAGGAGGGCCCCCAGCGCGAGGTCTCAGACAGTGTTTGATAAAGCTATGCGAGTGGTTCTCTACCCCACTCCTGTCAAGAAGAGAAAGAGAAAATGCCTGCTGCTGTAAATATCTGGGCCCCTCTCCCGCCCTGTCGCCGTTGGGACCTTTCTTTGTAGGCTTTGCTCAAAAATGGTGGAGCCTTTGCCCTCAGCGGCATGTTTTGATTACAGATTTTGTTACTTTTTCCATAAAACCATTTTGAACCAATCAGTAATTTGGGGGTTTTATTTGTTTAAATTGTAAGACTTCAAACTTTCACATTATATTAAAATTTAGCCCCAAAACACTAAGTTTTCTTAAAGCCTTATTTTTCAAAAGCCCCTATTCTTGCCCAGATTAACAGCTGCTAAAATACCTCGTGAACTAAGATTGCATTGTTGTGCTGAGAATACTACATGCTAAACTGTTCAAGACCTTTGTCTTCAAGAAGAGATTACAGTAGAGGCGCCTGGGCGGCTCAGTCGGTTAAGCCTCTCCCTTCGGCTCAGGTCATGATCCCAGGGTCCTGGGATTGAGCCCCGCATTAGGCTCCCTGCTCAGCGGGGAGTCTGCTTCTCCCTCTCCCTCTGCTGCCGCTACACCTGCTTCTGCGCTCTGACAAATCTTTTTTTCTTTAAAGAATTTATTTATTTGCCAGAGATAGAGAGAGAACCCAACCAGGGGGAGTGGCAGGCACAGGGAGAAGCAGGCTCCCCGCTGAGCAAGAAGCCTGATGTGGGGCTCGATCCCACAACCCTGGGACCATGACCTGAGCCGAAGGCGGACACAATCGACTGAACCACCCAGGTGTCCCAAATAAATAAAATCTTTAAAAAAATAGTTAGTATATTCCTTTTTGCTGGGATTTTGAACAGACGTCCTACTCCCGGGTCCCACTGCTGGAATATCTTCTCTAGGTGTGCGTGCACGGGAGGGGGTGTGTGCAGCACATGACATGATCAAAGAACGAAGACAGTATTTTGACAAAATATGGAGGTTAATTTACACTACACGGTACATGTCACAATTGAACTAAGTATAAGTGTCACAGGTAAAATTTTAAAAGGTTAATTTCTGTCAAACGCAGTAAATGATAAAGAAAGGTCAGTATTACCAAAAATAAAGTAAAATAAAGCTTACTATATACTCTTGTGCTTCTCATTTTGCAAACTTTATTTTGCTTTATGAAAACAATTCTGTAAGCTACATGTTCATATCCCCATTTAATAGAAAACTTGAGGGCAGAAATGTGAAATCACTTGTTCAAGGTCACTCTGCTAAAGTGGTAGGGCCAGCATTTGACCCCACAGCTGGCCGCCCAGTCTGTGACCTCTCTTTGGTTCCTAAGATAACTTTGTCCTCAGTTGGGGCCTGAGGGCTCTGTAACACTTGGCCCTTCCATCCCATTCCCACCTCAGCACCGAATCTGGTAAGACTCTTCAGTTAGCTGAAGGCGTTTCCCCTGGACGTTCCAGAAAGATCTGCTCAGTGACCATTTTTTCCTAATGAGAGGTGAGGCCGGAAAGTCACCTCTAACCAGCCGGGGAGAAAGGCCGTAGAGGCCACAGTACACGTTTCCGCGACGAAACCCTCGGGATTAACAGGACAGTGTAAATGAAAGCCTCACAAAGGCGATCTGGAACCAGGGTGCTGGCTTCAAATCCTTGTTCTGTCACTTTCAAAGCTTTCTGGTTTGGGGCCCGTTTCTTCACCTTTCTGTGCTATTTCCTTGCCTGTAAAATTGAAATAACCAACAACCTGTTCCAATTTGGGGGGAAGTGAATAAAGAGTCTAGGAACCTAGCAGTGTCTGGTGCACGATAAAGGCCCTCTGGACATTACTGTAGGGCTGCGGTGGGCAGGAGGCCTCACTGGGTGAGGACCCACACGTTTCAGCCCTGGCCTGGGATATATGCCCGCCTGGGGACGCGGGTTCCATGTGTACGCGCCAGCTACAGGCACGGCCGCAGGGGGCACAGCGCTGTGGCTCCCGCATGAGGCAGTGGGGCCTGCTAGGCTCAGCAATGGGCAGAGCCAACGATGGCATGACGACTTGGGGAGCCCCTTTCCTGTATTCTGGCTGTGTTTGTGTGTGCGTGTGCGTGCACGGGGAAGGGGCAGGGAAGGGATCTGTATGTGATGACATAGCCCTCGGTCCGTTAGCCTAGTTTGGAGCCCGTGCAGGATTGTTCTGGGGTGAGAGAACCATGAACATGGTGGGAAGGGGGTGCACACGACACTGAACGTTCTCCTGGGACACAGGGCAGAGTGCTGACCACTGAGGCACGCAGCACGCATCGGAGGAAAGACACAGCGCATACAGGCTGCCTGCCCCCTGGCCCGTCCTTGAAGTCCCTGGAGTGCGTTTTTGAATCTTTCTGGGATCAACCCCCAAATCCACGTGTGGGGGCACCATGTATCCTAGAACTTGGGGGGGCCCTGGTGGCCTGAACAGTAATTTGTGCTCTGCAGGAAGTGACCAGAAATGTCCAGTTTCCCCCACGGGAACAGAAATCCCAGATCCGGGCCAGGCCCTGCCCTTGCAAAGTCCTAAGTTGGGAAGACAGGCCAGGGTCACATAGGATTTGGACAGCCTCACCCACGTGCGCAGCCAGCGGGGCTGTCATGGCTCAGACTCTAGGGAGCCGGGCCTGCGGCTGTAGCTTCGGGCGGAGCCTTGTTTGTTTCTTCAAAAACGGGATGGAAAGCCTCAGTCCACGGCACCATGCCCTTGCAGCCAGTACGTTCCAGCAGAGGGGAGGCTAAGCACTAACTGCCTGGTAACCTACTTACTTAGCACTGAGGGCTGGGGAGAGGTACAGGGTGCGAGACAGGTGTGACTGGGGAACGTTCGGGACTCAGGTCTCTGGGTGCTCCTGCAGGAGCTCTAATACCTGAGATGAGGGCAGGGAGGGAGAGACCACCCCAGACGGAGGTACTGTGTGGGGAAGGAGGGGGACAGCAGTGAAGGAACCGAAGTGCTCCTGAGGTTAGGAACCATACAGCTGGGGGGGCGCCAGACGGCTGGAGAGGCCGTTAGGCGGAGGCTCAGAGGGGCGGCTCTAGCCGCAAAGCTAGGGGATGACCGCAAAGGGTTTTAAGCAGGACGGAACCCAGTCAGACCTGCACTTCCAAGAGCTGGGAGAGGTGGGGACAGTGGCCAGGAGGACCCACTTGGGGATGGCAAGGCCCGAACTGAGGGTTGCCTGGGCCTGGGGGATGTGCACAATGCAGCAGAGAGAAGGGGAGCGGCAGCTCTGAGCCAAGGTTTGGAGGTGGAGCCCCTGCCATTGCAGGCGTGGGGACTGGGAGCGGCTCAGGGGTACAGTCTGTGGCATGGAGGAGAGGCAGCCAACCACTGGGGCTCCCATTCCTTACCTTCAGGGCAGGTCAGCGGGAATGCCAGAAGCCACTGCCTTGCTCCTGTCGTACTGAAAGTAGTTGGGGTGGGGAGTGGTGAGCAAGTGGGGCTCACCGAATCCAGACCCCAAACTACGCTTCTCCAGCCCACAGCAGACCCCCACACCTGGCAGCAGCACTTAAGATGTCCAGCCGAGGGGCCCCCTGAAGTGGTACTTCCTGGAGTGGAGACGTATTCACCCACTAACTCCTCCAGCCACCCCTGCATTCCTCAAGCATGTGCCCACTGCCATCCGGGACCCGAAAGGTGGGGTGTCTGCCCAGGCCTGCCGCTGGGACCCACGGGTTGGTGGAATGGCGCCAGAGCACTGATCTCCAGCCATGGGCCCAGCAGGAAGACGTGCCACCCCACCCTGCCCTCTCCCCATCGGTCTCCTGCAGGAACCGTCCGCCGCCGCTGCCGAGTGGGCTTCCTGGCACGGCTTTGTGCCCTCCCCTGGGTGTGGCCCCGTCTCTTTGCCCTGAAATATGCTGGCGCCAGGCCTGAATTCTTCCATTCTTCCTCCTCAAGCTCCCATTTCCCAGCCTTTCAGGGTCAGACCATCAGGTGAACTACAGGGTCGTTCTTCACTGCAGGGACGGGTTCGTGTCCTGTAAGCCCCTCTGGTGGGGAGATGTGGCCTGACTCCCCCAGCCTGCTGGAATTCAAAGACCAAGGAGGGACATCCCATTTATTTACAGCGTGTCCTCTTGGCCAGACCCTTTTGTTCACAGCTCACCCCCCCCCCCAAATCCTGCCAGGTAATTTACAACACCATTCTACAGCTGAGGAACCCAAGACTCAGATTCAAAAGGGAACTGCCCAAGGTCACTGGGATCATAGACTGCGGTAGAATCTAGGCTGTTTCATTCCAGAGTCTATGATTCATCGGACATTGGGCCGTGGGTCCAGAGGCACCGAGAGTCCCCAGAGTCAACGGCAGGGTAGTGCCTGCGTGAGCCGCGTCTGTCCTTGCGACGAGTCCCTCAGGAGCGGCTCGGGAGGAGTGCCGCCCGCCACACCTGCAGCACAGAGTCCCGGCGGGTCGTGTAGGGCAAATGTTTGATGCGGAACAAGTGTCTGGGGACGATGTTCCCGCTGGGCGTATACAGCTTCTCTCCGTGACTGCCCAAGAGACTGCGCAGGGCTACGTTGCCCGACAAAATCTTCTCATAGAACTCCACTCCCCCACGGGCATAGGCTGTAGACAGGGCAGCTGTGCGGCGGTCCAGCCAGGCTTCCAGGGCATGAGAGAGAGAGTCCGTGGACAAGGCGTAGGCCACAAAGCCCGCCACTGCTGCCACCAGGTTGAAGACAGCCCGTAAATTCATGGGGCCTCCGTAGAGCCCCAGTGTGTGCTTGGCACCCACGCCCAGAGCCCAGGTTCCCACGAGGCAAGCTGGGGCCAGCATGGCCTGGAGGGCAGCTGCACTGCTCTCCAGGTACACCACTTCCTTGGCCAAGGCAAACTTCTGGGCATCACGGGACAGGGTCAGGGCATCTCTCAGTCGGGTGCCTGCTGGGCTCTGCCAGTTCACTCTTTGCCCATGTACAACCACGGCGTGATCGGTGTTGCTCAGTGTGCCACCCAGGAAGGTGGCTGGGATGCCTACCACGGCCCCCGCGGGGAGTCGTGGGAAGCCAGCACTCACGGGTTGGAAGGTGAACGTGGTGAAAGCCTCGTAGCTGTGGCCTGAGGGGACACCAATGTCCTGTAGCACCTCTTCGAAGAGCTCCTGCAGCTCTGCGGGGAGAGGGGCTGGCTGGCCCTGAGGCCAGTACTGGTAAAGCCATGGGATCACGGGATCTGGGAAGAGGTGGTATGAGATCTGGGCCCCAATCAGGCCTGCACAGGAACCCACCAACAGGCCTTTCCTGTGTCTCTGCACAAAGGCTGCGGCCCACGACAGGGGACCGGCCATGAGTGCTGCCACCGCTGTAAACCTGGGCCAAGAAAGAGAGAATCAGCCAACAGTTCCCGGGGTCGGCCTGCAGACTGAACATACCCCAGAGCCACATCTTTTTGAACGGAGGCAATACAGCGTGTGGTTAAGAGCATGAGCTCTAGAGCCAGAGTTCAAATGCAACCTCCGTCTCTGTGCTTCACCTTCCCCGTCTGCCAAACAGGCGTCTGACAGTGGCATCTCTAGGGTGGCTGTGATGGGTATATGAATGAACACACACAAAACAAGTCTGGCACAGCAGCAGACACCCTTGTGATAACGCTGTGATCATTACTTTTATTCCCATGGCTAGGCACAACGGAGTACCCAGCGGCCTCACTCCACTCTTCATCCCACAGGAAGCCTTATGATCATGAATTTATAGTTCGACTTATTACTTCCTATACGCTAGACACAATTCTGAGAGCTTTATATATATTGTCCAATGACTGAATCCTCACAACTCCATGACCTAATTACTACCATTGCTCCTATTTTAGAACATTGGAAACTGAGGCAGAGTAATTGGTCAAAACCCAAAACTAGCAAAGGGGCAGTGTTACAGGTTGAGTTGTGTGTCCCCTCCAAATTCATACGCTGAAGTCTTAACCCCCAGGCTCTTGGAACGGAACTGTATGTAGACATGGGGTCTTTAAAGTGAGGTCATTAGGGTAGGTCCTAATCTCATCTGACTGGTGTCCTTAAGAGAACAGATCAGGACACAGACACTTAAAGAGGAAAGACTATGCGAGGACACAAGCCAGAAAGCGATCATGTTCAAGCCAGTGACAGTGGTCTCAGAAGAAGCGTCATGCTGACACAGTAATCTTGGACTTGGAGCCTCATGACCCTGAGAAAATAAATTTCTGCCACCCAGTACTTGTCCCGGCAGCCCTAGCTAACACAGGCACAGTATTTGAACACAGGCTATCAGGCCACAGCAAGCTTTTCATTTCAGAAAAAATGTTAATGCTAAATTACAAATATCTACAAAAGTAGACAAAATAGCACATTAGCCAATTTCAACCAACTCATGGCCAATCTTGTTTCCTCTCTTCTCCCACCCACATTCCTCCTTCAACTGGCTTATTTTGAAACACATCCCGGGCGTCCTATTTCATCCGTAAATATTTCAGCAAGAATTCATAATTATTTTACTTTGGTTGAAGCTTACTGTCTTCCTGCCTGCCTGTGATAGCTGTTTAATTAGCAAGTACTTTGCTGCAAACAAGAACGTGGGGTACCGCCTGGCGTATTTTAACGAAAATTCCTAAAGGCGCACCAACGAAGGGGCTAAGGCTGGGAAAGGAAGGGTCCTGGACAAAGTCCCAAGGCCCCCAGGCCCACCAGCGCCAAGGCCGCGCGCTCCGGATGGGCGAGAAGGGGCTGCGGAACCCCCGCAGAGGTCTCCCCGCTGGGCGTCCATTCCGGGGGAGGGGGGGTGGCCCTAAGCTGCGCCCTGCGGCTCAACCACGAAAGTGGAGGGGATCCTGGGAAGGGGGCCCGTCCCGGCTCGGCTAACCGCCCGCCCACCGGGGGCTCACCTACTCCGCCGCAGCGCGCGCTTCCGCGACACTTGCGCGGGGCGGGCCTGGCGCAGAGCACGCCGGCCCGCGCTCTGGGGGCGGGGACTACAGGGGGCGGACCGGGCGCGGAGCACGCCGGCCCGCGCTCTGGGGGCGGGGACCACAGGGGGCGGGGACCACAGGGGGCGGGGACAGGGGGCGGAGCTCCGGGGGGCGCGGCTCCGGGGGGCGCGGCTCCGGGGGGCGGGACTCCGGGGGGCGCGGCTCCGGGGGGCGGGACTCCGGGGGGCGGGACCGGGGCGCGGGACTCGGGCCGGAGCGCCTTGGGGTGGGGCTGCGACCTGCGACGTCCTCGCCTCCGCACAAGCAAAGCGGGCTGAGCAACCCGGACTAGCGCTTCCTTCTCTGCACTCGAAAGGCCGCCTTGGTCGCCCGTTGAGCCCTCTAGGGAACAGCGGCCCTGCATGGGTCAGGAGGTGGCTGGCCATCGGAGTTGGTGCCCACCTGGCTGCCGGGTCCGTGGCCTTTCCTGTCTGGAAGCGTTCACCGCCAGTGAGCTGCGCTGGGCTTTATTTTATTACCGTAGCAGCGGCCCCTCCAATGCCTCTCCAATGATCCACACTGTACAGCCCACACAGCAGCGTCGCACCTGTCATCTCATCTTCCCAGAAGCGCTACAAGTAGGTCAGGGATCATCAGCTTGCGGGTGGACCAAGTCCAGTTTGCTACCTGTTTTTGTAAATAAAAGTTTTATTAGAAGACAGCCATGCCCGTTTCTTTGAAGTTGCCTATGGCTGCTTTCTCCTGGAAGGGAAGAGCTGATCCAGGACAGAGACAGTGTGACCCAGAAAGCCTAAAATTTTGACTATCTGGCCCTTACAGAAAAATTCTGTGGACACATGAAGTACATTATTCCCATTTTACAGATGAAGAAGCGGAGGCATCCAGCTTGAGCAGGGTGCCCAGCTCATATGCATCTAGCATGCACCGGAATAGCACAGGACTCCTGTCCCTGAACATTTCCCATTCCATCTCCTGCCTCCATACAAATTCAACCTAGTGCGCCTTGCCAGTTCTCCCAGGTGGGGCTGTCCTCTGTGTCTGACTCTCTCTTCCGTCCAAGCCCTGGAATAAGGGGAGAGGAGAACCTACCTCCCGGGTGGAAAGGTGAGGCCGCAAAGGAAGGTGAGGGGTAAGGAGACCCAGAAGCTTGTGGGCATTGGGTTGGGGCTTCGGCCGGTTAGCAGGCTGTGGACCCTTGTGTCTCCAGACAAGCCACCAGCTCAGCCCTCTCTGCAGGGCTCTTGACCGCAAAAGGACCGCTGCAATGGTCAGTCAGACCATACCTAATACCTAGCTAACCTAGAAAGGTCAAGACTATGACTGTAGGAGTCAACGGCTATGGTGCGGTGGCAGAGATTACTGAGAACTGAGGAAGTGTATGAGTCATGTTTTTAAAATTTTCCATATTTTATGATGTGTTACAATTTTGGAGCCTTGCTAATCCTGGAAAGACTGCCCCTCCTGGGACTAGCTAATTCCTAGAGATAACAAATGACTCCCCCCACTTTCACCACAAACAGACCTTTCATAGGACAAACCAACCAATCCAGAGCCCTTACCCCTGACAACCTCCTTCAACTCTCACACACCAACCCAATATTTCCCCTGTTCTAAATGATCCCAGGGTCAGGTGCTGGACAACTGGAGGCCACACCTATAAGCCCAGAGCCTGCCAAAATTATTGAAACTATCCAATCCTAAACTTTGTCAAACTTCCCCCCGCCTCACCGTTCCTTCCCATGGAAACCTCAATAGAGAGGCTCTGGGCCATGCATTCTACTGGCTCCTTCTGCTTTCCGACTGACCCCGGGACCTCCCATGCGGCCCCACATGACATGATGTGCTCTCCTCTCAGGAAACGTAAATAATAAGTACTTCTCTCAGTGGCATTGACCTTCCTGTGTTGTCCCTCGGTCACCTCCAGAAATTATATCTCAGGTACCATCAAACCCGGAGGCTCAGTTACAAGAGGCCAAGCGGTTGGGTGGATTGTCTCTGCCAATATGGAAGTCGGCAAGCTCGGTGGAAGGGGGAGTGGTAAAGAATGCAAAGGCCCAGGTGCTGAAGTAATTCAGAAAGGAGAGAGAGTGACCGGGGTGGGCGGGTCACAGAAGCAAGGCTGGTAGTGTACTGGAATGGTCTGATGGCGCGCATTTCACAGGAGCTGGGGTTTGTGAAGGTCGTGGCCATGGGGGCAAAACACCGATTTTATTCTGATTTCCTGAGACCATGGGGAAGAAGAAAGGAAAGAAGAAGAAAGAAAGGAAAGAAAGAAGAGAAGAAGAAAATGACTTTACTTGAGGGAGTTTTGGCGTCCTCGCAGAAGAGAGCCAGGCTTTGGTGAAAGCGAGCAAGAGAAGCAAACGTTGACAAAGAGGTGAACGTATGTGGAATTCGTTGACGGTGGACCGAGCATCCTAAAGGTTACGGTGAAGTTTGGGAGGCCCACAAGGGGTGCGCGATTGGGACTCCATTAGGGTATACACAGGAAATAAATATAGGGATGAGGACCCAGGGAATGACGGATTACGGGGCATGTGGTGGTTGGTTTTTTTCCCATTGTGGTAAAACACATATTTCTCATCCTATTTTTAAGTGTAGAGCTGAGTGGTCTTTGTACAATACATTCGTAATGTCATACAACCATCGCTACCATACATCTCTCTCATTCTTTTCAAATTGCAAAACCGAGGCTCTCTACCTCGCAACTCCCCACGTCCCCTGCCCCCTGGCGCATGACAGCCACCACTGTATTTTCTGTCTCTATAACTTTGACTACTTTAAGTATCTCAGATAAGTGGAAACACACAGCTTTTGTCTCTTTGTGAAGGGGTAATTTAACTTAGCATAATGTCCTCAAGTTTTGCCCATGTTAAAGCAGGGACACCATGATCACTAGGGATCTCCTTTCTTTTTAAGGCTGAAAAATATTCCATTGAATGTATGTACTACATTTTGTTTATCCATTCATCAGTTAATAGACATTGAGTTACTTCCACCTTTTGGCTATTGTGAATAGTGCTGTTAGGAGTACGGGCGTACAGATACCTCTTCAAGACCCCCGCTTTCGAGTCTTTTATATAGACCCGGAAGTGAATAGCTGGATGAATGGCAGTTCTTTTTTTTTTTAAGGAACAGCCATACTGTTTCCCACAAAGGCTATACAATCTACATTCCCATCGACAATGTGCCAGAGCTCCGATGTCTCCACATCCTCACCAACACCTGCTGCTCCCTGGGAATTTTGATAGCAGCCATCCTAATGGGTGTGAGATAGTATCTCATAGTTTCGATTTGCACTTTCCTAATGCTTAGTGATATCGAGCATCTTTTCACGTGCTTATTGGTCATTTGCAAATATTTTCTCTCATTCTATTGGTTACCTTTTTACTCTGCGGACATTGTCATTTGATGTTCTTTGTGAAGTTTTAAAATTTTCACGAAGTCCAATTTGTCTCTTTTCTCTTGTTGCCTATGCCTTTGTTGTCATAGCCAAAAAATCATTGCCAAATCCAGCATCGTGAAGCCCTATCACCATACGGCAACTCTGTTTTCTTCCAAGAGTTTTATCGTTTTAGGTCTTGCATTTAGGTCTTTGATCCATGTTGAGTTAATTTTTTTGTATACAGTGTTAGGTAAGGGCCCGATTTCATTCTTTTGCGTGTGGATATCCAGTTTGCCCAGCACCAGTTGTTGAAAAGACTGTCCTGTCCTCATGGAACGGTCTTGGCACCCGTGTCAAACATCACTTGACTGTATATACGAAGCTTTACTTCTGCATCTGTATTGCGTTCTGTTCGTCTGTCATTACGTTAGTACCATACTGTTTTGGTACATGTAGCTTTGCAGTAAGTTTTGAAATCAGGTTGTGTGAGTCCTTCAACGTTTTCTTCTTTTGCAAGATTGTTTTGGCTAACCAGGGTCTCTTGAGATTCCCTATGAATTTTAGAATGGGTTTTTCTATTTCTGCAAAAAAATGTCATTGGAATTTTGATAGGGATTGCATGTAATCTGTAGATTGCTTTAGATAGTACTGACATCTTAATGCGAAATCTTTCAGTTCATGAACATGGGATGTGTTCCCATTTATTTATGTCTCCTTGAATTTCTTTCAGCAGTGTTTTGTAGTTTTCATTATATTTCACCTTTTTAGTTAATTCCTAAGTATTTTGTTCTTTTTGTTGCTATTGTAAATGGAAGTATTTTCATAATTTCCTTTTCAGATAGCGTATAGCAACTGACTTTTGTGTGTTGACTTTGTTTCCTGCTACTTTGCTAAATTCCTTGATTAACTCTGACAGTTTTTTGGTGTGGAATCTTTAGGGCTTTCTACATATAAGATCATATCATCTATGAGCAGAGAGAATTTTACTTCTTCCTTCCCAATCAGATGCCTTTCCTTTCTTTTCCTTGCCTAACTGAATTGCTCTGGCCAGAACTCCTAGTACTATGTTAAATAGAACCGGTGAAAGCAGGCATTCTTGTCTTTTTCTGGATCTTAGAGGAAAAGCTTTCAGTCTCTCACCATTGAGTATGATGGTTGTGGTGGGTTTTTCATATGGCTTTTTATTCTGTGAAGGCAGTTTACTTCTATTCCTAGTTCATCGAGTGTAGGAGTGCTGGCAATACTGACTCCATCTTTGGCCCTCGTCTTGGCACAGATGATAACTAGTAGAAAGCCAGTCAGGCACACAGGCGGCACCATTTCAGATAACTACCCTGGGGCCTCCCCACCATGCCCCTCACCTAATAAAAGCTGTGGGTTGCAGTCAGAGCCTAGCAGAGAATGGGTGGAGAATAAAAGCTTAGTACCACCTGGATTGGTCTTGCGGCCAGCCCTCCAGATTGCCCCTGTCAGGAGATTACTGGCAGGGTAAGTGGTATGGAGTGACTTACTTTGTGTTTCTGTATTAAAGTGCCTTTTCAGTCTGGAGGATACATTACTGACTCTCCTCCACCTTCTAATAATTGAGTGGTTTTTTTTCACGTAAGGGTGTTGAATCTTGTCAAATTTCGCATCGGTTGAGATGATCAATTGGCTTTTTTGCTTTATTTTGCTAATGTGGTGTAGTATGTCGATCTATTTTCCTATGTCGAGCCGTCCTTGCACTGCAGGAATAGATCCCACTCACTCGTGGTGTAGAATCCTTTTAATGCACTGCTGAATTCAGTTTACTGGTATTTTGTTGAGGGCTTTTGCATCAGTGTTCATAAGGGACATTTGCTGAATTTTCCTTGTAGTATCTTTGGCTGGCTTTGGTGTCAAGGTAAGACTGACCCACAGAATGAGTTAGGAAGTAATGTTCCTCCTTTTCAATTTTTTGGCTAAAGTTTGAGAAAGATTGGTATTATCTCTTCTTTAAATATTTGGTAGGATTCACCCATGAAACCGTCAGCTCTGGAACTTTTCCTTGTGGGGAGATGTTAAATCACTGATTCAATGTCCTTACTTGGTACTGGTCTACTCAGCTTCTCTATTTCTTCATGAAAAAAATTTCGGAGGGAACTTTTGGGCATGATAGGAATACTTAAAAGTGACTTGTGTTTCAATTATTATTTAGTTGGTTAAAATGGCAAGCTTAAATATCCCATGTCTCCTAAGCCTAGAACTTCAATTTACAAATATTATCTTATTAATGAACCCAGTACTTTTTTTAATATAAAATTAGACTTTTTTCTACTTGTTCTTTGATTAACTTTGAATTAACCATGGGCTCTGCAGATTAAATCTTCCTTAATTATACCGCACCACTCCTGCACTTAATCAAATTCCCTTAGACATTTCAAACCGCAGTTTCAAATTTAATTTAGCTGATTCTTTTCAATGTACTACACCCAAAATGTAACCTTTCAAATCTAATAAGCAAAATCTTTCTAAACCCTTAAGCAACTCTTGTGAATCTAATAAAACAGTCACATAAATGTAACAGATTCTCTGATGTGTTTTAAACCTCTTAAGTTGAAGTACGAATGAAACTGTGGAATGAAACTTGTTATTACAGATAACCTAACCAGCACCAAAGTATCAGTTCGGGTAGAATCTTTTATTCATCCTGACATGACAAATGTAGTCTCCCAACCCAGGGGCGTAGAACAATCCTGTCGAGGCATTCCACACTGCCACGTTCTGGGTTGAACTCTGAGTGGTATATTCTTGCCAAGGTTGGGGGTCCAGAATGATTTCCAGAATGATCCATCATGAGTTTGTGTTTAGTAGGTGGAGTCTATGTGGGGATAATAGGACTTTCCAAATCTATGTGTGTGTGTTCCTTTTTAAAGATTTATTTATTTGGGGGCACCTGGGTGGCTTAGTAAGTTAAGAGCCTGCCTTCTGCTCAGGTCATGATCCCAGGGTCCTGGGTCAAGTCTTGAGGCATCGGGCTCCCTGCTCAGTGGGGAGTCTGCTTCTCCCTCTCCCTCTGCCCCTCACCTCCCACTCGTGCCCTTTCTCTCTCTCTCTCAAATAAGTAAATAAATAAAATCTTTAAAAAAGATTTATGTATTTGAGAGAGAGGAGGGGCAGAGGGAGAGAGAGAGAGAATCTCAAGCAGACTCTGTGCTGAGCTGGGAGCCCAGCATGGGGCCTGATCCCACGACCCTGAGATCGTGACGCGAGCTGACTGAGCTCAACCAACTGAGCCACCCAGGTGCCCCTGTGGTTTGGTTTTGTTTTTAAATCATAAATCTTCCATAATTTTTCATTGCTTGAGTAGAATTGGTGAGATTCTGTACCCGCTGCCAAGACTGCAATGAATCTTTCAGCTGTGTGATTTGCAATGATGAAATTTTGACGTTGACCAAAACTTGGATATAGTATACACATAGTCTGGCTTTGTCCACATACTGTAAACAGCATTAAAAAGTTGTACATGCCTTTTTTTCTTTTCCTTTTTTTTTTAGTACGCTTCATAGGGCTGTGCAGAGAACTACTGCTTTCTTTCTAATGACGTAATTGTCACAATTTGCTCAGTGGGAGCCCTTTTAACTGGTTCCTTTATCCCTTAATTGTCCTGGATCATTTTGGAGCCACACTTTCGGGCAACAAAGTGATGTTCCAGACCCATCTGAATTATCCTTGCTCCGGGATATAGAATCAGACACTTTCCAGGCCTCCTCGGCACTTGCTGGGGAATTGTATTTGAAACCAAAAGTAGGTGCCTTGGGCACATGCTCCTCTTCCCTCCTTGATACTGGGGGCGGCTACAGCACCACAGACTACTTTAGAGGCAGACCCAGAAAAAATACCAGGGAATCATATTATTTTCAACTTTACTCCAACCTGAATATTTAAATATTGGTTTTTTTTAAAGATTTTTTGTTTATTCATTAGAGTGAGAGAGAGCACATTAGAGTGAGAGAGGGGCAGTGGGAGAGGGAGAAGCAGGCTCCCTGCCTAACAAGGAGCCCAATGTGGGGCTCGATCTCAGGACCCTGGGGCCATGACCCGAGCAGAAGGCAGATGCCCGAACGACTGAGCCACCCAGATGCTCCTTAAATACTGTTTTAATATAAAATATTTTCTTTTCAGAGGTACCAGCTCCCCTTACTGCCACACCACCACCCCGAATCAAGCTAGGTTCGCAGAGAGGCTAACAGAAGGGCCACAGGAACTTGGTGACGACCAGCATCAGCTGTCCACGTTACCACCCACAAGCAGGAGGACCACTAGTGAGCAGACATGTAAGCAAACACCTTTGCTTCTCTTTCCATCCTTCCTATGGAAAGAGTAAGCCCAAGGAAAAGAGCTATGGGAGAAACACCCATCTCCACTCCCAGGCTCTACCTCTCGCAAGTATCTCGTTGTGCAGATACTGGCAGCCGGACCTGGGGCAGGGTATGTGTGCGAATGTAAGGACTTGCACTGTTGGTTACTGGGGGAGTAAGCATCATCTGACAGCCTTCTGTAGACGTCACAAGGTCTTTGTTTTGCATTGCTTCCTCCAAAGTCTTCCCATAATGCCTTTGACACACTTCCTGCAAACAGAGTATCTGAAATTTCCTTTGTTTTTGAAGACCACGCTGTTGGAGAATGTGACACCAGACCTCTGTGTCCGTGCCTTGGCCATGTCTTGAGATCTCATTAGACTCTTTGGTGTTAGGGAACAGTCTCTCTTCTTAAGTCAAACAAGGGCTGTTGCAGGGCGGGGCCCCACTACTGGGGCTGCCTGGCATCGGGCAGCTCAGGGAGAGGCATGCTTGGGTTCCAGCCTGATTTGCCTCTTGTCTCTGCTTTATTTCTTCTCTTTTCTAAATACCATAAACCCACGTCTTCCCTGCTTCCTAAGTTCAGTTGCTCAGGGCCTATCTCTGCTGCCACCTGCCCCATTCTCTGTTTTATAACTATCCAGCTTCTGTCCCTGTCACTAAGTTGTTCAATCTGTTTTTAACTTCCTGGTTCAGATTCCTGAGAAAAGTGATCAGATTAGCTCGTTGTGTGTGTGTGTGTGTGTGTGTGTGTGTGTGTGTGTTTTTAAGTAGGTTGCATGCCCAGCATGGAGCCCGATGCAGGGCTTGAACTCACGACCCCGAGGTCAAGACCTGAGCTGAGATCAAGAGTTGGACACTTAACTGACTGAGCCACCCAGGCACCCTAAATATCATTATGTGACACTTAGAAACCCAAATCTGAACATTTAAATAAAAAGTAAAGAAATATAAAACTGTAACATTTCCATTGCCATTGATTTTCATGTGGTAGAGAGAAGAGTGGATTCAGAATTGGGCAGCCTGGGTTCTGCCCAAACCTGGCTCTTCTGTTAATTGGGCAAGTCCATGAACCTCTCTGGGCCTGTTTCCCCATATATGTTACGATAATAACAGCCAGTCTGTGTGTCTCAGCACATCGTGAGGATCATTGAGAAAATACTTCACAAACTTAACGTCCTAAAGAAGGAAGCAATTAGAATTACTTGTAAAACGAAGCAATGGTAGTAAAGTGTCCTGAGGTTCTGTGGTTTTATATTTCTCTGGCTTTAGAGAGAGCGAGCTGAGATAATCCAAGTAAACACAAGAGAGAAGGAGCTGGCAGGTGTTGAGAGACCACTGTTAAACCCTGAGCTCCTCATTGAGGCAGCCAACCCTTGACTATATCCACAATCCCTAAAGAACCGGGCTAACCGATCCCATCAGGAAGCCCCCAAACTTCACGTGGTCAGTGATTCCACTGAAGAAACTTTTTCTTTCTTTTTTTTTAATTTTATTTTATTTTATTTTTTTTTATTAATAATGATTTTTTATTATATTATGTTAGTCACCATACAGTACATCCCCGGTTTTCGATGTAAGGCTCGATGATTCATTAGTTGTGTATAACACCCAGTGCACCATGCAATATGTGCCCTCCTTACTACCCATCACCGGTCTATCCCATTCCCCCACCCCCCTCCCCTCTGTAGCCCTCAGTTTGTTTCTCATAGTCCATAGTCTCTCATGTTTCATTCCCCCTTCTGATTACCCCCCCTTTCTTTATCCCTTTCTTCCCCTACTGATCATTCTAGTTCTTATGTTCCATAGATGAGAGAAATCATATGATAGTTGTCTTTCTCTGCTTGACTTATTTCACTAAGCATTATCTCCTCCAGTGCCGTCCATGTTGTAGCAAATGTTGAGAACTCATTCTTTCTGATTGCTGAGTAATATTCCATTGTATATATGGACCACAACTTCTTAATCCAGTCATCTGTTGCAGGGCATCTCGGCTCTGAAGAAACTTTTTCTATGGGATTGATCATGGAAGACAATACACAGACGGTTTCCTTGCCTTTTCCCCTCTAAAGGTGGTCTGAAAAAAGGAAGAAAAGCACAGACAGCATTCAGCCTTTGAAGCTGGTTTGTTTCCTCGTGGAAATCCTAGGCTACCGTGTATTTGAGAGACAGATGCGGCCTTTCTTGTGGTATCCACCAGGTGGCGCCAGATCCCCAACCCTGTCGCACAATCCCTCCGAGGCCTGTAAAATGACCCTTGGGAGGCAAGGAGAGCAATAAAAGAAATTGGCCCTTGTGTGTAGGTGGGGAAACGGAGACGGAGGTAGATAGATGCACTGACGGGAGCCCAGGGTCAAAGCCGTGTAACAAGCCCTGAGCAGCAGGAAAGTTCGCACTAATAACGCAGTGCTGGGCGCCCAGGAAGGAAGTGGGAAGGAGTAGGTGGAGTTAGCCGGGGGCTCACTAGTGGCAGGCTGGACTGCTCAACAAAGCCAAGTCGACAAAGTGGTGTTGAATCTGGGTGTTGAGGGCAGCAATCCCCTGGGGCAGCAAGGCCGGGCCCCTCCCTCCTCCGTAGTGTCAGGGACTAGGTGCCAGGATGAAAGACTTAGAGGGGTGCAGCGCGGGAGAACCAGAACCGCAGGCCTGGGGGCCAGGGGAAGTCTGAACTGGGAACGGAGGCCCAGAAGGGGGGAACAGCACCTTAAAAAACAGCAAGGGCCAAGGCGCAGGGTGTGCGTGAGCGGGCTGTGTTCGGGGAAACTTCTGAGGCTGAGTGTGGAGGAGGAATGCAGAGCGGAGAGTGGGGTTCTCAGTCCTAGAGAGATTTATGAAAATTACCCATTCAGAGGATAAACCAGAAACTGAAGACCCTGGTTACCTACAGGCTGGGTATGAACAGGTTATGAACGGGGGAGGGACAGACCCTTCCCTGAGCATGACTTTTTGTGTGGCTCTGGCTCTCCGAACCACAGTAATGTTCCGCAAACCCTGCCCATACCCTAAATATAAACACATAATTAAACCCAACGAGGATGTGGGGGAACCACGGATGGAATATAAAACAGGAACAAACGAGCCTAACTGCATCCCAAATGCATGGTGTAACCACATGGACAAGAGTGGAGGAAAAAAAAAATAAAACACTAACTTTGGAAAACTGTATTTTTAAAAAAAGATTTTATTTATTAATTTGAGAGAGAGAGAGAGAGCACGCGTGCAAGCAGGGGGAGCAGCAGGCAGAGGGAGAAGCAGGCTCCCCACTGAGCAAGGAGCCAGACATCGGACTCAATCCCAGAACCCTGAGATCAGTGACCTGATCCGAAGGCAGATGCTTAACTGACTGAGCCACCCAGGTGTCCCCAGAAAACTGTATTTTAATTGGACTCTGTAATGCTAATGACAAAAAGAAGGCAAATACTGTAATCCAGTTAAAACATGTGTTTCTCACAGGGAGATAGGTGAGCAATTCGGACATTCCTTCTCGGATGTGCTAGAAGGAACAAATAAACACTCTGTAGATAATGAGAGCGGGGTTACTCACGGTGGGAGTAGGAACGTTACAAAGAGGTTAAAAGGAAGGCTGAAATGAGCTCTCGATGCCGAATTAGAATCAGAAGTATCCGTATCAATTCGTGTTCTTGATATACATGGCGAGAGCGATGGGGAGACATGGATGTGTGTATATGTGTGCGTTGGTAAAAATATGTAGATTTCCCAGCTCTGTCCACCCAGGGAGCCTAGAAGCAGAGACCCCAGGAGCAACGAGCACCCAGGTATTAACGACATCATTAAAAGGAACCAGGGCTTTTGGAGAAATAGTTGACTCCAGGGCTGAGGCAGAGAAAATACAAGGTGAACCTGGAATATCTTTTTTTTTTTTTGAAGATTTATTTATTTAGAGAGAGAGAGAGAGAGAAAGAGAGAGAGAGCATGGGGGAGGGCAGGAGTAGAGGAAAAGGGAGAGAGAATATTTTTTTTTTAAAGATTTTATTTATTTATTCGACAGAGACAGAGACAGCCAGCTAGAGAGGGAACACAAGCAGGGGGAGTGGGAGAGGAAGAAGCAGGCTCATAGCGGAGGAGCCTGATGTGGGGTTCGATCCCATAACGCCGGGATCACGCCCTGAGCCGAAAGCAGACGCTTAACCGCTGTGCCACCCAGGCGCCCCAAGGGAGAGAGAATCTTAAGCGGACTCCACACTGAGCAGGGAGCCCCATGCCCGACTGGATCCCGGGACCCTGGGATCATGACCTGAGCTGAAGGCTGATGCTTAACCGACTGAGCCACCCAGGCGTCCCTGGCGTATCTTTTAATGCCAGAAAGTAAGGAAGTGCTTTGGAAAGGATGGGGGCTTGCTGACCGGGCACCGAGTGAAGCTGAAGGAGCTCCCGTTGGCCAAAGCTGGAACAATTTGAGCAACAGAATAAACGATAGTGTTGTATTATATCACATATAATAAAATAAACCTCCATTATTCTACTCTGATAGAAATAAATACTGAATACTAACTAACTAAACAAGTAAATGAGGGAGCAGGGCGCTCACGGACATCATTGATAGATGATTACCATCCATAGGCAGTCAGCGGACTGTGCCAATTTTAATTTCCAGTTTGTGATAATTGTGCCATGGTAGATGGTAACATTAGGGAAAGCTGGGTAAAATATCTCCGGGACTCTCTGTACACATTTTGCAGTTTCTTTAAGTCTAAATTGATTTCAAAATAATTTTAAAAAATTACTGATGCCTAGGTCCCACCCTGTGAGGTAAGGGGAACTCCTATTTTTGAGCTCTTGTTAATGGCTGGTATACTTTTCACACTTTTTTTTTTTTTTAAAGATTTTATTTATTGGACAGAGAGAGACACAGCGAGAGAGGGAACACAAGCAGGGGAGTGGGAGAGGGAGAAGCAGGCTTCCCGCTGAGCAGGGAGCCCGATGCGGGGGCTCGATCCCAGGACCCTGGGATTATGACCTGAGCTGGAGACAGACACTTAACGACTGAGCCACCCAGACGCCCCTTCACACTTCTTCATTTAATCCCCATAGTCCACGGTGAAGGGAGTACCGGAGACGGTCTTTGCGCTCCAGAAAACGGAAGTTCGGACGTGTTGAGAGAGCCACACAGTCAGAGGGGAACTGAGATTCATCTGCACCCGATTGACACCAAGGCCAGGCTCTCCCTACTTCCCCGCAGGGAGAGAAGCGGGTGCCGAAGAGAACTGGAGACGGAACTTGGAGAAGCAATGGCCTGGAGGCCGGTGGTAAGGAATTTGGACTTCACCCTAGAGGCCAGGCCTTCTCAACCCCGGCTGCACGCTAGATCTGTCCAGGGAGCCTGAAAAACTATTATTGCCCGGGTCCTACCCCAGCTGGTCTGAGCTAGGTCTGAGCTGGGGCTCAGGCATCGTTTAGGAAGGTCTCCAAGCACTTCTGACGCACGGCCGGGTTGAGATCTCTCTCCCCAAGAAGAGCAGCGGCATCATTTCCCGGAATAAAGCCTGGCCTAGGGGCGCCTGGGTGGCTCAGTCGGTTAAGCGTCTGCCCTCGGTTCAGGTCGTTATCCCAGGGTCCCGGGATCAAGCCCTGCATAGGGCTCCTCCCTCAGCAGCGAGTCTGCTGCTCCCTCTCCCTCCGTGATCTCTCGCTTTCACTCTCTCCCAAATAAATAAATAAGTAAAAGAATAAAGCCTGGCCAACCGTCCACCCCATGTCCGAGCCGTAGAGCATGGCCCTTACCCTGCAGATGCCCGGCTGCAGGTGGAGGGCAGGGGAGAGGTGTCCTAGGGCCCCTCTTTCCACCTCTCTTCCCCGACCCCAGCAGGAGCCCCCACATTTGTTGTCCTCTGTTGGTGTAACGAGATGTCTGACTCTGAGATGAGCCCCACCAGCCCACCCTCACAAAAGGCCCTGGTGCCAGACGGCAGGAGTTCCCACTGGGACATGCTGGTCTCCTTTGCAGCCCTGCTTCCTACGGCCAGTTCTCCATACAGGCACATAAAGTGTGTTTAAAACACACAGCTCCTGTTACTTCCCTGCTCAAAACCCTCCGAGGACTCGCTATCTGACCTAGGATGAAACCCCAAATCCGAAGTCCATGTCCTGGCGGCAAGATCCCACGTGACCAGCCTCCTGGCCACCGCTGTATTCCCTCCCTGCCCCTTCCCTGCAGCTCCCTCTGCTTTAGCTACCTGGGCCTTCTCCCCGGTCCTCCCGCAGGCCACGCACACTTCCTCTGAGGGCCTCTGAACACGACGTCCCAGCTGCCTGGCCGGCTCTGTCCCCAAACGACAGCCAGCTTGCTCCTTCCTATAGTCACTCAGGTCTCTGCTCATGACGTCTCCTCTGAGTGGCTCTTGAGGCCACTCCCTTTCTCAGTGTGCCATACATTAGTCTTTTTTTATTTTTTTAAAAGATTTTATTTATTTATTTGACAGAGAGAGACAGCCAGCGAGAGAGGGAACACAGGCAGGGGGAGTGGGAGAGGAAGAAGCAGGCTCTCAGCAGGGGAGCCTGATGTGGGGCTCGATCCCAGGACGCCGGGATCACGCCCTGAGCCGAAGGCGGACACTTAAAGACTGAGCCACCCAGGCACCCCCTTTCTTTTTTAAGATTTTATTTTTACTTGTTTTTTAGAGAAAGAGAGAGAGAGAGCAGGAGTGGGGAGAGGGGCAGAGGCAGAGAGAGAAGCAGGCTCCCTGCTGAGCAAGGAGCCCGATGCAGGACTCCATCTCGGGTTCCTGGGATCGTGACCTGAGCCGGAGGCAGATGCTTAACCAATTGAGCCACCCAGGTGCCCTCCGTTAGTCTTTGTTGCGCTTCCTGGGCTAGTATCTCTTGCTGGGTCTGGTTCCAGGCCCAGCTCTTGGATGGGCCTCAGCAACTCTTCTGAATTTTGTGTGGATGTGTGTACATCTTTGTGTGTGTGTGTGTGTGTGTGTGTGTGTGTGTGTGTGTGT